>NC_056726.1:1170460357-1170773615 GCF_019279795.1 Protopterus annectens | reverse complement strand
TTTTCCCTATATTACTCTAGCATGTCCAAAGGTCAGTCAATGGTTTCCTCTCCAGTCCAGCTGGTTAATCTGGGAATTTTAAGACAATGTTACAACTGTCTCATGTACACGGACAACCCTCTCCTCCTCCAAACAGGTTCAAATATATGTGAGAGATGCAACTATTTAGCCAAACTGGAGGCTGAGCTCTCTCATCTCAAAACTGGTGTAACCAGTCAGGAGGAGAAGGTAACCTACACAACTCCAGTATCACATAGTCCCACCACATCAGCTTAACCAAACACATAAATACCCAAAACATACTCGGAGGCTCTAAATAAAAATCTACCTAAGCAACAGAGACCTCCAAAGCAGACATCCAAGCAAACGCTACCTCAAAACAAAACACGCAGAACACATAGCCCACAAAGTCAGTGTGCCAAGCAGCCACAGCCCGTAAGGCTGAATAACACACCTGATACTCTTGTAATAGGTGACTCTATTGTCAGACACACTGACGTCCTGCTCACCAGGCTGAATAAAGAGAAGGTCACGGTGAGCTGCCGGTCGGGTACTAGGATCCGCCACATAACGCAAGCACTCAGGTCACTCCAAAGCAAATACAAATATGACTCGGTCATTGTACATGCTGGTGTGAATGATCTGAGACGTACCTCCCTGGACTACATGAAAAGAGACATAGAGGAGCTCTCTGATCATGTAGCCCAAGCTGGTATGACCCTGACCTTGGGCAGTATCTTACCTCACCTAGGATGCTGCCACAGTACAAAGACAAAATGATCGGTTTTAACAATTGGCTAAAATTTTGGTGTCATTCAAGGGGATCCAGTGTCTGTCAGCCTGGGATGACATGCTCGACAAGCCCGCGTTTAGCTAGGGACAGCTTGCACCTGTCACCACTGGGCTTCGGATATTGGCAAAGGCTCTTGCCACCTATAGTGCCTTTTAGGCAAGGCTCAAAAGTCAAACCCACCCCCATAGACAGCACAAGGAACACCCAAAAAAACTAAGGGTAATGCTGCTAAATGCCAGAAGTCTTAACCTCAAGATGCACGCACTCGAAGCTCTCCTCAGTATGGAGAACATTGATATCTGTGCAGTGACAGAAACCTGGTTCAAGGCTCCAGAGAGCACCCCAGCACTACCAGGCTATACCTCATATCATGCTTTTCAGCCCCAAAACCCGGACCGAACCACAAAAGGAGGGGGAGTTTCCATATTTATCAAGGATATCCAAAGCTATGTCAAATCCAGAATTAATGGACATGCTCCACCTCAGTAAATCTAAATCCCTTAGAGACACACGCTCGAGGGACTTGAACCTCAGCACAGAAATAAATAGAACTTGCTGGAGGGACAGGTTCATAACCCAGAGGCTGCCTTCGCTCTGGAATAAAATTCCAGTTCATGTGTGGCAGAGCACCTCACTGAATCTCTTCAAGAAGAATCTCGATAGGTGGATGGGGGATCGTAGGTTTGTCCCAAGGATTACTCCTGTGTCAGTATTAGACAGAGGCACAGTAAACTAAACCTTAAAAAGGGCACATTATACTCAAATCAAGGGGTGGCGTAAGCCATGCAGAATCGGGCTAGGCTTATAATTGCCTCAGGGCAGTTGGCCTAGTATGAACCTATAAAAGTTGTTTAGAATTTTTTTTGTTTGTTTTTGATCCGTCGCTATTCATTTTAATAGTGGTTATTAGACTGAGATGATTTGGAAGAATTTGTTCATTATAGAGAAGTTAGTAATGCAATTGGTTGATAAGTGAGGGCCAAGACAAATCATGAAGAAGTGTACAGTAGTGAGTTTTCTGTGCATATCCCAGGATGTCTAGATGTGTATTATATTTGCTGTGGCATAGGTTGTAACATTGCTGTTACAATGAGTCATAGATAATGAATATATAGAAAATGTTAAGTGGGTAAGGGAGGTTATTAATTCAGTTTTGTTTGAGGTGGGTGATGCTTTGTCTTATTGAGGCAACCTACAAAGTTGTATCTTGTTGTTATTGTTGTTTGTCTTTTGGCTTTTCCTGGTTAGGGGTCGCCACAGCGGAACTCCGGTCTGCTAATGATTGGCAGTTGGGTTTTATGGTGTCAAGAGTTGCCAGCCCGACGCTCAAACTTCAGTGAAGGCACACCTATTCAACGCATGTCTTTTGAATGTCTACTCGACCGTGGGGAGGACATGCAGACTCCACACAGAAGGCACTCCCAACCCAAGCCGCACACAGAAGGCACTCCCAACCCAAGCCGAGAATTGAACGGGAGAACCTCTTGATGTGAGGCAACAACGCTACCGCTGCACCACCGCGGAAGTTGTATCTTGCAACAGTGGTTATTGATGTGGCCTTTGAGAGTAATGGTTTCACCCAGCACTAGACCCAAGATATTTGGTTTTGTTACTGTGGATAAAATTGACACTGGAATCTGTTCTGATCTGTAGTTTTGCGATGTGGGTAATTTTATAATAGTTTGAACAAAATGATATGGAGTTACTTTTAATGATATTTAATATGAGATGTAACTATATTTTAAGAATCCAGTTTGTAGTCAGTTTTAAGCTGTTGGGTGCTGCTGGGTTGTTCACAAGAGAGGCAGGTTGTCTGTGTTGTATAATGTCCTGGGTTATTGACGTAGTTACGCTTTGGACTGCTGTGAAGCATTTGCTAAATTATGACCAGCTTGTTGGAAGTGTCTGCAAGTCAGATTTTTGACAGCAAAAAGCTTTCAGTGTACCAAATCAAGCTCAAGGATTTCCTTAGTAGGAATGTAAAACTTAATTGCTTCAGAAACACTGGTTAACCTGTCAAAAAAAGTGCCAAACAAATACCGCTGGTGTCATTGACCATTGTCCTTTATTCCTAATGAATAGCACGTTTGTTGTTTTTCTTTTATTTTCTGTTTGTAACTTTTTAACCTTACATCTGTTGCTCATTGTATGTTTGTGGGTGTATGCTGATTTTTAGATAGAAATATATGTGTAGATTTACATGTATGTGAACAGGTATATATTACTCATTAATATGTTAAGTTCAGATATAGTCCAGGTCATGACTGGAAAGGGTCCTGAGGCCAACCCATTTACTTGGTCAGCAAACAGGTGGCTTGATATAAGGCGGTTCCTAGGATTCATCTTGGGGACCTGTTTTGTTTATGTACTCCAGTAGATACCTTTTAGTTCCATCTAACACTGTATTTTCTTTAGCTTAGGAAGTTTTAGTGGAGATTTGCTAATTTGGTAGTCCCATTGGACAGAAGCACCCCTTTTTAGGGGTGAACTGGGAGCATTGTCTAAGTGACTTAAGTCTGTCAGTTTTAAAACCACTGCATTGTAAGTGAAGGAAATTTAGTTCTGTCAGTCTGTTTATGATTACGTTGTGCTTTCCCATGTCATAACCTTTGGAAAGGTTAAGAAATAAGTCTGACATAAAGTTGATTTTGTAGCTTACAAAGTCCATTGGTGTTGGGCTGTAGATGCTAAATGCTGTTTATGGAAGTTGCACTGCAATTCTGGTAGAGGGCTGAATTTGTTTAGATGCAAGGATAATTGTTGAATGATGGACAGTATTCTCAAGTGTTTTAGATAGTCAGGTTAGAGTAGAGATTGGCCAGCAGGTGTTTTGGTTCTGCAGAGGTACCATCCTTGTACAGCCTGATGTGTTGTTTACAGATGGTATGTTCTCCCTTTTACATGGGTGCATTACAGAGGTAATTGGGGAATTGTGTGGCTATTATGAATGTTGGAAGTAGATCATCTGAGCCTACAAAGTCATAATGTGTGCTGATAGTTATGACCACTGCTGTAGTAACCTCAGCTGTATGTGTTATATCCTGCTAGGTATGTCAGAGTTGGCCAGCTTCAAAACCACAAGGGCACTTACCATATGTCCAACAGTTCAGGTCGAGCTGAGCTGAATGCCAAGAGTGGTTTGTGAGCCAAGCGCTTTTGCTAGGCAGAGTTCCATTTGGGGGGGGGGGGGGGTCCATATATACTTTTATGATAAAACTAAACTTTTTTCTGTGAAATTATTATTTTTCAGCTAACCATAGAACAGTCCTCAGTTTTTTCTTCCAGCCCCAAAAGGAAATTGACAGCCTTTGCCAAAACAGCTGGCTGCTAAAGTGCTTCAATTGCAGATGTGTAACTGCTGTGGCCATTGTTTCCTCAGACCATTCATCTTTCTCCTTGGCTTCCTCCACCTTGGGCCAGGGGTTAGGCATATCCTCTGCAGCTGTTGGTGTGCCATTAGCGGGCAAGTTAGAGCCACCCGGGAGCCACTGTTAATCCTGGGAGAGATGGCAGGGAGTACCATACACACACAGCCAGAGTGCTGTGCCTGTTTGTAGGGAGCTTTTCCTTACAAAAAATTTGTCTTCAGAAAAAAAGACCGTAGCCATATTTCTTGTTCTGTCTCTGTTACTTTGGACCGGGGTCATTTATTGGTCTTGGCACATGGTTCAATTCAGGCTCAGGCTCTGGACCCTTCCAGATGTTCATCGTGGTATGCTGCTGCAGTCATTACACTTGGGTTATCCTGCCGTCAGGCGGTCCCACAGTCGGCCAGAATTCCAAAGCCTTGGTCCGGCATCGGTTGTCGTCGCTTCTTCCCTGACGTAAGTGTGGCAGGGGTATAAAAGAGGCAGCTGACGCCATTTTCTCCAGTCTTTCTTGCAGCGGTGCCAGCAGAAGCAGTTAGCAAGTGCGGTCGGCCAGCTCCTGAGATTTCGAACAGCATTTCAGCGAAGTCTTCTATAAAGCTAAGTACCCGTTGAAACTTTTCTTGCCTCAGACCGATGTCAGACAAAGTTAATAATTGCATTTCTTGTGGGAAGCAAATACCTCATAAGGATTTTCATTCATATTGTATTCCTTGCCTAGGCCCAGACCATGACGTCTCCGGTTGTCGGTTTTGCGCTAGGTTCAATAAACGCACTATCAAGCGCCGGGCTGATACTACATTATTTTGGTAGAAGATTCAGTTATATTATGTCGTTGGAGCAACCGACATCAGCTATTTACAAAAAACGCAAAGACAGACAGGCAGCCTAGGCCTAGACCAGATACCAAGGTCTCAGTTAGGCCTGCCGCCGGATCCTCGGTACTCGGTGAGGCGCCGGATCCCCGGTACTCGGTGAGGTGCCTACGCAGCCCCTGACTACCGCGGATTTAGAATCTACGACTACCTCTCAAACAGACACTACCGGGCCTCTGGAGCCCGAACCTCTTCAACACGTGGACGCCAGCCCAGCCGGCGATCCGGATACTAGAGACAGGCCTTCGGTTTCCGAAGGTGTTTTTAAACCGACGACTCTCTCGGTGAAGTCCTACGCGAAGCTTAAAGCGATGACTAAGGTTAAAAAACCGGCTCCACAGATTGCACAGGCCCCTATGCCTAAAAAACAGATGCTTAAAATGGCGGAAGACCTGATCTCCCTTATCAGGGGTTCACAACCCCCTCCTGACAAGAGGCCTAGACTGAAGGAAGAATCCCCTCCTTCTTACCAGTAATCCATTTCCACAGCAGATTCTGAGGAATAGGATTACCCCTTCCCTCCCTACGAAGACTCAGATGCTGAGGAGTTTATCCCTTCTGTTTCTCCTCCTGAGGACTTCTCTTTTGGGGAAACCCTGCACACCATGAGAGAACATTTCCACTGGGAAGGCCAAGATTACTCTGATTCCAAGAAAAGACTCCGAGAGTTTCTTCTCCTTCCTCAGCATAGACCCCTAGCTATCCCCCCAGATGTCCTTCAAGGATGCATCTGCAGTCATAACAACTGGGTTGTCCTGTCGTCAGGCAGCCCTTCGGTCGGCCGGATTCCAAAGTCTGGGTCCGGCTTCGGCTGATGTTGCACTTCACCCGACGTCATCTCTTCTGGTCTTCGGGTATAAAGGCATCAGCCGACGCCATTTTCCTCAGTCTTTCTTGCCGCGTGGTGCCCGAAGCAGAAGCTGTTCGCAAGTGCCGGTCGGTCAGATCCAGAGATTCCTACTACGAATACTACTGAAGACTTCTAAAAGCTAAGTACCCCGTTGGGGACTCTTTCTTGCCTCAGCCGATGTCAGAAAAAGTAAATAACTGTTTAACTTGTGGGAAACAAATACCTCATAAAGATTTCCACTCTTACTGCCTACCTTGTTTAGGCCCAGACCATGGCGTAGCTGCCTGTTTAGCCTGTGCTTCCTTCAACCAAGCGAGCGGCGTCGGTCGGAGTTGCAGAACAGTTCTTGGCTCAGATTTTGCGTACATTATGCCGTGGATCCTCCGGCGGCACAAATAGTTAAGCAAAGAAAAGACCGACACTTCGCGGTCAGCGGTTTCGGCCGAAACCACGGTTAAGCAAGCATGAGTGTCTCGGTTTCGGCGAATCTGAAAACGGTCAATCTTCAGCCGAATCCATGACTACTACGAGGCTCCTGCTACCTTAGTTGAATCGGCCTCTGAAGTTATGCCTACTACTGCGGTTTCTAGTGACTTATCTGACACCATCCCATTGGATGTCTCTACCCCAGCACGTGGTGCTGCCAGGCCTCCTGCAGCCATGTCTATTAAGGCCTTTGCCAGGGCCAAAGCAGCCAAAACTGCCAAATCAGTGCCTGTTAAGGCCCCCTCTCACAGGCACACTTCTAGTTCTCAAATGCTTACTCTGGCAGAGGATTTAATCTCCTTAATTAGGGATCCCAATCTCACCCAGACAGGGCCTCTCAGCCCCAGAAAG
Organism: Protopterus annectens; assembly: GCF_019279795.1. Lineage (NCBI taxonomy): Eukaryota > Metazoa > Chordata > Ceratodontiformes > Protopteridae > Protopterus > Protopterus annectens. The sequence goes on along the minus strand of NC_056726.1, from coordinate 1,170,766,892 downwards.
AGACCTAGGACAGAGCCACCCCTGCCAGAGTCCTCTGATGATTCTTCGGATGACTCAGTCACTACAGACCAGCCAGAGGCTCCTTTTTCTACTTATGAAGATTCCGATGCTGATGAATCCATCCCATCTGCCTCTCCACCAGAGGAATTTTCCTTTGGGGAAACCCTTCATGCCATGAGGGAACAATTCCAATGGCAGGGACAAGTTTTTTCAGATTCAAGAAAAAGGCTTAGGACCTTTCTGCACTTACCACAACATAGACCCTTAGCTATACCTCCAGTTTTGTCTGTTGTGGATGATGCATTTAATGATGTTTGCACTGCACCTGACTCTTTACCTCCAGCCCCTGCCAAACCAGACAGATTTTACAGGGTCCCACAAACTCATCACCACCTTTTCAAGGCCCCACTTGCAGATCCTGAGACTATATCCCAGGGGCCTAAGGCAGTAGCTTCTACCTCATCTAAAAACCCTCTCCCTTCTGAAAGGGAATCCAGGTCCTTAGAGATGGGGCAAAAAGTTTACACCTCTGCCACTCTCTCAGCTAGAGCTTTAAACTGTCAGTTTCACATGATCCAATACCAAGAGTTTATGCTTGATCAGTTAACTAAGAAACTGTCCTCTGATGAATCTTTAGATAAGAAATATGTTTTAGAAATGGTGAATAACATACAGCAGGTTAGTAACCATTCTTTAAAATGTGGCTATGATGCACTGGAGGCTTCATTTAGGTCAGCCATGACTGGCACAGTGATAAGAAGACATGCATGGTTGAAAGAACAGGCCCTGCCAGATCATGTTAAAGCAAAGCTGTTAGATGCTCCTATGGACAAGGACAGTCTATTTGGTACCTCTGCTCAGGAAGTAATGAAGAAAATGGAAGAAAAGGCAAAATCTGTACAAACAGTTAAAGACTTCTTACAGGTTCAGCCCCCAAGGTTTAGCAGGAACTGGCCTGCCAAAAATTGGTCCTTTCCAGATTCCTCAAAATCTCAGAGGCAGGAATAGACACTCTAGAGGCAGAAATCAACCCAGAGGAGGTGCCTATAGAGGACGCCAGTGGCAAGGCAACAATCACCGAGGTACGGATACAACCACTGCCACTGCAACTGGACAATCACAGTGACTTGGCTTTGACACCGCCTACCAGGGAGCAAATAGAAGCACCTTTAGGCGGAAAGTTAGCCTTATTCTCAAACAATTGGCACTATATCACAAAGGACAGGTGGATTTTACAAACCATAGACCAAGGCTACAGGTTCCACTTCCACACCTTACCGGTAAAAAGAGGCATGTCAAACCTACCTCCAACTCAAAAAACAGAAGCTCTAAAACAGGTAGCTCAACTAACAAAAATGAGAGCTGTGGAAAGAGTACCACTGGCACAACAGGGCAAAGGATTCTACTCCAGACTCTTTCTAGTACCCAGAAAAGAGAACAGTTGGAGACCTATTCTCGACCTGTCCGTCTTAAACACATACATCATCATCCCAAAATTCAAAATGCTGACCTTACAGCAACTTCTTCCCATGCTGGGCAAGGAGTGTTGGCTGGTAACTCTAGATCTCAAGAAGGCATACCTGCACGTCCCCATTCGACCAGATTGCAGAAGATACCTCAGATTCCTTGCAGGATCAGAGCATTATCAATTCTCAGCATTGCCCTTTGGCTTATCTACTGCCAGAGTATTCACAAAATGCCTGGCATCAGTAATCGCACATTGCAGACTGCAGGGAATCCAAATTTATCCATACCTGGACGACTGCCTGTTACAAGCGGACAACAAAGACAAGCTGACAACAGATTTACAAAGGGTCATTTGCTTGCTACAAGCCCTGGGATACACAGTCAATTTAAAAAAGTCAAGGCTGATCCCATCCCAGACAAGAACATTCTTGGGTGCAGAATTGGACACAGTAAAACAAATGGCATTCCTGACTGCAGAAAAACAAGAACAACTTCCTCTTTACTTCTTGGCATTAACAAAGCAGAACAAACTAACAGCAAGAAAAGTACTGCAGGCCTTGGGCTTCATGGCATCATGCATAATTCTGATTCCTCATGCCAGACTGCATATGAGAAAGCTACAGTGGTACCTAAAAAATTTATGGTCTCAACACAGGCACAGCTTAGAAACCGAAATCCCACTAATCCCATGCCTGAAACAAGAATTCCTATGGTGGGCCCAAGCATGCCAGGCAAACCTAGGCTTGCCCTTCCACAAATGTCAAGCGAACCAAACCATCACAACGGACGCCTCAGACCTAGGCTGGGGGGCGCACATGTTGGACAAGTGCATACAAGGATTGTGAACTCCAGACCAGCTGCACCTGCACATAAACCAAAAAGAAATGCTGGCAGTACAACTAGCAATCCAGAAATTCAAGCCATTCCTCAAAGAAGGCCATTTAATGATAAGGACAGACAACACCACAGTCATGTGGTACATCAACAAGCAGGGGGGCACTCATTCTTACCCCCTATGCAGAATGACGCTGGACCTTTGGAACCTGGCTCTGAGCTACAACATCCAGTTACAGGCAACCTTTGTGCCAGGAAAAGAAAATACCCTAGCAGACATGTTAAGCAGAACCACCCCGGATGCTCACGAATGGATGCTGCACCCGGACATCTTCAAGGCAATCACAAAGAAATGGGGAATGCCACAAATAGACCTTTTCGCATCCCCACTCAACCACCAGCTCAAGAGATTCTGCACAAGGACGTGCCACCCTCTTGCATGGAAGGTGGACTCCCTATCCTTCAGTTGGAAAGGCCTGACAGCCTATGCATTTCCACCTCTTCCTTTGATGCACAAGGTACTGCTGAAAGTCAAAGAGGAACAACCAAGGATAATTCTGATAGCTCCGAATTGGCCAAGACAACATTGGTATCCTTTGCTGAGGAGCATGTCTCAGGGGAGAATGTGGTCAATACCCCTGATGCCGTTGATGTTAACACAGAACAACTACAACATCATGCATCCAAACCTAAAAACCTTACAACTGACTGCCTGGAACATCACTTAAGAGCAACTAACCCAGACTTATCCCAAAGGGTTAAAGACATTATACTTGAAGCCCGCAGACCTTCAACAAGAAGGAACTATGCAGGAAAATGGAAAAGGTTTGCCACTTGGAGTGCTGAAAGAGGAAAAGATGTGTCAAACATAGACATTGCTAACATCCTGGAATACTTGGCAGAGCTTCTACACACAGGCCTGTCCTACTCCTCCATCAAGATACATGCATCAGCTATTTCTGCAGAATACAGCTTTGATCCACCTGTCTTCGCACCCTCTACTCAGACAATTCCTCAGAGGAATCAAGAATGTAAAACCTCCTAGGAAACCACCACTACCAGCATGGGACTTGAATTTTGTACTAGAAAAATTGACACTCCCACCATTTGAACCAGCAGGAACAGCGGATCTTCAACACCTATCATGGAAAACTGCTTTCCTTCTGGCAATTACCTCAGCAAGAAGGGTTTCAGAACTCCAGGCCTTAATGGCAGTACAACCCTTCCTGATCTTCCATCAAGATAGAGTGTCCATGAGAACTAATCCTACATTTATGCCAAAGGTGATATCCAGAGTGTCCTTAAACCAGGCAATCCACCTACCTACCTTCTTTCCCAACCCACAGAACAGGGGGGAAAGGCTTCTGCATACCTTGGATGTACATAGACAGTTACGCTACTACCTGGACAGAACCAAAAGTCACAGAAAAACTGACCAGCTATTAGTGGCCTATGCACCAGGAAGGGAAGGAAAAGCAATTTCCAAGCAGACAATCTCCAAATGGATAGGAAATTGCATAAGATTCTGTTACTCCTACCATGGAAAACCAGTCCCACAAGACATAAGACCTCATTCAACAAGGGCTACAGCCACTACCACAGCTTTCTTACGAGGAGTGGCAACCAAGGACATTATTGAGGCGGCTACTTGGACCTCCGTGCATACATTTGCCAAGCATTACAATTTACCTCTATACTCTAGATCCCGAGCAGGTTTTGCCACTGCTGTACTGCAAGGGATCCTAACTACACCATAATTCCTTTTCCTCCTCCCCTATTTTGGCTATGGTATTCTACCCAGTTGTTATGACTGCAGATGCATCCTTGAAGGACATAGTACAGTTTTGTACCTACCATAAATGTAGATGTCCGAACAGGATAGCATCTGCAGTCAGGATTACCCACCCTCCTTCCCCTCTGTGGTACTCCTAGGGTATTTACCCACCTAATAGCTAGATGGTGGGGGGGAGTCTCTTATGGTGTATTTGTTTGTAAGTATGTACATACATGCTTATTTGTTTGTGTTTGCCTTCTACTGTTTTGGAAATATTGGCTTTCCTTCCAAAACTGACTTTACTAGGGGGCTTCTGGCATCTGGGGCAAGAAACACTGAGGAAAATGGCGTCGGCTGATGCCTTTATACCCGAAGACCAGCAGAGATGACGTCGGGTGAAGTGCGACATCAGCTGAAACCGGACCCAGACTTTGGAATCCGGCCGACCGAAGGGCTGCCTGACGACAGGACAACCCAGTTGTTATGACTGCAGATGCTATCCTGTTCGGACATCTACATTTATGGTAGGTACAAAACTGTACTTTATAGACATTCTGGAGGATGTTTATAATGAATCCAGTTTAAATCCATATTCATTACCACCAGCTCCAGCTAAGCCAGACAGATACTATCGAGTTCCTGACTCTCACAAGTTTTTGTATAAAAGCCCTCCAGCAGATCCAGAAACCATTTCCCAGGGTCCCAAAGGGGTTAAGGCATCTACAACTAGGAATCCGCTACCTGCAGAAAGAGATTCTAGGGCACTAGAAAGATAAAAGGTGTACACGTCTGCCACTTTGGCCATGAGGGCATTAAACTGCCAATTTCACATGATTAAATACCAGCAGTACCTGCTTACTCAGTTAAAACAGAAAGTGATCCCTCAAACAGATCAACCAGATTTCAAGGAGATACAAGATTTACTGCATGCAGCAGAACAGGTGGGAAAACATACCCTACAATGTGGCTTTGATTCTTTAGAGTCCTCATGTAGAGCAGCTGTACAGGGTTAGTGATAAGTAGACATGCTTGGCTAAAAGAGCAAACTTTACCAGAACATGTCAAAGCAAAGCTACTAGATGCTCCACTGCAAAAGGATGCGTTATTTGGTGTCAAGGCAGAGGAGGTCTTAAAGAAAATGGAAGAGAAAGCAAAATCAATGCAAACAGTTAAAGATTTTCTACAGGTACAACCTCCTCGCTTCAGCAGAAACTGGCCATCAAAAAACTGGTCCTTTCCTGCTACAGACAGACCCCAAAGGGGCAGGTACAGGCACCCTAGGGGCAGAGGCCAGTCACAAGGTTCCTACAGGCCTAGACAATGGCAAGCAACAACTCAAAGAGGGGGAGACGACAGATCTCAACCCTTCAGGAAACAAACTCAATGACTTTCCTCTCCGCCTGCCAAGCAAAATTGCCCAGGCAGCACCTATAGGAGGAAAACTGGCTCTTTTTACACAAAACTGGCACATCATAACAAAGGACAAATGGGTTCTGGATATTATTACCCGAGGCTACAGATTTCATTTTCACACTTTACCACGGATGAGAGGCATGCCAAATCTGCCAACAAACCAATGGGCAGAGGCACAAAGACAAATTACAGTTCTCATGAACATGAAAGCAATTCAAAAGGTACCTACCAAGGAGAAAGGCCAAGGTTTTTACTCAAGACTGTTCCTAGTACCAAGAAAGGACAAAGCCTGGAGACCCATCTTAGACCTTTCAGTTCTAAACACTTACCTGGACATACCCAAATTCAAAATGCTCACACTACAGCAGCTAGAAAGGCCAAGGTTTTTACTCGAGACTGTTCCTAGTACCAAGAAAGGACAAAGCCTGGAGACCCATCTTAGACCTTTCAGTTCAAAACACTTACCTGGACATACCCAAATTCCAAATGCTCACACTACAGCACCTTCTTCCCATGCTGGGCAAGGAGTCTTGGCTGGTAACGGTGGACCTCCAAGAGGCATACCTGCATGTCCTTATCAGACAAGATTGCAGAAGATACCTCAGATTTTTGGCAGGTCAACGCATTATCAATTCTCTGCATTGCCTTTGGCTTATCTACTGCGCCCAGAGTATTCACTAAATGCCTGGCATCAGTAATTGCATATTGCAGACAACGAGGGATACAAATGTATCCTTATCTGGACGACTGCCTGATCCAAGCGGACAGCAAAGACATACTACTACAGCATCTGGCTTTCGTAACAAAGTTGCTAAGTTGCCTAGGGTACACAGTAAACAAAAAGAAGTCAAAACTAATACCCTCACAAGAAATAATTTTCCTGGGTGCCAGCTTCAATACAACGGCCCAGATGGCTTACCTCACGCCAGACAAGCAAAAGCAACTGGTTCAATACTTCAAAAAGATGGCAACTGATGGCAACTGTTACCCGGCTTACTGCAAGGAAATTCCTGCAGGCATTGGGGTACATGGCATCCTGCATTCAGCTGATTGCATATGCAAAGCTGCATATGAGAAAACTACAATGGTACCTAAAAAATGTATGGTCACAGCACAGACACAGCCTCGAAGCAAGTATACCTCTCATTCCCTGCCTTCAAAAAGAGTTTCTATGGTGGGCTCAAGCATGTCAAGCAAACAAGGGTCTCCCATTTGTCTTACCTCCAGCAAAACAAACCTTGACAACAGATTCATCAGACTACGCCTGGGGTGCACATATGGCAGGACAATGCATACAGGGCAAATGGTCTGCAAACCAAAGGCATCTACACCTCAATCAAAAGGAGATGTTAGCCGTACAAAATGCACTAACAGCCTTCAAGGACCTCTTGCATCCAGGACAACTGCTAATAAGGACAGACAACACCACAGTAATGTGGTACATAAACAAACAAGGAGGAACGCACTCCTACCCATTATGCAGACAGGCAATGGCCTTATGGAACACAGCATTAACTTACCAAGTGCAATTGCAAGCACAATTCCTGCCAGGAAAAGAAAACATTTTGGCAGACGATTTAAGCAGAAATTTAACAGATCCTCACGAGTGGAGACTGCACCCACAAGTATTTGCAATGATAATTCAAAGATGGGGACCACCAGACATAGATCTGTTTGCCTCAACCAACAATTGCCAGCTACAAAAATTTTGCACAAGGACTTATCCCCTGGCATGGAAAGTGGATGCCCTTTCATTCAGTTGGGCAGCATTGTCAGTCTACGCCTTCCCTCCTCTGCCTCTACTGACCAAGGTACTACTGAAAGTCAGATCAGACAGACCACATATGATCCTCATTGCTCCGGACTGGCCACGTCAGCACTGGTACCCACTACTACGAAATCTGACCCATAGTACCCCATGGATCTTACCTCAATTCCCCCAGCTCTTAACTCAACAAAACTCTCAGATCCTTCACAGTCAACTCAGGACCTTAAACCTGGCTGCATGGAAGATACCTTAAATTACCAATCAACACTTCTCTCAAAGGATGTCCTGAATGTCATTCTGGAGGCCAGGAGGCCCAGCACCAGAAAAACTTACTCAGACAAATGGAAACGATTTTCTGCGTGGAACCAGGCCAGAGGTCTAGATCCTGGCATCCCAAACATCCCACAAATACTCCAATATTTATCTGAGATGCTACACAAAGGACTTTCTTTTTCATCTATAAAGATCCATGCTTCAGCAATTTCAGCTCAATATGATATGGATCCTCCCATTTTCTCTCAACCTTTGCTAAGGCAGTTTCTCAGAGGGGCAAAAAACATAAGACCCCCAGAAAACCACCAACTCCATCTTGGGATCTAAATTTTGTGCTAGAGAAACTAACACTACCTCCTTTCGAGACAGCCTTTTCAGCAGATCTACAATACTTATGGAAAACAGCTCTGCTGCTGGCTATCACCTCAGCACGCAGGGTCTCAGAACTGCAGGCGCTCATGGCAGTGGAACCTTTCCTCATTTTCCATCAGGACAGAGTGTCTTTATGAACCAACCCTTCCTTCCTGCCAAAGGTAGTTTCCAGTGTGGCTCTCAATCAGACCATACACTTGCCCACCTTTTACCCAAACCCACAGAATAAAGGGGAAAGACTCCTTCACTCTCTGGACATTCACAGACAGTTGCATTACTATTTGGACAAGACAAAGAAAATCTGACCAACTTTTTGTATCCTATGCATCAGGTGCAGAGGGAAAGCCTATTTCCAAACAGACCATCTCCAAATGGATAGCTCATTGTATCCGCTTTTGCTACTCTCACCATGGGAAACCAGTGCCTGCTAATATTAGGCCTCATTCCACCAGGGCTACAGCAACCTCAGCAGCCTTCCTCCGAGGAGTCCCAACAAAGGACATTCTGGAGGCAGCCAACTGGAGTTCAGTGCACACCTTCACCAAACATTACCACCTTCCACTATACTCAAAGACCAGGGCTGGCTTTGCCACTGCAGTTCTGCAGGACATCTTAGCTGCGCCTAACCCAGTATAGTTCCTACCACCCAACCATAGCTTTGGGACTCAACCCAAGTGTGATGACTGCAGCAGCATACCACGATGAACATAGTACAGTTTTGTACCTACCATAAATGTAGATGTTCGAGGGGTTATGCTGCTGCAGTCCAGGTTACCCTCCCTCCATCCCCACTTCCTAATTTTTATCTACAGATACATCAACCTTCTGGATGCATGTTCTATATGGTGTATTTGCTTACAACTACCACTATTGTTTTTCCTCTAAGATATGGTGTGCAAGCCACTTATTTTGCCTTTTTAGATTGGGGCACCTGACATCTGGGGCAAGAAAAACTGAAGAAAATGGCATCGGCTGCCTCTTTTATACCCCTGCCGCATTGACGTCAGGGAAGAAGCGGCTACAACCAACGCCAGACCAAGGCTTTGGAATTCTGGCCGACTGTGGGACCGCCTGACGGCAGGATAACCCAAGTGTGATGACTGCAGCAGCATAACCCCTCGAACATCTACATTTATGGTAGGTACAAAACTGTACTTTCTGGTGCTTCTGGTAAAATATATTTTATCATTTCTGATGAGATTCAAGGTTTTAACCTCAAAATGATTTTGAAGAGGCAACCTCTGTGTGTTTTTTTTTTTTTTTTCTTCCCTCCTCAAATTTCTTATTCTGATAATATGCCACCTGCCAGTCCCTTTTAAAAGGATTCTCTTTCATTCTGGTAACAGTTTGAAAGAAACTTACCGTCCCATTAGCTTGACAAGCCTTATCTGCAAAGCCATGGAGAGGATCATAATGGAACTCATAAATAAAGACATAGGGAACTTGCAGACTTTGGATCCAACCCAGTTTGGCTTTGTCAAAGGCAGATCATGCCTTTTAAACTTGGTTGACTTTTTCGAGACAGTCACCAAGGCCATTGATGAGGGAAAGGCAGTCCATACAGCCTACCTTGACCTGGCAAAGGCCTTCGACACAATACCCCACTCAGGTATCATCGAAAACTCATCAGCTTGAATGTAAACCCATACATCACAAGATGGGTTGCAAACTGGCTAAGTGACAGAACCCACAGGGTCAGAGTTGCTGGAGCCATGTCAGACTCAAAGCCTGTCACAAGTGGTGTCCCACAGGGCTCAGTTCTGGGTCCACTCTTGTTCGGCATCTACTTTTCTGAAGTACAAGCAAACACAGGAGGGTTATGGCTGACAAAGTTTGCAGATGACTGCAAACTGGGCCATAGTCGAAAAACACATCTGACACAGATATCCTTCAGAAGGGCCTCACAGAAACGGATAACTGGTGCCAGAGCCATGGCCTAAAGTTAAATGCCAAGAAATGCATAGTCATACCCTTCGAAAAACAAGGTTACCCCTAGCTACCATATAGGTGGCAATCCACTGAGCACAGAAGAAGTCATCGGGGATCTGGGGACCCAGGTTGACAGTAGCCTTTCGTTTGACACTCATGTTGCTAAAGTAGTTAGGAAAACCTTCTACATTGCCCACCTGATCATGAAGGGATTCACATCTAGATCAAGGGAGGTCATCGTCCCCCTGTACTCCTCACTCATTAGACCTATGATTGAGTACAATGCCCCATTCGGAATGTATCTGACCCGACACCTGCAGCAGCTGGAAAGGCCCAAAAGTTCCTCACCAAAAGGATAAAGGGTCTCAAAATATGTCTTATGCTGCCCGACTGAAAGAACTCCAGCTCTATTCAGTCTCATACCGCTTGCTCAGAGGTGACCTGTGCCTGACATATAAGGCCATGTCAAACCCTGATTTGATGAATATGCTTCACCTCAAAAATCTAGATCCCTCAGAACCACAAGGGCGGAGACTTAAACCTTGACACGGTTATTAATAGAACGTGCTGGAGGGACAGATTCATCACCCAGAGACTCCCTATGCTGTGGAACAAAATCCCGGTACATGTGAGGCAGAGCACCTCGCTGGCCTTGTTCAAGAGGAATCTTGACCAATGGATGGGGGATCGCAGATATACCCCAGGGATTACTTCAGTGTCACTGCTTGACAGAGGCACAACAAAATAATAGGCATAGTTTTATTCAAACTAAAGGGGTGGCGAAAGCCAAATAACTATGGGCTAGGCTTATAAATGCTCTTGGGCAGATAGCCTAGTATGAACCTATGAACCTATAAACATTTGTTTCATCAGGGTCATGATATTCCACTCTCTCTGAAGATGTGTTATGATTTATTACAGATGGAATTTCCAAAACCTACTCCAATTCTTCCTGCTCCTTTTGGAGGATGTTTGTTACAACCTATAATTTGCCTGACAGACATCCTTCTGCCCCCAAGAAAGCAGATAGGTTGTATTAAGTTCAACAATCCCTCGATCTTGTGAATTTTTGTATACTAATCTGAGATCAGACACAGCAGCTATTGCTGTAATGAACCCAGCTGCTGCTAAATGTCAGGTTAATACCAATCCCTCCTCTTTGACAAAGATGAGAATGTTTTGACTGGGGAAAAGTGTATCCTTGTGTAATTAGAATTCTCAATGGCCAAGCTCATATAAAGTTTGTTTCCTTTTTTTGAGAACATCAGGAGTGTAGTGTTATCTGATGTTCTTCGTGTTTCACTGTTGCAGTCATCAAATTTGGGTCATCTGTGTGCAGTAACCCTTAGTCGGCCTGATTATCAAAGTCTTGGGTCCTGCATCGGTTGCTGTCACATCTTCTATGACATCAGGTTGTCAGGGGTATAAAGCATGCAGCCGATGGAATTACATCAGTCTTTCTTGCCGTGCTGTGCCTGAAGCAGAAGCAGTTCGCAAGTGCTGGTTGGCAGACTCCTGAAATTTTCATTTTCGAGTTTCAAAACCGAAGTCTTCAACTAAAGCCAAGTACCCAGTTGGGGAAACTTTTTCTTGCTCTTTACCGATGTCAGTAAAAGTTAATAATTGCATTTCTTGTGGAAAGCGAATACCTCATAAAGATTTTAATTCGTACTGTATTCCTTGCCTAGGCCCTGACCACGACGTACCTCGCTGTCGGATTTGTGCTTTATTTAAACAACGAACTATTCGTTGTCTGTATATTTATGCTTGTAAATATTTTGGTTCTCTGTTCATTTATCCAGATATGTCTTCGGTAAGCCATCCGACTACCGACCATTCTGAAAAAAAATGCAAAGATAAAGACAGAGACAGGCTGCCTAGGTCCAAAGCTGCCAACGACGCTTCTCCTAAGCCAGTCGCCAGTTCGCCAGTACTCAGTGAGGTGCGTTCACAGCCCCTGATACCCGCCACTTCAGATTCGCAGGCCACTACTGAGACCCATTCGGAGTATGGTATGCTGCGAGATGCTTCAACTGTGGAACCTGCGGATGTCTCTACCTTGGATGGGTCCGGAGCCACTGTGCAGGCTCTGGCTTCTGAGGGTGCATTCAGGCCTATTGACTTGCATATTAAACAGACGCCATCTTTTTCTTCAAGGCCTAAAACTCGAACCATGTCTAAAAAAATGACTCCCAGACCACATGGTCAGGCCTCTGTGCCTAAAAAACAAATGATAAGAATGGCTGAAGACCTTATTACTTCAATCAGGGGAAGCCAACCTTCCCCCCTCTAAGAGACCTAGGACTGAATTTGCTTATGATACTTCTGACCAGGATTCTGAAATTTCTATTTCCTCTGATGACCAGGATTTACCCTTATCTACTTACGAGGATTCTGATGCAGAGGACTCTATTCCCGCTGACACCATCCCCCCCCCCCCCCCCCCCCGAGGATTTCTCTTTTGGTGAAACCTTGTATACTCTTAGGGAGGATTTTTGTTGGGAAAGCCAGGATTACTCTGATTCTAAAAAGAGGCTTAGGGATTTCTTACTCCTGCCCCAGCACAGGCCTTTAGCTATCCCTTCTGTACTAGACATTGTTGATGATGCCTTTTTGGAATCTAGCTTGGCCCCTGACTCTTCACCTCCTGCTCCCAGAAACTCTGATAGATATTACATTGTTCCTGAATCTCACAAGTTCCTTTTTAAAAATCCTACTGCGGATCCAGAGACCATTTCACAGGGACCCAAGAGCATTAAGGCTACTACTGCCAAAAATCATACCCCCTCTGATAGAGACTCCAGGGTGCTGGATAGATGGGGTAAGAAGGTATACACTTCTGCAGCCTTGGCCTTTAGGGCCTTAAATTGCCAGTTTCATATGTTAAAGTATCAGCAGCATATTATTGGATTGCTTAAAGAGAAAATTATGTTTATTCCTGATTGTGCTGAAAACAAGGATTTACAGGATTTAATGCATTCTGCTGAACAGGTTGGAAAACATACTTTGCAGTGTGGTTTTCATTCTCTAGAGGCATCTTGAAGGGCTGCTGTCACTGGGTCTGTACTTTAGAAGGCATGCTTGGCTTAAGGAGCAACCCTTGCCAGATCATGTTAAAGCTAAATTGCTGGATGCTCCCTTAAATCAGGACTGCCTGTTTGGCAACAAAGCAGAAGACGTTCTTAAAAAGATGGAGGAAAAAGCTAAATCTATGCAAATTGTTAAAGATTTCCTACAAGTACAGCCTCCAAGATTTACTAGGCATTGGCTCTCTAAGAATTGGTCCCTTCCTGCCTCTTCGAGGCCTTCTCAGGCCAAACCCAGAACCAGCAGAACACCCAAGTTTCAGTCCCAGGGTACGCACAGGACTAAGCATTGGGGGGCTCCCACTCCCAAATCAGGGAGTAGTAAGACTCGCCCCTATGGTAAACTGTCTCAATGACTTAATTTTAAAACTTCCAAGCACTTCTCAACTGACTGCTCCTTTAGGGGGAAAGATTCCTCTGCAGGCAAAAAACTGGGAGCTCATTACCCATGACTAATGGGTTTTAAATATAGTTTCCCAAGGATACAGATTTCATTTCCACATATTACCAACCCCAAACGGTTGGCCAGATCTACCCCCAAATCAGTAGGCAGAGGCTCAAAAGCAAGTCTTTCTCTCAAGCATAAAGGCTATTCAAATTGAAGTTATCACCTTACATTTTTAACAAATACCCATTGACAGAGGTCATATATCAATACAGTTGTGTTTGCTATCATGTATGCTTCAAGATAAAATTTTCCGATACCTTGTATGTAACATGGTTTTGGAATTATTAATGCAAATATGAACAGGCAATATTTGACGCCTAGATGAGCAGTGGGGTGTAACTGCAGAAACGCCTGGAGACGTCACTCAGCTGTAATGAGTTATTAAGCATAAAGGCTATTCAAACTGTACCAGAAGAGGAAAAGGGACAAGGTTTCTAATCAAGACTTTTCCTGGTACCCAGAAAAGACAACTCATGGCGTCCTGTCTTGGACCTTTCTACCTTAAACACCTTTTTGATGATTCCAATATTCAAGATGCTAACTCTTCACCATTTACTTCCTTTGCTAGGCAAGGATGCCTGGTTGGCAACACTGGATTTAAAGGAAGTCTACCTGCACATCCCAATCTGGGAATCTTGCAGAAGATACCTTCGCTTCTAGGCTACATGCACCATCAGTTCTCTGCACTGCCCTTTGGCTCATCTACTGCACCCAGGGTATTCACAAAGTGCCTAGCTCTAGTCATTGCATTTTGCAGGCAAAGAAATATTCAAATATACCCATACCTGGACGATTGTCTAATTCTGGCAGAAAGCCAGGACATACTTCTAAATCATCTGGCATTTGTACAAAAGGTGTTAACTTGTCTGGGGTACACGATAAACGAAAAGAAATCACATCTGGTACCCTGTCATATTATATTTCAGGGAACAAGCTTGAACACAACTTCCCAGATGAATTTGTTTCTTTGGCGTGAGGAAAGCCATTTGACAACTTACTTCAAACTAGTGGCCACAAAAACCCTGCTATCTGCAAGGCAAATACTGCAAGCCTTTGGGTTCATGGCCTCATGTATTCTACTAATTCCATATGCTGGATTGCATATGAGGAGACTACAATGGTATCTAAAAAGCCTATGGTGTAAACATTCTCTGGATCTAGAAGCAATGATTCCTATCATACCTTGCCTACGGTTAGAATTTCTTTGGTGGGCAGAAGCTTGCTACCAAAACAAGGGACTATCATTCACTCTGCTGCCCAAACCCTAACAGACACATCAGACTATGCAAGGGGTCTCACCTGGCAGGGAAGTGCATTCAGGGCAAATGGAACCCAAGTCAAATGCACCTGCATATCAATCAAAAAGAAATGTTAGCTGTACAGAAAGAATGCTCTGACAGCCTTTAAGGACCACATTCTTCCAGGACAATTAATGGTAAAGACGGACAACACCACTGTTATGTGGTAGATGAACAAACATGCAGGGGGGTACCCATTCTTACCCCCTCTGCAGATTAACCATGGCTCTGTGGAACATAGCCTTGAGCTACCAAGTGCATCTACAGGCTCAATTCCTGCCAGGAAAACTAAATACACTGGCAGACTAAGCAGAAATCTCATGGACCCACACAAGTGGAAACTGGAACCAAAGACTTAGAACCAATTGGACAAATTCTGCACAAGGACCCCCCACAAACAAGTTTGGAAAGTGGATGCTCTGTCCTTGGCTGGAAAAATCTTATCAGTCTATGCCTTTCCTCCTCTGTCTCTCCTCTCCAAAGTACTACTGAAGATCAAACAGGACAAACCAAGGATGATACTGATTTCTCCAAACTGGCCACTCAGACACTGGTATCCCCTCTTGCGCAGTGTGTCACAGCTAGGCCCATGGCACCTGCCTCAGACCCCTACCCTGCTGTCACAGCAGGAGAGCCAGATTCTGCAACCCAGCTTCAGACTCTGAGCCTGGCTAATTACCTAATCTCTCCATTACTATCCCTCAATAAACAAGTGTTGGATGTCAGTTTGGAGGCAAGGAGGCCTAGTACTAGAAAGTCTTATGCTGAAAAATGGAAAAGATTCTGTGCCTGGAACCACACTCAAGGGTTGGCCACAGCAGCGCCCAATTTGCCTCAGATTCTTCAGTACTTAACTGAGATGCTTCACAAGGGCCTTTCCTTTTCCTCCTCCAAAATTCACGCCTCCGCCATTTCAGCTCATTACAACACAGAACCACCCCTCTTCTCTCACCCACTGCTCAAGCAGTTCCTCAGAGGGGTCAAAATCTTAAGACCACCCAGGAGACCCCCAACGCAGCCTGGGATCTTAACTTTGTATTGGAAAAACTCACTCTTCTTCCTTTTGAGCCGGCTGCAAGTGAGGAGTTAAAATTCCTTTCTTGGAAAACAGCTTTCCTTTTAGCAATCACTTCAGCAAGAAGGGTATCTGAATTACAGGCCCTTATGGCAGTGGAGTCTTTCATCATCTTTCATGCGGACAGGGTGTCCCTCAGGACCAATCCCTCCTTCATGCCCAATATGGTATCCAGTGTGGCTCTTAATCAGTCTATTCATTTGCCAACCTTCTTTTCTAATCCACAGAACAAAGGGGAACGGATACTGCACTCTTTACATGTGCACAGACAACTTAGATTTTACTTGGGACAGGATTACAACTCAAAGGAAATCTGAAAAACTGCTGGTGGCATTTGCTGCAGGGGCAGAGGGGAAGGCTATTTCAAAGCAAACCATTTCTAAATGGATAGGCCATTGCATTCATTTCTGCTATAAGCTCCATGGAAAACCTACCTCACAGGAGATTAGACCTCATTCAACCAGGGCTGCATCTACCTGTACAGCCTTTCTCAGAGGTGTCCCTACTAGGGACATCCTAGAATCTGTTACCTGGAGTTCTGTACATACTTTCACCAAGCATTACCATTTGCAAATTTTCGCTAAATCCAGAGCTGGTTTTGCCACTGCAGTCTTGCAGGGCCTCATAGCTGGTTCTAATGCTATCTAAATTCCTCCTCCCATCCTTAGCTTTGGGAATCTACCCAAATGTGATGACTGCAACAGTGAATACACTTGAACATCTACATTTTAAGTGTACACAACTGTACTTTTCCTGTTCTGAGGAAAAACAAGTTTTGTTAGTAAGTATTTGATAGTCTGGCTATATGTCAAAGGGATTTTTAGTTCATGGATTTAATTCTGGCATTGTATAGAGGTGTAATCCTCATTTCTTTGACTACAAACTGTTTGAAATGTGCTTGCGATTCTGCTGATGACATTTCAGGGTAGCTACCACTGGGGCTGTTAGGATGTTTGCTTGGTTGTGTACTTAAAACCTTCAAGAAGATGTCAAAGCTGACATTTTGAATTCTTCCTTGGATAAAGAGTTTTTGGACCTTCTGCTGCGGCAGAGATTCCTATTTGTGATAGGAGAGGTAGCTTTTCAGCCTTCCTTCTCCAAATCTGCCAAGCGGTTTAATTCTACCACTATCAACTTTTCAAAAAATAACACAAACAAAAGCAATGACAGGGAAGTTCCAAAAAGAAAAAAGGAACCCCCAGAGAAGATGGTCAGTGTCTGTCTGACTTTCTGGAAGACTCTTCTCCCCTTTCCCACCCTGGAAATCCTTTAATTCTTCCTGAAAGTCTAAACCTCCATTTCTCTTGTTGGCAAATGATAGGTTCAGACAGATGGGTTTTGAAAGTAATACAGCAAGGTCATTGATGGCAATGTGAGTAGTGTCGCATCTTTTTTTGAGGGATTCCCCCTTATCTGCCACACCAAGCTCATTTTCCTCTTGTCACTCAGTCAGTCTTGGTTGATAGAAGCTGTCCCTTCTTGGATAGGAGAAGGGTTTTATTCAATGAGGGTTTCTGGTGCCAATGAAAGCAGATTCACATTGCAGATCTTTACTTTCTAACCCCATTTCACAACGTTACCCCTGATAGGTTCATAGGTGTGTGCTAGGCTAATGACCACTAAGGGCTTTCTAAGCCGAGCCATGCAGCCCAAATGTGTCCCACAAGTTATGTGTTTTAGATGGTTATATTGGGGTGATTGATGATGATCACGTTGTCGCAATCAGTAAATCATGTCTTAATCTGTCCATCAAAGACCTGGGTGCCAGACCAGAGGTGAATTTTCGATTTTCTATGCAATGGTCCGAAGTTGCGCTTAAATAGGGTTAGAGAGTGTCACATGGATGGGGAGCCTGTTCCAGAGAAAGGGAATTCTTTGAGGTACAGATCTCTCCCTCCAACATGTCCTGTTTAAGTTGCAAGCAGAATTTAGGCCTTTACATCTAGTAGTTCTGTTGTGGGTTTTTTTTCAGATGTGCAGAAGGTTCATCAGATTGGAGTACAAGGATGCCTTGTATGCCAGGTGTACATCACATCTTGGTAGTCTGTAGGAGACGACCGAGTATAGAGAGAGGGCTTTGAGGTGATTCGCATAGGACATTATTTATGCACTGTATATATTTTTTTGTATAGAACCTTTTGATGTTCAGTTGCTGCATGTGTCTGATCAGGTACATACTGTAAGAGGCATTATACTCGATGATGGGTCTGAAGACAGAGTATAGTAGTACAATGACTTCCCTGGACCTAGATGCCATGCACTTGTAAGTTGAGCGGCATAGAAGGATTTCTTTACTACTTTGGTACATACTGGATGAAAGCCAGGTTATTGCCTACATGTTTTTTTCCAGATCCTTGACTAGTTGGGTGAAATATTGGGGGTGTTTTATTGATGACGTAGTTTCCTGGGACGGCTGACTTCCTAAGAGATACTTAAAATTTAATGCAAGACATCCATTAAAGCTGTAGCTTTGGCACCAGTCATTTGTCTGTGTTAGACCCACTTGTAAGATGTTGGTGTCTTTGGGGGATTCTATGACCGCTTCCAGTTTGCAGTCATCTGCAAACTTTGTCAGCCAAAGGCCTTTGACCTTAGTCTTTATTCATCTGAGAAGTAGATGCCAGGTGGACCCAGTGCAGACACTTGAAGGGCTCCACTGGTGACCGGCCTGTTTGAGGAGGTGGTCTCAGCAATACTAATATCCTGGGTCCTATCTGTTAACTAGCTGGCTATCCAGTGTGTTATACAGTGGTTTTTGCCCAGTCATGAAAGTTTAACAATGCTTGAGTGGAGTATTATATCAAGTTCCTTAGCCAGGTCAGGGTAGGAAGTATGCACTGTTTTTACCCTCATCCATTGTCTTGGTGACCACCTCAATGAAGTCCACCAAGTTCAGTAGGCCCGACCTTCCTATGACAAAACAGACCGAGTTGGATCCAGTGTCTGAAGGTCTCGTGTGTCTTTGATCATTTCCATAATAATTCTTTCAATAGCTTTGTGTACAAGACTGTTCAGCCTAATGGACCTGTAGTTTCCGGGATCTGTTAATGGTCCACCCTTTTGAAGAGGGCTGACCTTTGCAATTCTCCATTCCCATGGAACAAAGCCTGTTTTAAGTCTGTAGTTAAATACTAACTCCGATGGTCCTGATAGATCATATTTTAGACTGTACAGGAGGTATCCTGGAATATTATTGTGGCCCTTTTGAGGCTGTTCTTGGCCTTAGTGAGCGCAGCCAAGACATGCTGTTTATAGTTGTAGCCGAAGGTATTTCTTGGGAGGTTTCGGGAGGTGATTGTTGGGTAAGGTTGAAACTGAATTTGTCTGCTAGCAGATTTGCTATATCGCCTGGCTCAGTGAATGTGGCACCATTAACCACCAGTTCAGCAGACTGCTGTGTGCTGCCTTTGAGGTTTCTAACATAGCTGAATAAGGGCTTCTTGTGTGGGAGGCTATCTTGTCTCGAAAACTGGCTTTATTGGACTTAATTAGACCTCTTAGCTGTATGTTAAGTTTGATGATCGAGTTCTTACTACTTGATTTTTAGCAATGTTTTTTTTTTTTTCCTTTTTAGCATAACCTATTTAATCTGGGATGCCACCAGGGTGTTTTGTTTTTGGAGTTAGTTTTGGGCTTACTTCTGATGGGTACAGTTTATGAACAATTCTGCACAGGTTGCTGTTCTTTCTGGATTTGGAGAGGCATTGATTTTTGACCAACTTTTGGTTAATATAAGGTAGTTTGTCTTGGAATAGCACCTCAAGATTACTGGGTTTACTACGGTTAGTTTATTTTGATTCCAAAGGAGACCGCTTTATGGTCCGACCTTACCAGGGAGGACATGACATTTGGGGGGGGGTGGGGGTGCAGTGTTCTTCCATATTTTGAGTATGACGTCCAGTATTAGAATTTCTTGTGGGCATATGCATTAACCAGTTAAGGGTGCTTGTATTTATGAAGTCCAGGAATCTCTGTGCCTGAATATTTGAGGGCATGTGGGATTCCCAGCCTATAGAAGGGTGATTAAAGTCCCCCATAGTAAGGTGTTGGGGTGGATGACGAGTGTCTTAGTATGCTCTGAGTTTCATAGGACATAAAGGGTGACCTATAGCTTGCAAGGATATGGTACGGGTTTTTGTCTATGGTGACCTGCAAGTGGAGAAGCTCCAGTGCACCATCTTTTTTTAACCAACTTAGAGGTATTCTTGGTATCTGTGTTTATCAAGACATCACTACCTTTAGTCCCTGTCTGTACAGCTGTTGGTCTTAGTTGGCACTGAAACCTTGCATTGCAGGGGAACTGTCTACAGCTTTAAACAATGTCTCAAAAAGATATCTATATTCTCAAGGATGGGGAGGACTTGGAGGGAGTTTAGCTTTTCGTTTAGGCTCCTGACATTGAGCAGTAACACCTCGAGGTAGAGTTGAGTTGATTTTGCTATGTCCGTAGGTTTGTCAGTTTGGCATTGCCTGAAAAGGCTCTGTGGGGAAGATAAGTTTTAGCCAGTATTCAAAAGCCTACAGAGGAAAAGTGCAAACAATTCTTGGCAAAGCAACATGGTTTGTTAACCATGACTTGCCATGCTGACAAATATTGGATCCCATTAGGATGACACCACAAACTCAGCCAATTGTTACAGTCGATCATGTTTTGTTGCTATTGTGGCATCATCCTTGGTGGAGGTAATGTGCTACTCAATGCTAGGCTCATGCCAGCCTGAGACAACGGATCTATGACATCTCTTCATAATAGTCTATGGAGGTACGTCTCAGGTTGGGTCTATATCATAATGTTGAAAGCTGACAAGTTCGAAGCACTAAACTTCGAACTTGAAAGTTCAAAGTCTAATTAACGTCAAAATGTAGAACGAGATCGCCATAGAGTGTAGTAAGGGAAGATTTCCCTTTACTGCACTGTAGTGCGATCTCGGAGTTGGTATATTTAAGTAGTGGGGGGTGTGGGGTGCAGGGGGGCTTGCCCCCCTGCATAGAGCATTTTTTTTTTTTTTTTTGGTTTGTTTTGGGTGTTGAGTGGGGTTTTTTGACATTTGACGTCAGATTTCGAACTTTCAAGTTCAAAGTTTAGTGCTTTGAACTTGTCAGCTTTCGACAATCTGATGTAGACCATCTCGGGTCATTTACACCTACATGGACTGTGATGGAATCATACTGGTACCTGTGGAGTAATGAGTGCATGTGTAATTTGGCTGATCCTGGCTTCAGAGAGGCAACTAACCATTATGTTGAGCCTGGTTAGAATGGTAATTGTACTGTCTTATAATGGAGTCTCTATGATGCAAATCCTGATTTGAGGCTGTGTGTCTTGGGTGTTTCTTTTGAGTGTTTTGGGTTTGCTGAGGATACTCCTTTGCTGATGGGAGTTCTAGGTGGTCTTTTTTTATTTTTCAGAAAGATTGCATTTAAGTGCCTCAGTATATGCTTGTCTGTGTGCATGTTGTGTGTGGGAAGTAGTGTGTGCATGACTTTAAGAACCTGATGTGCTTCTATGAGAGAGTTTAGCCTCCAGTGACAGTGTGTGTATACCTTTCGCATGCTGTATCCATTACTGGATTAAGTGGTTGTCAGTAAACATGAGAAGATTGCTACATTGTCTCAGGATACCCATATTGACCAGGCTGGTTGCAGAGAAATTAGGAAATTGCATGTCCATGTTGTCCATTCTGTAATTGGTGAACTACAATGTTGTATTATATAGGAGTTAATAGAGGCTATTGAGTGCTTTTTGGGTAGGGGGATGGGGTTGGAAGCAGACTAGGATATAAAATACCAAATTTAACAGCATCTCCACTCAATGTGCAACTAGCTGCTCTAAACATTCAGTGTGGAAGGTATTTGCTCTATATTTATTTCTTACAGGATACTACTTTTATGCCCAGTTTTAAAAGGAAAATTTGATTCTACAAATATGCATCATTCTGTACAGGGTACTGGTGCAGTGAGAAGCTCTGTGCAAACGTATCGAATTTATTCCAGTACTTGAAATACTGACTACTGAGCTAACAACTACACGTAGAGTCCCTTTTTTGTGCTTCACAACACAGATTGACCAGGTAAACACCTACTGCCACTAGATGAATAATCCCAGACCTCCTAATGTAAAAGCAGAGTTAAGTGTTTAAGTGCAATGCTACCACAAAGAAGAAGCAATAAGTAATTCAACATATCAACAGCAGTGTACTTTAAACATCTTATAAAGGTGTAATTATTCAATAAAAGTGCTTCACTTTGTGGAAGTGAGCCAAGGACCACTCTGTTGTGCAGGATTTATAAAGGCACTAAAAAACAAGTTAAGCTGATTAATAAGCCTTCTGGTTAATAAAACTACATGCAGGAACCTCCACTGTTTTACCACCCACTGCTGCTAGAATGAAAATTGTCATTCCTCTATATAGAAACACCAGAGGAAATTGTTAGAGTGTAAAAATACACTACTTTTATTCGATAGCTAGCTAAGTAATGAATTCAGAGGAAGTAAATATGTAGGACACAGTGATTAAGCAAAATGCTTTTATTTTCTTTCTTTATTTTTCAAACTAAGAAGGGAAAGACAAATCAAGACATCAACAGCAGGGAAGAAAGGGAGCAGCTTTCAAAGCTAGATGTACAGTAAGGATGGGGAGGTAAAAAAAAAAATGAAAAGAAGCAGATGAAGGAATTGTCTGGTGTCCTTAGATTTAAAAGATGTATACCATGTTCTTTTAGAACAGATTTCAGACATTTTAAGGTTTTCTGTGTCTGGATCAGATGCAGTTCTCTGTTACTCTTTGGTCTATCCACTTCTCCAAGGGCATTCACCGGATGTCTAGCACCTATGATAGCCTGCTGCAGAGTACAAGGTATTCACATTTTCCTTATTTAGACAACTTGCTTATCTTTGCGGATTCTCTTCCCAAGAGTCAAAAATCTCTTTTAGGTGAGGGATCTATCTCCTGTACTGCCTGGGCTTCCAGGAGGACATGCAAAAGTCTTTGATTCCTTTTCAAAGATGGCTTTCCTGGAATGTATATTAGATATTTCATTTTAAAGAGCTTTTCTTCCTCAGGAAAAAAGTAGTTCAATAGCCAGATTGATTACTGAGCTTATCCCAACATCACCTGCCCCCCTGCCCCTGACTTTGCATTTTTCCATTTTGGGTTTTGTGAAAAAGGTTTTTTTTTTTTTGGCGGAGAGACCAGAAGTATTAGAGTTCAGGTCACCATTTTCCCTTACAGCTCCAACAGAGGCTGTAACAACTAATGCATCAGACTTTGCTTGCGAACAGTGTCTGTGAGGATGAAAGTGCAGGGGCTTTGGAACTGAAAAGACAAACCAAAATGCTTACAAATGTAAAAGAGATGCTGGCACTTGCAGCTGCTTTCCACACTCTTGGCATCTATAATTACCAGACTGCCACAAGTGTTTACAGACAATACCACAGTGAAGTGCTGCATAAAACAAATGGGGGGGGGGGTGTACCTGATCTTACCATCTGAGCACACCAACCATGGTAGCCTGGGATGTAGTTTTTCAGCATGGTCTTTACTAAACTGTGTGGCAGACAAGCTGAGCAGGACCAAGGTAGACCCCCCCCCCTAATGTTGGGAACTCACAATAAGTTGGCAAAATTCTGCTCTAGGACTCCACACAAGAATGCCTGGAAGATGGGACACTTTTTCTATGCCTTGGACGGGAATGGTCCTGTATGCTTTTTCACCATTTCCACTAATATCCAGGGTCATTCTGAAGTTTCAGAAGCAATCTTTAAAGATTATTGTGGTGACTCCTTTTTGTCATGGGCAACAGTGCTTCTCCCTTCTTTTGGAAATAGCCATTGGAAATTTCTACAAGCTTCCTTACAGACTGGACTTACTTGCATAGGACAAGGGGTGTTTGATACAACCTGATCCCAACCAGCTGCATCTAACTGCCAGGATGATAGAATCTTAATATATTTTATGTACCTATTTTCTGAGGACGTGCCACAGGTATTCAAGGAGGCAAGAGTACCTGCTAATAGGAATTCCTAAATTAGCAAATAAGACTTTCTAGCTGTTGCCAAGACAGGAACCAGCATCCTTTCAGGGCTAGCTGTTGCCAAGACAGGAACCAGCATCCTTTCAGGGCTAGTGTCTTTCTGGTTCTGCATTACAGATTCTGTCCTCTGGCTTGGTCTCCGTCAAGGTTTGTTTATTGGCCATTCCAGCATATTTGTCCATGGAAGCCCCTATCAGTGCAGTCTTGCATGAAGAAGTTTTTTGCATATGAAGCTAGTTTTTTGCATATGAAGCTTCCTTTAAAATAAGAAAAAGTGGCTCCTTAAAAAAAAATGTTGCTCCATTCGACCCAGCCCATCAATTTGGTTTGGGGTTCTTAACGCAGAATTGGTATTACTGATTTGCTGTGACCTCTGCAATAAGAATATCTTGGTTGTAAGCTCTTACGGTGCATCAACCTTATAGGTTCATAGATTAGTACTAGGCTAATTGCCCTTGCGAGCCATTTTAAGCTTAGTCAATTATCCCTTGTGAGACTCAAAGTCTGCACCTTGTGTTTGTAAGGCAAACACCTTAGCCATTAGGCCACCCTCCTAACCTCATTTTTAAAAGTGTTATCCAAGTTTACTTTGAGTCGAGCTATCCATCACAAGTCTTTCCAGAAGCTAAAACTAGGGAGAAAGGATGTTTCATACCTTGGATGTCTCCAGGCAACTCTGGTACTATCTTAACAGACCAAAATCTTTCAAGAACTGTAGTCAGTTTAATTTATTGTAAAGGTAAGAAAAAAGGACAACCTTTGTCAAAGCAGACAATTTCCAATTGTTTCATACCTTTACCTTTTACTACACTAGCTTCCTGCTCCGGGTGTAGGACAGGCTTTACTAGGACAGTTCTCCATGGGCTCCTAGACCCTCATCCTTCCTGTTCCTCACAGTCAATTTAAAGTATGGCAGTATGCCCAGATAGCTAAGGCTACTGTAGCAGTGATCAGATGAAGAACATAGTAAACGTAAAGTAACAGTAGATGTTTCAATGATTACTGCTGTAGTAGGTGCTTCCTCCCTCTGCCCCCCTTATTTTTGTATGTTTTTTGTTAAGAGTGTACGGACACTTTTTTCCTAGCATTGAACATTTCAGGGCTCTAGCCTCCCTCTTTCTTATGGCATGAAAGTTCTGAAGGCCTTTGCAACCAAACTTGCCTTTTAGTCAGCTCAGCTTGAGCTGGCAAATGTCTTGAGCAGGTGGGAGGTGACCTGAAGTTTTGGAAGCTGGCTAGCTGTTGTATCCTCTGCAGGATATAACCCCATGTAGCTTATGCTACTGCAGCAGTGATCATTCATACATGTACTGCTGTAAGTTAACCTACACAACTGTACTTTTTTTAGAGCATTTTTCTTTAGTTTCACTTAGTTTAGCTGAAACTGATGTCACTGTTAGGGTGATAGTTTGGCCAATGGTGTGGGATAATGTAGGTGTAGCTGAAAGTAATTTCTCGGAAGTTCTGTTGTAGTTTTATCTCTATAGGAGATTGTGAGCAAGTATTACTGATGAGTGGTCTTATTATGTTATCACATGCCAGAAGGCTATGGGTAAGCATATACATGTATGTTTCAGGATAACCCCTTTAAGCATTTTTGATCATGATTTAAGTGTCTCTGTTGGTCTTTGCATGGCTTGGAACAAGTCTTTATGTTTGGTATGCTATTTAGGAACCTGTTTATAGCATAATGACACATTTGTTGCTTCATGTTTTATAGGGAGATATAAAAGCCCCAGTCGATGAAATGGATTAAGTTGTCAAGCTGGTTAATGCCAATGATTTTGAAGCTGTAGACAGCTCAGCATATGTGGGCTTTGGATAGTTTTCACTTGATTCCTCATTTTGAATGTTAGATGGTGATCAATTGAGTTGATCTGCATTGGACATTAAAGTCCAGTCTAAGATGCTGACTAGTCTGTCAGCCACAGAGATTAAATGATCTGCAATTGTTTTCATTCAGTAGCTTTTCTGCAATTTGTTTTAATTTGGTAGCATCTTAGCGTACATAAAGTAGCTCCGGAAGAAGAACGGGTCTAAACGTGCATCTTAGTGTGCCTCAAAGATGCACACTTCAGATGTGAAATGCCTTTTGGAAATTACTCATGGGCTGAATTTGACCAGAATGGCGCTAATTGGTTATTCCCAGTTTTGTCTGGAGGGGGTTGATTATCCTTTTGACATCTCTCTTTGGCTTTGCCCACATACACAAGTATCATAACCACTGGTGATGGGGTCTGTTGCTGGGTATAGGCAAGTCTTATCTTCCCTGCTCATCTTACTATCATTTACAGTTATAGCCATGACACATGGTATAAAAAACACATGGGTGAAAACCAAGGTAATGCAAACAAGAGTGTTGTTGGTAATGCAAACAAGAGTGTTGCTGGCTATAGCAGAGTCTGACCCAGAGGCTGCATTACAAGTGAGCTCCAAGGTAATACGTTTCACATTACAAACCTAGAGACAGTATCAGAGTTCTAGTCTTTCTAAGCAGTGCATCTTCTGGGAGAAAGTGCTTGGAACAAACCCATATGGGCATGCCGAGAGCATGCAGATTAGACCAAGGCGACACCCAAAGTCAGGAACTGGACAGAATCTAAAGCTGAAGAGCAGTAGTACTAACCACCAAGACCCTCCAATGTTGTGCTTAGGCTTGTCGTTTTTACACAGACTTTGAGTGGAAGATGGCATCATTGCCTAGAAAGAGGATGCTGAGAAGTGTGTTCAGGAGGAAGGTCATCAGCAGTAGGATATCGCAGGGGATACTACTGAAGCCAGTCTTTCATTGTCTAAAAGGAAAATGTAGAAGAGCTGAGAAGCATTTATCTTTTTGTAGGCGGCAAAACAAAATTGTAAAAGGGATGAGAAGCAACTTGTGAAGACTGAGGGAATAACAAAAATTACATTTACAGCCACTTAATTTATTAATTCTCAGGTACATGGTTTAATGCTGTTGGTCATGGGAGTGCTGTGGAGGATCCACGCAAACAGTATGAGTAAGGCAGAGAGGATTTGTGCTAAGACAATGGTCCATCACAAGACACACACACACACACACACACACACACACACACCTGTGAGCAGTTTAGATGATTGTCATTTCACCTGTCAGGATATATATGGGATGTACGATGTAGGAGGAAACTGGAGACATTGGTGAAAACTCGCAAAGAGGCAGGAAAGGCATACAGATTTTGCACAGAATGCAGTCCAGGTGAGAAATTTTAAATGGCAAACAAGTAGTATGCTAACATACATAGTGTAATATAGTTCATAGGACGATAATAGGCTATTGGCCCAGAGGCCCTTATAAGCCTAGCCAAGAATTTCACCTATGCAGCAACTCCATCATGGCCGAGTCTGAGATGGCCTTGTATGTCAGACGCAAGTCACCTCTGAGCAGTCTGTACAAGACCGAGTAGAGGGACAGGGCTTTTAGTCTATCTATATAAGATAGGTGTTTGAGACCCTGGATTTTCCTGGTCAGGAATCTCTGTGGTCTCTCCAGCTATTGCATGTTCTTGGCAAGGTACATGCCGAAGGGGGCATTGTATTCGATAATGGGACTCATAAGGGAAGAGTACAGGGGTGTTATGACCTCTTTGTTACTGGATGAAATACCCTTACGTATGAGGGTGGGCCACGTAGAAAGCCTTCTGTGCAATGGAGACAATGTTGTGGTCAAAAGTCAGGTTGCTATCAACTGAGTGCCCAAGTCTCTCAGGACTGATTGCATGCTTAGTGCATTGTTATTAATGTGATAATTGGTGGGGGCGCCATTTTCCTCAATGGGGATAATACATTTCTTGGCATTCAGTTTGAGGTCATGCTTGTGGCACCAGTCACTAGTTTGGGTAAGGCCATTTTGCAGGATGTTCATATCAGTAGGAGAATTTATGATGGTACCCAGCTTGTAGTCATCTGCAAACTTGGTCAGCCGCAGACACCTGGTTTTTAGCTTGCACCTCAAAGTATATCCCAAATAGTAGAGGCCCCAATCCTTGGGGTATGCCTCTTGTTATGGGTCTACTACTAGAGGTGACTTCCCCTATTTTGACTGAGTGGGTTCTGTCAGTGAGCCAGTTAGCTACCCATATGGTAACGTACAGGTTGATGCCTAGCTGGGAGAGTTTATCTGTTATGCCCGAGTGAGGAATAGCATGGAAGGTTTTGGCTAGGTCAAGGTAGGCAATGTATGCGGTCTTCCCGTCATCCATGGCTTTGGTGACTGTTTTGAAGAAGGCGACCAAGCTTAACAGGCATGATCTTCCTCTGACAAAACCAAACTGTGTGAGATCAAGAGTTTGGAGGTTGCCAATGTCCTTGTTTTATAAGGTCTGTGATAATGTGTTCCATGGCCTTGCAGATCAGGCTAGTTAGGCTTATGGGCCTATAATTGCCTGGGTTGGTGGATGCTCCACATTTGTGCAGAAGAATGAGTGGCTGTCCTCTGTTTTGCTAGGACGAAGGCAGTGCACAGGGTTTAGTTGAATAGGGTGCCTAGTGCTGCTGAGAGCTTTTGCCTGAATTCCTGTTGGACACTGCCAGGGATGTTGTTGGGTCCCATGGAGGCTGTATTTTTGCCTTTGAGAGGGCATTAATGACCTGCTCCCTGGTTATGAGGGGGGGCAGGTGCTGGGGATGTCTTGGTTTACTGATGGGAGACAGGGGGTTTGGGGTTTCACTGAACTTGTCTGCCAGCAGGTTGGCTAGCTGTATCTGTGGCATTTGTGTATGTGGTGGTATTGACCACCAATTCAGAGGAGATTTGTGAGTTAACTTTGAGATTGCGGACGTATGCAAAGAAGGCCTTGTGATTGTCCTTGGTGGATGTGGCCAGTTTGGACTCAAAAATAGCCTTGGAGGATTTCACCATTTACCTTCTTGTTGAGAGATTGCTTCCAACTTGGCAACTGCTCCTTCTTGGTCCTGGGCAGCAGTTTTTTTTTTCCTTTTATTATAGTCTGTTTATTGCTGCTGTCCACCAGACAGGGTTACTCTTCCTTGAGGAAGATGATTTGGTCCTGTCTGGTATTGCTGAGTCCATGCAGCCATATAGGTGCTCCTGTAGTTTTTTTAGTGTAGGCTTGGACATTAGTGCTTGTTCCAACTGAAGGGATGGTGGCTGTGAAGCTGCTTATACCTGCTTTCAGGAGGTTGTAGTCAGCTTTGGAAAAGATTTTTTGTTCGACAATGGCAATTGTGGGGGTCAGGGGAGATGGTGACTTCGAAAGTGATTTGCTTTATGGTCGGATCTTACCAAGGAGGATAACACTGTAGGGGTCTGATCTTACTAAGGAGGATAACACTGTAGGGGGGCTACAGTGGCTACTCTTGTTGGTTAGTACCGGGTACAGGATATTTTCACCTTTTCTGGGGGAGTCGACCAGCTGATCCAATGCATTGGCATTGACGAAGTCGAGGAATTGCTGGGTGTTCGTGTTTGAACTAGAATAGGTTCTCCTGCTGTACGGTTAGGTAGTTAGTCTCCCAGCATCAGGGTAGAGGGTTGAATCTTGATGGATTCAAGTATGTCCAGATAGGTGGAGTGGGCCTCCTGAGTCATGGTTGGGGGTCTGTATCTAGCTGTGATTTGAATAGGTGTTTTGTCGACAGCTAATTTGTCTCCTGTGCGTCATACTGTTTGGCCAGCCTGGAGGTGTGTATGCCTTTGATAAATATTGAAACTCTACCTCCTTTGGCTTTGTAGCCCTCTGTTTGGGGTCCAAAAGTATGGTAGTACAAGTAACCTGGTAAGGCTGGGGTAACTGTGTAGCTTTGAACCAGGGTTCGGTTACTGCACAAATGTCAGCATCTTCCAGGGTGAGGAATGCTTGCAGTGAGCGCATTTTCCTGTTGAGACTTGTAGTGTTTAGCAGCATGACCTTTACATTTCATTTAGAAGAATTTTTTACATTGGTAATTTTGTCCTCGTGACTTGCCTAAAAAAAAGGCTCTATGGTGGAGGCAAGAGCCTTTGCCAGATGCCTGAAGCCCAGAGGAGACAGATGAAGGTGAAGGCCATCTCTGGCAAAGCATCGTGGTCTGTCAGTGGTGTCCTCCCTGGGTGTCAGGTACTGGATCCCCTTGGAATGACACCAGAAACTAAGGAAATTGTTAGTCAGTCATTCTGTTTGTATTGAGGCATCATTGTGGGTGACAGTAGGATGCTGCTTAAGGCTAGGGACATACCTGCCTGGGACACACCTTCAGCGAGCTCCATCATGTTTCTCTTCCTATAGTCCAGAGAGGTAGGTTTCAAGTAATTCACACCAAAGAGTCATAACGGTACCTGTTGAGAGATGCGAGTGAGTGATGTGGTGGATTCTAGCACCCGACAAGCAACTTATCGTGACTTTCTCCTTGTCTAGCCTGATAAGGGGTACATCTGTGTGTCTCACAATAGAGTCTATGTGTAGTATGTTGGGTTTATGGCTGGGCCTTGGAGGCTGTGAGACACAGGCATGTTTGCTATGTGTGGTGCTTGGTGCAGAGGGTTGTGATGTGCTTGTGTGCTTTTGCCTCGGAGGTCTCTCGTTTAGGGATGTTTTTGCTGAGAACCTCGACGTATGTAGGATAGTACTGTACAGGCGTGGGTGGTGTTAAAGGTGTGGTGTTTGTGCAGACAGCCATCTCAGTGCCAGATATACTGGCTTGTGATTTAGACAGCAAGGATTCTAGATTAGTGTAATCGCATTTCTCACATGTTGTGTTAATAGGTGCAGAAGTATAGTAGTATAGTATAGATTCACATCAGAAAATGTAAATAATGAATCCTATAAGGCAGAAACTGAAACAGTATAGATGAACAAGAAGTGTCCTGCAGGTAACACAGAAGGTTGTAGACATGGATCTTGGAGGTGGCTGTTTCATATTGACTTAAGATAAGCAGGCAATGGGAGGCAGCATTAAGAAAGCCTGGTTTGACAGTTGCTCTGTAGGAAGTACATTCCTCTTGATAGATGGTTCTTATGATCATAACTGCAGCACTGTTGCCATTCTGCAGGTATCATTTGTAATGGTATGCGTAGGATGGAGGCAGTTTAGAAAGCAGCAGTAAGCCATGGCAAAAACGTGCAGCTTTGAAGAAAGGAGGTAGAAACTTTTGGTACTTCCTCGGGTCCAGTTAACTTGCATTAAAGTGGGTCTGCTTTCCAACTTCACCATCTTTTAGAAGAGAGATGTACCAGATCAAGGGAGCACAACTTAAAGATGAGTGCTAGTTCAGAAGTGGTTCAAAAATGTTTTTCAGTCAGAGTGGTGAATGATTAGAACAGCCTTCTAGAACAGGCATTAGGTTTAAAAAAATGGAGAGAAAAAAAAGAAAGTTCAGCGACATTGGGAAAAGGCATCCCATAACCTGGTGACATGGTTTCAGCTGACAGTTCATGAATTATGAAGATGAGTAGCTATTCATCTGCTATCCTTTTTATGAAGTGGGTAGTGTAACATCCCCCTGCCTTAGAGGCTGGGGAAAACTTCTGGGTACATAGAGTATACTTTATGTGCTGGAGGGGGCCACAAATAGACATCCTTGGTAGGATGGCTTTGAGACAGTATATAAATTATGG
Organism: Protopterus annectens; assembly: GCF_019279795.1. Taxonomy (NCBI): domain Eukaryota; kingdom Metazoa; phylum Chordata; order Ceratodontiformes; family Protopteridae; genus Protopterus; species Protopterus annectens. Next base: position 1,170,735,547 of record NC_056726.1, on the reverse strand, counting down.
GTCTATATTTAATGATCGAACGGCACATTCCTCGAATGGCCATTCATCACTAACGTAGCATTGGAAGTGCATTTCAACAAAAGGCAATATGATCATAAATCATAAGATCATAGTTGGCCAACATAAACAAAGTGGCAGGTAGTACGTATATATCAGCATGGTAGGAATAAGGAAATCTGCCCTTTCCCCACTGTAGTGCAGTGTCGAAACCGCTGTATATAATTAGCGAGGGGGCATGGCCTCTCACATAAGGAGTGTCCAGGGTTTACTGAATCCTCCTCATTTGGGGGGGGGGTGCCCCCCCCCTGCTAATTATATTTACCAACTCAGAGATTGCACTACAGTAGGGAAAGAGCAGATTTCCTTATCCCTACCATATCGATAAGTACGTACTACCTGCCGTTTTGTTTGTTGGCCATCTGTGGTCCCTCAATGATATGTGAAGTGAACTTTCGATGCAGTGTTTGTAATGAATGGCTGTTTGAGGAATGTGCCATTCGATCAGTAAACAGAGACCCATAAATTACTACCAGAATGTCATTTGCTTAGTTTAGTTAGGGGAATGGGACATGTGCAGCGTTAAGTTTTTCTTCTGCTGGTCTTCCAGTTAGAAGTCCTGTAGAATTAAGAACTTCTCACTTTATCAGTTGGCATCCAGAGCATGCAAGCTGATGTGGAGGCATGATGCTGAAATGCATATATACAGCAGTGGGTGACATTCCGCAGTAGCTGAGGGCCATGAGTACATGTTAAATAGCAGGACTAGATGGGTGGGAAATGTTACACTAGATGAGCTAAAGTTTCCTTTAATGCTGATGCTGTACATCCATCCATAATCCCTTTTTCCTTTAATGATGTACGCAGCAAAACATACAGAATACATAGATATTGCAGTCTGTAATCTGAAGTAGTTTAGACTGAGTAACCATGAGCCTACACGTACAAGCAATTTTCAGGTGAAAAATTTGCTGACATGTATGCCAGTGCCTGCTGTTAGAGACTGATTGATTAAAGCAGACTTTTTTTTTTTTTTTTTTTTTTAACATTCAAATTTCCTTTTAAAAACCTTGGTAATGTGACTGTTTCATGATGTACACATCTCTTCTGAGGAAAATTTGACTGTACTTCATTCACTGACAAGTGAAAACAGATAGTTTTTACTTTGATTTTGGTTAAAAGTGAATCTGTAGTAAGTTTCCAGTACATAAAGGCTTTAGCAAATGAAAATGTCCTAACTTGAATTGGAAACAGAAAACCACTTTGTCGTGTGATTTAGACATGTGCCAAACCTGAGGGGCTTTTGCTATGTAAGGGGGTGTTCTTTGTGTTTCACTGTTGCAGTCATTACATTAGGGTAATCCTGCTGGCAGGTTGCCCTCAGTCGGCCTGAATTCCAAAGTCTTGGGTCCTGTGTCGGCTGTCGTCACCCCTTCCCTGACGTCAGGGGTATAAAAGAAGCAGCCGACGCCATTTTCTTTAGTCTTTCTTGCCGCACAGTGCCCGAAGCAGAAGCTGTTCGCAAGTGCCGGTCAGTCGACTCCTGAGATTTTCGAGTTCGAATTTCAGATCCGAAGTCTTCTATAAAGCTAAGTACCCTGTTGGGGAAACTTTTTTTCTTGTTCCAGAACCGATGTCAGAAAAAGTTAATAATTGTATTTCTTATGGGAAGCAAATACCTCATAAGGACTTTCACTCTTACTGTATTCCTTGCATACTCCCTGATCATAATTTTCTGGGTTGTCGGTTTTGTGCTAGATTTAACCAACATACTATTAAGCGTCGGTATGATTTTGCTTTAAACTACTTTGGACGCAGATTTAATTATCCAGAAATGTCGTCGGAAAGCCATCCGACTACCGGAGTTCACAGAAAACGCAAAGAAAAAGAAAGACAGCCGAGGCTCAAAACCGATGAAGCTTCTCCTAAGCCAGTCGCCGGTTTGCTTGTTCTCAGGTGCTATCGCAGCCCCTGACGACTGCTACTTTAGAGTCGCAGGCCACTACCAACTCCCACGTGGAGTTGGCCATGCCGCTGGAAACTCAAGATATTGGAGCCTGGGACGCTAATCCTTCAGATGGGTCCAGAGCTGCTGAGCAGGCGCCGGCTTCTGAGGGTGTATTCAGACCCAAACACCTATACATTAAACCGACTTCAAAGCAAAGACTAAAGCACCTTCAAAGGCAAAGAAGCAACCACGAGAGCCACGTGGACAGGCCTCCATGCCCAAAACATAGATGCTCAAAATGGCCGAAGACTTGATTACCTTGATCAGGGGTTCCCATCCCCCTCCTGATAAGAGGCCTAGGCAAGATACTGACTATGAATCTTCAGATCAGGTTTCCATTTCTTCAGATTCCTCTTCTGATCAGGAATATTCTTTTCCCCCCTATGAGGATTCTGATGCTGAAGAATCCATACCTTCAGCTTGTCCTCCTGAGGATTATTCTTTTGGGGAAACTTGCATACCATGAGGGAGCATTTCCACTGGGAGAGCCAAGATTTTTCAGAGTCTAAAAAGAGGCTCGGGATTTCCTGTTAGTACCTCAGCACAAGCCACTAGCCATCCGTCCTGTGTTAGACATTGTAGATGTGTATTCGGAGTCTAGCCTTACCCCTGACTCCTTACCTCCAGCTCCTGTTAAGCCTGACAGATATTACAGGGTTCCTGACTCACATAAATTCCTTTTTAAAAACCCTGTTGCAGACCCAGAAACTATTTCTCAGGGTCCCAAGGGTGTTAAGGCTACCGCTGCAAAAAACCCTACCCCTTCTGACAGGGATTCTAGGGCACTGGATAGATGGGGAAAAAAGGTTTACACATCTGCTGCCTTGGCTATAAGGGCCTTAAACTGTCAGTTTCATATGCTCAAATATCAGCAACATGTCATGGCATTGCTTAAACAGAAAATGTTGTTAAACTCTGAATGTGCAGAAAACAAGGATATGCAGGATATATTGCATGCAGCTGAACAAGTTGGAAAGCATACTTTGCAATGTGTTTTTGATTCGTTAGAGGCCTCCTGCAGGGCTGCAGTTACAGGTTCTGTAATTAGAAGGCATGCTTGGTTAAACATCTGCAGGCACAATTCTTGCCAGGAAGGAAAATACTCGGGCAGAAGAACTAAGCAGAAACCTCATGGATCCCCACAAGTCTTCAGCATGATAACAAGGAAATGGGGATGTCCAGACATAGATCTATTGCCTCCCCTCACAGCTACCAACTAAAGGGATTCTGCACAAGGATTTATCACAGACAAGCATGGAAAGTGGACGCCTTATCCTTCAGCTGGAAAAACCTATCAGTATATGCCTTTCCCCCTCTGCCTCTCCTCCCCAGGGTACTCCTAAAGGTCAGACAGGAGAAGCCAAAGATGATACTGATTGCACCAGACTGGCCCCACCAGCACTGGTACCCAATATTAAGGAGCTTGTCTCAATGCCCAGCTTGGACCCTACCTCAAGTACCAGTCATCTACTGTCCCAGCAAAACAATCAGATCCTGCACAGCCAGCTCAGGACTTTAAACCTGGCAGCATGGTGGAAAATGTAGTCATATAAAACACACCTCTCGGCAAAGCTGTGATGGATGTCATGTTGGAAGCTAGAAGGCCTAGTACTAGAAAATCTTATAAAGGCCTAGTACTAGAAAATCTTATGCTTGTAAATGGAAGAGATTCTGTGCTTGGAACCAGGCACAAGGAACAGATACAGCTGTGCCAAATATTCCTCAGATTTTACAATACTTAACTGAGATGCTGGACAAAGGCCTATCTTTTTCATCTATTAAAATTCATGCCTCTGCCATTTCGGCTCATTACAATGCAGAGCCACCAATATTTTCTCATCCCTTATTAAAACAGTACCTCAGAGGAGCCAAAAATTTAAGGCCTCCAAGGAGATCACCAGTGCCTGCATGGGACCTCAACTATGTCTTGGAAAAACTCACCCTGCCTCCTTTTGAGCCAGCTGCTACTGCTGATATAAAGTTTTATCTTGAAAAACAGCTCTGCTCCTAGCAATAACTTCTGCAAGATGAGTTTCAGAGCTACAGGCAATCATGGCTGTGGAATGTTTTATAATTTTTTATCCGGACAGGGTCTCCCTGAGGACAAACCCAACATTTATGCCTAAAGTGGTGTCCAGTGTGGCTCTTAACCAAACCATTCATCTGCCAACTCTTTATCCAAATCCACAGAACAAAGGGGAAAGAATTCTGCATTCTTTGGACGTACACAGACAACTTGGATTCTACTTGGACAGAACCAAAGTTTTCAGAAAGACAGAGCAATTACTAGTGGCATATGCTGCAGGATCACAAGGAAAGGCTATCTCAAAGCAAACTTATTTCAAAGAGGATAGACCACTGCCTTCGTTTCTGCTACTTATACCATGGCAAGCCAGTGCCTAAGGGCATTAGGCCACATTCCACCAGAGCTGCAGCCACTTCAGCAGCCTTTCTCAGGGGAGTACCAACCAAGGACATTTTAGAGGCAGTTACTTAGAGTTCAGTGCACACCTTTACAAAGCACTATCATCTGCCACTCTACTCTAAATCCAGGGCAAGCTTTGCCACTGCAGTTCTGCAGGGTCTCATAGCCGCTCCTAATGCTGTTTAGCTCCAGCCTTCCAACCATAGCTTTGGGTATCTACCCAAATGTAATGACTGCAACAGTGAAACACGAAGAACACAGTACAGTTGTGTACACTTACCATAAATGTAGATGTTCAAGTGTGTTCACTGTTGCAGTCCAGGGTTACCCACCTACCAGCCCCCTTTTTCTTCTGATGGAACCTGTGTGGTGTATTTGCTTGTGGATGAAGGTAAAGTTTATATTGCTGCATGTTATTTTATATATAGATATAAATTTTAACTACCTTTTTTGGGGGCACCTCACATCTGGGGCAAGAAAAACTAAAGAAAATTGCGTCTGCTGCTTCTTTTATACCCCTGACGACCTGACGTCAGGGAAGGGGCGACGACAGCCAATGCAGGACCCAAGACTTTGGAATTCAGGCCGACTGAGGGCAACCTGCCAGCAGGATTACCCTAATGTAATGACTGTAACAGTGAATACACACTAACATCTACATTTATGGTAAGTGTACCCAACTGTACTTTAATGTTCCTCAGCATGTTCTGTAGTGAATAACCAGACTCCTCTATGATTTATAACCTGTATGAAGCTAGATAGACTGGGATTAATCTACACCTTTGATAGAGGGAGACTGGTGGCTGGACTGTATAGCTTGGGCCCCAGGCTTTTTTTCAAACCATGCCCCCCCGCCTTCTGGATTGTTTTACATTATGTCTTTGTTTAATACAACATTTGTTAGTGTGTTTTACATTTGAAGCTTTGAACATTTTTTTCCAGTAAGCAGTGAAACAAAATGTAACAAGTGGATACTTTTGTCATTATTGGTTTAGAGCATTTCTGTCAAAAAGCCACTCAAACTGCTGTCGTTAATCCTCCAATATCTGTACTCGTGTGTAACAGCTAGTCCAGCAGTGTGTACACCATGCCTGATTTTGATGTAAATGACCCAAATGTTCCACTTTACAGAAATACAGACTAGTCCTGCAAAGTCTAATGACTTTTTAACTTTATTAACTCAGGGTCAGTCATTTTTATCCACAGGTGTCCCTCAAACCCAGCAGTTACACCTACGCTGTTGACTGCACCCTTCTCGGATGATGTCTTGGCAAAATAATTTATATATAAACTACTTAATCACCTTCTCCAAAACAGCCTACTTGCTTCCTGTCAGCATGGATTTAGACCTTCCGTTAGCACCACCACTGCATTGCTCTCCTTTACTAACTCCATCAACTTTAACCACAATAAAAATATTCTATCATCTGCAGTCTTCATTGACTTGTCTAAAGCTTTCGACATGGTTAACCACCACCTTCTTCTGCACATTCTTACTTCTCTCTCACTTGATGCTCCTTCCATTACTTGGTTCACATCATACTTAAATAACTGTCAACAGGCAGTAACAGGCAGTTCTCTGGAAAAACTTACTATCTGATCACCTTCCTATCTCTGTAGGGGTTCCTCAAGGCTCTATCCTAGGCCCCCTTCTATGTTACATCTTTATCAATGACCTGCAAACAGCTATCCCTAACACCACCTGCATTCAATACGCAGATGAGACTACAATAATCTGTACGGTCACCTCTCAAACTGAACTCCAGTCTATTACCCAAAATGCCTTTAACACTGTAGAACAATGGTTCTCTCAACGGTGTCTGCTCCTTAACCCTAAGAAAACTAAACTACTTCTCTTCTCACCTACCCGAAAGTCCATTCCTTTACACTTCACTCTCACTTCCAACAACGGTACAGTTATTTTGCCTGATCTTACCACTAAGCTATTAGGAATAACTATAGACAATAATCTCAACTTTGATTCTCACATTAACAATACTATAAAATCAGTTAACAAAAAAATAGGATCACTATATATAATCAAACCCTTTCTCACTCCACTAGCAAGGACCACAGTAGCTAGAACCCACCTAATCTCTACACTACTCTATGCCTCACCAATATTCACCAATCTCTCTAAAAATAACCTCAGTAAACTAGTAACATCCTATAATAACATTACTAGATTTGCTACAGCGTCTACTTTCAGGACCCATCAATGCCTGAACCTAAAAGAACTAGGATGGCTCTAACTCCCCAATCTACTGAAACTCCAACAGCTTACAATAGTGCACAAGACCCTATAACAACCTAGCAAAACCCCAATACTTTCCAGTCTCATTATACCTTACACTAACCTGAGACACCTGCGCTCTTCTAACAAACCTCTGATCCTTACTACTAAAATTAACAATTTAGCAGGTGATTGCTTGTTCTCCAATGCTGTTGGAAAAATATGGAATAAGCTTCCATCTGAGATCTCATCTCTCACATCACTCCCTCTGTTTAAAAGGAATCTAAAACTTTATCTCAATAAACACTGGATTTGTTCCTGTACTAACCCAGACTAACCCTCTCCTCTTTTCTTTTTCTTATTTCTTTCTCACTTCTTCTTTATTCTTTTTCTTCCTCATATCTCGAATACCTTTCCCTTTTCACCTCAATGCATTTTTTTATCAATTTTTATGTTAAATTCATTGTAATTAATAATATGTCTATGTCACAATAATACTTGTTTTGTAATTTTGTAATTAATATTGGAGCTTTTCTCCCCGGGCCTCTACTGAAAATGGACATATATCCAGCTAGACTAGCCCGGTCAACAAATGTAAAATAAAATTAAATAAAATAACCAGCGTAACGTTTGCTTCACACAAATGTAGATTAGCCAAAGTATTCCAACTGAATGCATACACACATGCATACCAGTTATGCAAAGTTGTATTAAAAACTGCTTAAAAATGAAGAGATAAGAGTGTAAGGTACTTGTACAGAGATTAGCGCCACCACGACCACCACCAGCAGGAGTCGTAGCTTTTTGTTGTGTACACCCCTTATTGTTATGAGGAAATAAATTACATGCATTTTTGTTGGTAGCTGTGGATGAGAAAAATGAAGTTGTAGAAAGTTGATTAGCATTGTACCACGACCTAACCATGTCTAACAGTTTAAGTAAAAGTATTTTATGATGAAAACATAAGAAATTAGCCAGCTGATAACATATGCCAGGTCAATATGAACAATCTCTGCATAAGTAAAAGTCCTCTGACTAATTCCACATTAGAGAACTATTACTAATGCAGATGCTGCTGTTGCAAACAGTTTTGCATTTCAGTTCTTCATCTGTGACTGCACATCAGCAGTTAAAAAAAAAAGTTTGCTGCTGCTTTGCACTGCTTTTTACTATTGCATTTGTTGCACTTTGACTGTATTTCACACCAGCTACTGTGTTTTCTTAATTTAAAAAAGATTTCTTTTTCTCTTTTATTCTGTTATTAATTCAAGGAAAACTGTGCTGCTTTTACACTGTTGCTTATTTAATGAAAAAATATCTTGCTTTTTTTCTGTTCCATTGCACTTCTTCTGTTGGCCATAGTATAGAATGAATTCATCTGGCTGAATTCAGTAGTGTTTACAGATTGAGCACTAAAAATCAGGCCATCTTTTTTCGGAGAAGCCCCCCCCCCCCGTACCCTTGTGGCAGGAGCTTACAGTAGGACTGTCTAATTGAAGGATACTGGTGCAGGACTCTGAGTTATTTCGTTGGTGCAGGGCTCAGTTTGAGCTTTTTCCTTTGGTTTCTTTATATTAGCTGCTTTGCTCTTGCTTGTGCTTAGTGCGCCACTGCGCAACAGGGTAACTCTTGGTGGTTAAATATGCAAAAGTGCCAGTAGAAGTATTTTCCCTTAGAAGCATTTTCCCTTAGAAGCATCTGCTGTCTAGCACAACAGTTCTTGAATGGCCCTTAGCTGTTCAGTGAACCACCCAGCAGAGATTTTTAACTGTCAACATCAGACCCTATAGATCCCTATTTTATAGACCTCCTACTTACACCCCCAAGGCTTAGTCACCCTACAATAGCTCTCTGCCTGATACCCCCATCTTTTTATCATTATCTGCTGGGGTTTTTTGAGGCAGTGTAGCAACTGCCTCATGTACATTGACAACCCCTTATTCCTAAATCAGTCAAGTACAATTTGCAAGAGATGCTTCTACACTAAGAATCTGGAATCACTGCTCTCTCTCACCCAGAACAGCAACACTAAAGAGGTTGTCAGCTCACACACCACAGCTCTTATTAGTAATCTGCACCCAAGACATAGGTTCATAGGGCAATACTAGACTGTTGGCCCAGAGGCCCTTATAAGCCTAGCCAAGAATTACACCCATGTTCCCATAAAGTCAGCACCTGTTTTCCCTGTCCAGCAGGGACACAGGTGGGATCCCAGGGGTATATTTTCTGTTTCCCATCCAGTCGTCCACGTTCCACTTAGAGGGCTAGTGAGGTACTCTGCTTGACATGGAGAAGGAGTCTATTCCACAGATGGGGTTGTCGTTGGCACACAAATCTATCCCGCCAACAAGTTCTATTAATGTCGCAGACCAGGTTGAGGCCTTGCATGCCGGTTGAGTGAGTGGAGTTTGACTTATGGATATACAGCAACTCCATCAAAGCTGAGTCTGAGACAGCTTTGTATGCCAGACAAGGTCACCCCTGAGCAGTCTGTACATAGAGGGACAGGGCTTTTAGCCTATCTGTAGAGGATAGTTGTTTGAGACCCTGGAATTTCCTGGTCAGGAACGTCTGTGGTCTCCAACTGCTGCATGTAAAGTAGTTACCCCTCCCAAGTATCAAACCCAGGCCCCTGTCAACTACAGCCTAGTGCACTAAACCACTAGGCCACGGAGATCAACATTCATATGCGGAGATACTCTGCAGGAACCTACCTAAACATCAGAGGCCTCCAAAACACAAACATGCTACACTTCACACAGCACCCAGTACACATAAAAACACTAGCACCTGTGTCTCACCAAATAAACCCTTAAGGTAGTGCACAACTATTCATATGTTCTTGTTATAGGTGACTCTATAGTGAGACATACAGATGCCTCACTCACCAGGTTGAACAAGGAGAAGGTTATGGCCAGCTGTCTGTCTAAAAGGATTCAATAAATCACACACGCACTCAAGTCTGTCAACAAATACCGTTATGACTCCATCATAGTTCATGTTGGTGTGGATGACTTGACGTACCTGTCTGAGCTGTATGAAGAGAGACATGATTGAGCTCTCTCAATATGTGTCCCAGGCACTTGTCTGGGCTGTATGAAGAGAGACATGATTGAGCTCTCTCAATATGTGTCCCAGGCAGGTGTGTCCCTAGCTTTGAACAGTATTTTACCCTCACCTAGGATGATTCCACAGTACAAGTAGAAAATGATTGACTTCAATAATTAGCTTAGTTTCTGGTGTCATTTTAAGGGTATCGCTTTCCTGTCAGCCTAGGATGACATGGTGGATAGACCACACTGCTTTGCCAGAGATGGGTTTCACCTGACACCTATAGGCTTTAGAGTGCTGGCTTAGGCACTTGCCTCCCCCATAATGTTTTTTTAGGCATGGTCACAACAACAAAATTCCCCCGACGTGAAAATATCAAACACAAAGAAACTAAGGGTCATGCTGCTAAACGCTAGGAGTTTAAATCAGAAAGTGCACTGTCTGGAAGCACTCCTCTCCCTGGAAGATGTCTATGTCTGTGCAGTCACAGAAACCTGGCTCAAGGCCGCAGAAAGTACCCCAGCCTTGCAAGGCTACAATGCCTTCCACACTTTCAGACTGGAAATTGAAGATGTGAGAACCAAAGGATGTGGAGCATCTGTCTTTATTAAAAATAATTACACATGTAGACTGGTCATACAAGAAAACTCTATGGAGCTACACCAACTTCAAATTACCATGGGTAAGACCCCCCCCCCCCCAGGTCATAATCAGATGTTCTTCGTCTCACATTGCTGCAGTCATAACCTGTGGGTAGTCCGCTGTCCTCGGTCGGCCCGAATACCAAAGAGTTTGGCTGGCGTCGGTCATGGGCGCCCGGAGCTGACGTCAGTACGTAGTAGTACTTAAGCGCATGACCGATGCCATATTCTCAACGTGGTCCGAAGCAGCGTTTGCAAGTGCCGTTCGGCGTTCTGAAATTTTCAGTTTTCGAGTTTCAGACCGAAGACCAAGTTGGGCTAAGTACCCGTTAGAAAATTTTTGTCTTTTCTTGCCTCAGTTAATCCGGATGTCAGAAAAAGTTAATAATTTTATTTCTTGTGGGAAACAGATACCTCATAGGGACTATCATTCTCTCTGTATTCCTTGCTTAGGGCCTGAACACGACGTAGTCGGGTGTCGCTTTTGCGCTAGATTTAATAAGCGCACCATTAAACGCAGATTAGACTGTGCTAAGCTTGTTTTCGGTAAGCGGTGTAACTACAACATGCCATCGGATCCTCCGACGCCCGCTACCGCAAAAAAGCGAAAAGATAAATCCTTAAGGTCTAAACCGGATGAGTCGTCTGTTGTGGACGCCGGTTCTATGGAATCTACGGTTGAATCTGTGGATCCAGCCGAGGTCTCGGCTGAATCCCAGGGGGAACCTTTAATTTTACAGGAGTTAGCCTCTCAGGAGTTAGCTCAGGCCGAGGGTGCTTCTCAAGTTTCTGTGGTTCCATCCTTACAAAAGGTTATTAGGCCTTCTACTTCAATCACTAAAGGCCCTGCTAAGGCTAGACCTGGTGTTTCTGGTACGGGCCACAGTCCTGGTTCTTCGGGCTCTGTTCCTAAAAAGCATATGTTGAAAATGGCAGAGGATTTGATTACTTTGATCAGGGGTTCTATGCCCCCTCCAGAGAAGAGGCCTAGGGTGGAGATAGATTTAGAGGGAATGGAACATTCCTCAGATTATTCTGAGTCCTCAGCTGAGGATATTCAGGATTTTCCTCCCTATTCTGATTCGGATGCAGAGGATTCCTGTCCTTCTGCTTCTCCTCCAGATGATTTTTCCTTTTCTGAAACCTTGCATTCCATGAGGGAGCATTTGAAGTGGGAAGGTCAGGATTTTTCAGATTCTCGTAAGAGGCTTAGGGAATTTTTGTTTTTGCCACAACATAGACCTTTGGCAATTCCCCCTGTTTTAGATGTTGTTCAGGATGTTTTTTCTGAAGCTTCCCTTAATCCTGATTCTTTACCCCCTGCCCCTGTCAAACCAGACAGGTATTACAGAGTTCCAGAGGCACATAAATATTTGTATAAGAGCCCTAGAGCTGACCCAGAAACTATTATCCAAGGGCCTAAGGGTGTCAGGGCTTCTGTGGTTAAGAATCCAGTTCCTTTGGATAAAGATTCTAGAGCGTTGGATAGGTGGGGTAAAAAAGTGTACACCTCTTCTACGTTAGCTATGAGGGCTTTAAATTGCCAATTCCATATGCTGAAGTATCAGAATTTTCTGTTAGGTCAATTGAAATCTAAGGTAGATGCTTTATCTGAGGGTATAGAGTGTAAGGAGTTGCAGGACTTGGTTCATGCTTCAGATCAGGTTGGTAAACATTCCCTGCAGTGTGGCTTCGATGCCCTTCAGGCTTCTTCCAGGGTAGCTGCTACTGGTTCAGTTATTCGTAGACATGCCTGGATTAAAGATCAAAATTTGTCAGAGCATGTTAAAGCTCGGATTTTGGATGCTCCCCTTCAATCTGAAGTTCTTTTTGGTTCCCCTGAGGAGTCAGTTTTAAAAAGATGGAAGACAAAGCTAAGTCTATGCAGACAGTTAAGGAATTTTTGCAAGTGCAGCCCCCTAAGTTTAGCAGGAATTGGCCTGCAAGAGGATGGTCTTACCCTTCTTCAGATTTTCAGTCTAAGGGCAGGTCTAGATGTGGTAGGGGCAGGGCTCACGCTCAGGGTTCCTTCAGACCTAGGACTTGGAGTTCTCCTGCACAATCTTCTGGTGAGGGCAGGGGTCAGCCTTTTCATAAACAGACCCAATGACCTGTATCTCCAGCTGCCAGATCCTTCCTTTCTGGCAGCTCCTCTAGGAGGAAAGTTGGCACTTTTCAAGCAAAATTGGCATTTGGTCACCCAGGACAAATGGGTGTTGGACATAATAAATCAAGGCTACAAGTTTTATTTTCACATTTCCCCCTTTCAAAGGCATGCCAGATATACCTCCTCGGCAAAGGCTGGAGGCTCAGGAACAAATTTCTTTGCTTTTACAGATGGGGGCAATCCAGGTGGTACCTCTGTCAGAAGTAGACCTAGGGTTTTATTCTCGTCTATTCTTAGTGCCAAAGAAAGGAAACACTTGGAGGCCAATTCTGGATTTGTCCAATGTCCTTCAAGGATGCATCTGCAGTCCTTACAAATGGGTTGTCCTGTCGTCAGGCAGCCCTTCGGTCGGCCGGATTCCAAAGTCTGGGTCCGGCTTCGGCTGGTGTCGCACTCACCCGACGTCATCTCTGCTGGTCTTCGGGTATAAAGGCATCAGCCGACGCCATTTTCCTCTGTCAATACATACCTAGACATTCCAAAGTTCAAGATGTTAACATTACAGCAACTTCTGCCCCTGCTAGGCAAAGATCACTGGATGGTAACTCTGGATCTCAAAGAGGCCTATCTTCACATTCCTATCAGGCCCAGCTGCAGGAGATTCCTGCGTTTTCGGACTGGCACTTCTCATTATCAGTTCTCTGCATTGCCCTTTGGTTTATCTACTGCGCCCAGGGTGTTCACAAAGGTTCTGGCTCCTGTAATAGCTTTCTTAAGACTGAGGGTAATTCAAATTTATCTTTATCTGGACGATTGCCTGATTCTTGCTCAAGACAAAGACAAGTTACTTCAACAGCTACAGTATGTAATGGCAGTTTTAAGGTGCCTAGGGTATTCTGTGAACGAAACAAAGTCCAGTCTGGTACCCTCTCAGGACATGTGCTTTCTGGGTGTGAGACTGAATACAGCCTCTCAGATGGCCTTTCTGACCCCGGACAAACAAAGAACTCTTCACCTCTACTTCAGCAATTATCAGTACTGTCCAGGTTGACTGCAAGGACAGTCCTTCAAGCCTTGGGGTTCATGGCATCTTGCATTCTGGTACTTCCCAATGCCAAACTGCATATGAGGAAGCTACAATGGTATCTCAAAAGTGTATGGACTCAACACTGCCACGATTTGGACACTGTCATTCCGATAATACCGTGCATCCAGAAGGAATTCTTGTGGTGGGCACAGGAATGTCACCTAAACAAGGGACTCTCTGTGACCCGACCAGAGGCGAGTCAGATCTTAACGACGGAGGCCTCAGACCTGGCTTGGGGAGCACACTTCAATGGGAAATGGATTCAAGACACGTGGCCTTCCAAATTACAGCATTTGCATATCAACATGAAGGAGATGTTAGCAGTCCAGTTTGCCCTGATGGCTTTCAAGGGCCTACTTCAACCAGGACAGGTGTTGATTCAAACAGACAACACTACAGTCATGTGGTACATCAACAAGCAGGGGGGGGCCCATTCTTACCCTCTTTGCAGACAAGCTGTGATATTGTGGGAGACTGCTCTGGGGTTGCACATCACTCTTCAACCACGGTTTCTGCCAGGAGCACAGAACTCCCTAGCAGATGTATTGAGCAGACAAATTGTGGATCCCCACGAGTGGAAATTGGATCCTCAGGTATTCCAACAGTTGACAGTGGCTTGGGGAACTCCAGACATAGATCTGTTCGCTTCTCCTCTAAATTTCCAACTACCAAAATTTTGCACAAGGATGTTTCACCCAAAAGCTTGGAAAGTGGACGCTCTATCTTTCAGTTGGAACAACCTTCACGTCTATGCTTTTCCTCCTCTGCCTCTCCTTACCAAGGTACTCTTGAAAGTCAGGAGGGACAAGCCTTGCATGATTTTAATAGCACCAGATTGGCCACATCAGCACTGGTATCCTCTGCTGAGGAGTTTAATTCAGGAGCCTCCTTGGCCTTTACCACAGCTTCCTCATTTGTTGTCCCAGTCAAGCAGTCATTTGCTCAATGTCAGGGTGCAGCCCCTGCATCTAACAGCCTGGCGTATTCTGTTTTAGAGCCTGTGGGTTCTCAGCTTCCCCAGCAGGTTTTGGATGTCATTTTGGAAGCTAGGCCTAGCACTAGAAAAGTTTATGCTGATAAATGAAGAGATTTTTTCTTTGGAGCACAACAAAGGATTTTGATGTCTCTGTACCTAATTTGAGTTGTACATTGCAGTACCTTACTGAATTACTGGACAAGGGTTTGTCGTTTTCCTCTGTGAAGGTTCATGCTGCAGCCATTTCTGCTCACTATGATTGTGACCCTCCTTTATTTTCTCACCCTTTGTTTAAGCAATTTCTTAGAGGGCAAAAATATAAGACCCCCACGGAGAGCTCCTACTCCTTCCTGGGATCTCAATTTTGTGTTGGAGAAGCTTACTTTGCCTCCTTTTGAACCTGCAGCTACGTCTGAATTGAAGTTTTTGTCTTGGAAGACTGCCTTTTGTTGGCCATTACTTCTGCCAGAAGGGTATCTGAATTGCAGGCTCTCATGGCAGTTGAACCCTTTCTAATATTCCATAAGGATAGAGTTTCTTTGCGTACTAACCCTACTTTCATGCCAAAAGTGATTTCTAATGTGGCCTTGAACCAGTCTATCCATTTGCCTACTTTTATACTGATCCCCAAAATAAGGGGAAAAAATCTTGCATTCTTTGGATATACACAGGCAGTTACGTTATTATTTGAGCAGAACTAAGGAGTTCAGACAGACTCAACAGTTATTTGTTACTTTTGCTTTGGGTTCACAAGGGAAAGCTGTCTCAAAGCAGACTATTTCAAAGTGGATTGGTAATTGTATTGCTTTTGTTATTCTCATCATGGGAAGAATGTTCCTGCTGGGATTAGACCTCATTCCACTAGGGCTACTGCCACGTCTACTGCTTTTGAGGGGTAGCTACTAAGGACATTTTGGAAGCAGCTACTTGGAGTTCAGTACATACTTTTACTAAGCATTATCATCTCCCTCTTTTCTCCAAGTCCAGGGCTGGGTTTGCCACTGCAATCTTACAGGGCATGTTAGCAGCCCCTAATGCCTTTTAGTTTGCCAGCCTCCCTTTTCCTTTGCTTTGGGATTCTACCCACAGGTTATGACTGCAGCAATGTGAGACGAAGAACATAGTACAGTTTTGTACCTACCATAAATGTAGATGTTCGAGGATCCACATTGCTGCAGTCCTATTTTCCCTCCCTCCTTCCCCTCTTTGGTTTGGGGGTGTTGTTGTTGTTTTTTGTTCTTGTTCCTTGGGGATAATTATTATTTTTCTCCTTTTGTGGCTCTGGCCTTTTCTTTTTAAGGCCTTCTGACATCTGGGGCAAGAAAGACTGAGAATATGGCGTCGGTCATGCGCTTAAGTACTACTACGTACTGACGTCAGCTCCGGGTGCCCATGACCGACGCCAGCCTAACTCTTTGGTATTCGGGCCGACCGAGGACAGCGGACTACCCACAGGTTATGACTGCAGCAATGTAGATCCTCGAACATCTACATTTATGGTAGGTACAAAACTGTACTTTACAGGTCCCCTTCCATGATGCCCACACAGCTTATTTAGACCTACTTGGAATAGTTAAGGTACAAGCTAGCACTCTAGTCATGGGGGACCTCAACTATCTTTCCATTAATTGGGAAATTTATACGAGCCCAAGGTCACTCGCAGAAAAGTTCCTGGACTAACTCAAATGCCCTTGAACAAGTAGTGCACCATCCCACAAGGGGCTCCAGTATTCTAGACCTTGCCCACATTTAATGCGAGTGACTAATGCAAAGCCTCAAGTGTAGGGCCCGCAGTGGTTAAATCTACCATACATCAGTCATTTTTGAAGTAGCTGCATTAACAGAACTCCCCAGGGGAGAAGTTGGGCTGAAAAACTTCACCAAAGCTAACTATACCCTCCAAAAGGAAATTATAGTCTACTTCCAAGCTCCAGTTTCCACAGATGGCATTGACAGTTATATGAAGGTATACACTGATGTCCAGTATAAACATCTACACAAATGTGTTGGACACAGCTGTGCCGGATAGGATTAAGCAAGGTCTTCAACAAAAAACAACCCTGGTGGACATCTAGCATTAATAAATTATACAATAAATGAAAGGAAGCTGCTGTCTAAAAATACGTGAGATCTCAGAACTGGAAGAGCGCACTCCTCAGCCTAAACAAGCGGATAAAACAACTCAAAGTCTTCAAGGAGCAACTATGAGAAGTTTAGTAACGGTAGTCAAGGATGACCATAAGGCTTTCTTCAGCTACATCCGCAACCTGAAAGGTAGGACTGAGATGTGTGCAATGGCATCACACACACAGACCATGCAGAAATTGCAAACCTGCTAGCAGACAAGTTTGGGGAAAATTTCACCACCTCATCCCCCCCCCCCCCCCAGAGCTTGCCACAAACCATGTCTTCATCATCTCCTCCTCCCCCCTGCATCTCCAAAGAGGCAATCATCAGTGCTCTCTCCATAGCTAAGAACACATCCTCCATGGGACCAGATAGCATTTTGCGCTGTATTTTTAATGTTCTAAAAAAACAAGAGCTAGCTACTCCATTAGGCACTCTAGTCAACCAGATCCTGAGTACTGGCTTTGTCCCCAGTGAATGGAAAACGGCGACTGTTATCCCACAAGGGTGGCTTGACAACAGACCCGGGTAACTATAGCCCCATAAGTTTAACCAGCCTCATCTGTAAGGGTATGGAACAAATAATTCCAGACCTCATAGATAAGGATATAGGTGACCTCCAAACCCTGGATCCTTCCCAGTTTGGTTTTGTCAAGGGCAGATCATTCCTGCTAAACCTGGTGGACTTCTTTGAGAACATGACCAGAACTACAGACAAGGGCAAAGCCATGCACAACACCCTACCTTGACTTGGCCAAGGCTTTTGATACTATCCCATATTCAGGCACATTGATTAACTAATCCGGTTGAATATCAACCCGTATGTTGTCAGGTTTCAAACTGGCTCGCAGATCAACAACACTTTACCTCTACCAGCAGACTGTCACCAGTGAGTCCCACAAGGATCAGTGCTGGCCCCTGTCTTGCTAATCATATACTTCTCTGAAGTCCAGGACAAAACTGAGGGGCTGTGGCTAACCAAGTTTGCAGATGATTGCAAGTTGGGTGCTATAATTGAATTCCTAGAGATGTCGGCATATTTTAAAAGGGGCTTACAAAGACCAGTGATTGGTGCCAAAGCCATTTTCTTAAACTAATGCTGTTCCCATAAGTACCAATTCAGTATTGCGAGACCTGGGAACACAAGTTGACTGTGACCTTAGCTTTGACACTGTCTACTGTGGTGAGGAAGGCATTCTATGTTGCTCACCTAATTAGCAAAGGCACAGCCTCAAGACCAAAATAGGTTACAACTCCCCTGTACTTGTTATTGATTGTAATACTCCCTTTAATATGTACCATACCAGACACCTGCAGCAACTTGAGAAACCTTAGATTTCTAACTAAGAAAATTCAAGGTCTCCAGCAGATGTCTTGTACGGACAGACTGAAGTTGCTGTCACTGTACTCAGTAGCATTTAGACTACTTAAAGGTGACTTATGTCTGGTTTACAGGGCTATCTCTGGCCCAAATCTAATGGAAATGCTGCACATCTGTAAGTCACATGGGACAAGTCACCCTTTCCAGGGACCTCAGCCTAGCCTGTGACATAAACAGGATCTGCTGGAGAGACAGATGCACCTCTCAGATGTTGCCACTCCTCTGGAACAGGCTTCCAGTCCATATCAAGCAGGGCACCTCCATGACCCTGTTTAAACACAACCTGGACGACTGGATGGAAAACTATACATTCTGCTAGGGAATGCAAGAGGTTCTCTGGTTCAATTCTCTGTCTGGGTTGCCATCTGTGTGGAGTCTGCATGTCATCCCTGCAGTCCTGTTGGTTTACTTTTGGTACTTTGGATGTTATGTAGTCCTATCTCACTTACATTCTTACCCGTGGGTTTGGAGCCGAATATCGGCTCTGACTCGGCCGATTATATTAGCTCAAAGTTTTTCATTGGCTGGGCTAAGCAGGTATCCCATGGTGCACTGCTCCATATCCCCAGATCTCATTTGCTGCTCGTGTAGCTTGGACGTGGTCTCGCTTGGCTGTGGCTAAATACCCTCTTTTTCTTGACTAAGAAAAGTTTTGATTCATATAAAAAGCTATTTTCATAGATATTTGTCTAGTTTTGTCTAAAGTTGTCTAGTTTAGCATTGTGATTGTGTGATTGTTGTGTGGTATCCCTCTTACTGTTCCCTCGGGTTAGGCCCATTTCAGTTAGAGGGCCTAGTTCTCCTCTGTGCCTTCTGTGTCAGTTAGGTCCAAACCGTTTAAATTAGAGGTTTCGGCTACCCTTCCTTGTGGTTTGCTATCCCTTGTTAAGTGTGTGCTAGTTTTGGTGTGGTTTGATCGCTGTTAGTGTTGGTTACTGCTAGAGTCGTTCCCGCCTTTTAGAGTGGATGCCTGTATTTGTCAAAGTTTTGGTTTTGCGTTGTGAGCACAGTAGTGAATATGTATAAGGATACCAAGGAGCACAAACCTTCTGGTTTTAAAAAGTCCTCGAAATGTGGGTATAAAATGTCCATTACTGATGGGCATTGTTTGTGTCTACTGCTTAGGAGCCATCCATCTACAGGAATCATGCAATTTTTGTCATGCGTTTAGTCCAAGAGTTCTCCAAGAGAGAAAGAATAAGCTAATCTTAAAGGGACTTTTAAAACCCTCTTTTGAAGAGGCTATAGATTCGACTTCTAGCGGTAAGTCTAAATCTGGCAAGTCAAAGAAGAGATCTCAGTCTCCGTCAGCTTCATCAGAGCCCCTGGAGAAGATATCTAAAAATGCATCAACCTCCTCAGCTCCACTGTCCTCGGGGCCACAGGAAGGATCAGTATTGACGGAACCGGCGTTGGCTGCAATTGTATTGGAACCTTCTAGGAGCCGATCGCCCAGTCTCAGACAAGTTTCTCCTGAGAGGAGATTGCATTCCCCATCCCTGTCCCCCAAATCCTCCAGGACCCTTTCGGATGTGGATAGGGTGGTTCAGAGGCTCCTCCAGTCACTGGTTTTGGCAAAATTGTTTTTGGCTCCAACGCAGTCAGCTCCAGAGCCCGTCCCGATCCAGTCTTCGATCATTCCTCCGAGCGCATCTCCGTCTTCGGAGCCAGAGTGTTCGGTGCTGCGTGAAGTCTCTAGGCTGGCTCCGATGCCCCATTCGGCTCCATCGGTGCTGGCATCTGCTCCAGCACAGTCGGCTCCATCCTCTCGGTTCGGGACTTGGGATTCTTCGGTCGGTCCCGAGGGGGACATCTCAGGGCTTACTTCGGCTCCGAGCCTCCCTCTTGGTGCATCGGCTCGGGGAACTCCGACCCCCGTCATGACCTCGGAGACTGGTTGCTCCTCTGATTCGGGGGAGCCGGCCTTCGAAGCTATGTGGACCGCGCTGGCCAGATCGTCAGCTGCATCAGGCGGGTCGGTCGCTCTGTCCCCCACCACTCCGGTGAGAGCTTCTGATCACCATCCATCCATGGACAGCAGAGCACCAGGGCCTAGGGATACCCCCATGAGTGGTCCCCAGATTTCTGAGGGTCCCTCAGAGTTCGTGCCTGAGGAGCCCCCCAGAAAGTAAATGTGCAAGAGGAAGCACATAGACTCCCAAGATAAGTCCCTCACCTCTGATACTGACCTCGAGGAATCTGAGGGGTCCCCCAAGTCATCCTCTGATGATGATTCCTTCTCCGATATCCTAGAGATACTGAAACAGAGGTGTCTGGCCTTCCAAAGCCCCTTCCGAGGAGGAGTCGGTATTCCTTAAGGCTTTTGGTGCTCAACCCTCTGCCTCCTGGGTGTCTCTACCCTTCGAACTCCTTGACCTCATTTGTCGAAGGGTGTGGGAGAACCCCGATTCTGTGGAGCCTGTGACTAGATGTCCCAACAAGTTTCTTTCCTCCCCCCAGGGCAAAGAGTTTCTATCTAAAGGAGTTCCTGTAGATGCCATGCTGGTGGTGGCAGCCACCCAGAAGAAAGTAGCAGAGTCTTCTTCATCCGTCCATCCTCCTAACAAGGAGTCTAGGACCATGGATCAGTAGAGGAAACGTACCCTCTCATCAGCAACCTTCACAGTACGGTCGCTGAATTACCTGTCTCACTTCACTCAGCTCCAGAGAGATCTCCTCAAGGAGTTAGGAGATACTCTTGCAGGTAACGTACCTGAGGTGGTGGCCCAGACGGTTACGCCCAGGTCTCTACCCTCAACTCCATTATTAAACTCATCCATGCGGCTCATTTCGTATGCAGCCGAGGGAGCGAGTAGGGCAGCAAGCTCAGGGGTCGCCCTTAGAAGGCAAGCCTGGCTGCGCCTGTGTCACTTTGCGGAGGCCTTCAAGTCTTCCTTCACTGATGCCCCCCTTTGATGGTTCCTCCCTGTTTGGGATCAAAGTGAAAGACACCCTCACCAGGTGCGAGCAAGAGGGAAAGACCCTGTCTGCCGTAGGGGTCCGTTTTTCCCTTCCTTCTAGGCCTTATCCCAAGGTCCAGCGGGGGGGGGGGGGGGGATGTGGTTCAAGAAATCATAGAGGTTTTTCCCTGCCGCACAAAGTGAACCCCCCCTTCAGAGGCAGGGGAGGGGGGGTTATTCAGGGAGACGTCGCCCCAGAGGCAGGGGGCCCCCGCAATTCGGGAGACCGCAAACCTTTTCGTGGCTCTCCATACCCTCGTTCCTGAGGGTGTCCCTGACTGCGCTTATCCGGAGCCAGTCGGTGGTCGAATTTCCTTTATATCCGGAAGCCTGGGAAAACATTACCCAGGACCGATGGGTATTACAGATAGTTTCCGAAGGTTATTGCATTCCATTCTCATCAGAACCCCTGCCAATCAGAAAGATCCCAGACGTACCACCCAGTCAAAGGGATCAAGCAGCCTCAGAGGTCTCACTGCTGCTAGAAAAAGGAGCCATCCAGCGTGTCCCTTCAGACCAAATCGGATTAGGGACTTGCTCAAGATTATTTTTGGTGCCGAAAAGAACAGGGGACCTGAGACCCATACTAGATTTCACCCAACTGAACTATTACGTACACAAGTCCAAGTTCAGTATGGTCACACTACAGTCGA
The DNA here is from genome assembly GCF_019279795.1 of Protopterus annectens. Lineage (NCBI taxonomy): Eukaryota > Metazoa > Chordata > Ceratodontiformes > Protopteridae > Protopterus > Protopterus annectens. The sequence continues at coordinate 1,170,713,901 of NC_056726.1, read as the reverse complement.
TTCTCCCATTGTTGGGAGAGGAGGTATGGATGTACTCCATCGACCTCAAGGATGCTTACTACCATGTGAAGATGGACAGAGCGTCCAGGAGTCACCTACACTTCTGGCTGGGAGCCAGTCATTTCCAGTTTCGAGCGCTGCCCTTTGGTCTCACCACAGCCCCCAGGGTGTTCACCAAGTGTATGGCGGTGGTGACGGCGCACTTGAGACGTCAGGGATTCCAGGTGTTTCCGTATCTGGACGACTGGCTCCTTACCACTCCCACCAGGCATCAACTAGTTCAAACCAGGGACGCTACCATCAATCTATGTCACCAGTTAGGTATAATGATAAATTGGGAAAAATCTGCCTTCTTGCCCTTACAGCATGTCACCTTTATAGGAGTAGAATTAGACACCATTCGAATGCGAGCATTTTTACCGCAAGAAAGGATCAGAGTACTGCAACAACAGATACACGTGCTGATGCTCCTGAGACAAGCGAAGGCAAGATGGGTTCTCCAGCTCTTAGGGACCATGGCAGCAACAATCATGTTGGTTCCCCTAGTGAGATTACACATGAGAATTCTCCAATGGCTCCTCTTTGTTCAATGGTCATTCCAAAGACTTCCACTGTCTCGTCCCATCTTACCCACGGACAGATGCAAGCAGGACCTCGGTTGGTGGCTGTGCACCAACAATTTGGACGGGGGAAAGCCCTTTGTTACACCCATCCCAGTTGCCACGGTGACCACGGATGCCTCCCAGATTGGGGGGGGGGCATTATCTTGGCAGGACAGTCCAAGGCACGTGGCAAGAACACGAGATATATCTGCATATAAACATCCTAGAGATGAGAGCAGTGCTTCTTGAGTTGCAGGCACTTCAGAATGTTCTTCTTCTTCTAGGGACGATTGCGATACACTCAGACAACATGTCATTAGTGTGGTATCTGAACAAGCAAGAGGGAACTAGGTCTTACCCTCTGTGCAGAGAGGCCATGCGAGTGTGGCAATGGGCAGTAACTTCCCAATGGTTTCTGGTGGCAACGCACATTCCAGGGAAGTCCAACGTGATTGTGGACAGACTAAGCAGAGCTATCCTGATGCCTTACGACTGGTCCCTGAATCGCCTGGTTGCAGACCGAATCTTCAGCAGATGGGGTCAGCCTTGCTGCGACCTTTTTTGCCAGCCCCCTCAATGCGAAATGCAGCAGCTACTTCACGCTGATCCCCCCACAGGGGGAGTCACCCAGGGACGCTCTGGTTCACTATTGGCCCTCCGGTCTGCTTTATGCTTTCCCTCATTTCCCCTGCTGTCAAAGGTGATTCAGAAAGCGCAATCCTTGGGAAGCAGGAGGAGTCTGGTTGCCCCACACTGGCCTCGCCAAGTTTGGTTCCCCTTTCTTCAGCAATTCACTGTGAACACTCCTTGGACTCTGGATTCTCAACCAGATTTACTGACACACATGTTGGGACAGTTCCACCCCTCCCTGATGACCCCCCGGTCGACAGCCTGGCTACACCACTTCCATCGTTAGTCAGATTTCATAATTTTTTTTACCGGAAGTGGTTCATATATTATCGTCCTCTCATAAACCATCCACTAGAAAAATTTATTCTAGTAAATGGAAAAGGTTTTCTATCTGGGCACATACCAGAGGCATTGATCCTTACACAGCTCCAATAGCTACAGTTCTGGAGTTTTTGTCCATGCTTTTCCATCAGGGTTCCGCATCAGCCACCATCAAAGTTCAACTGGCGGCTATCTCTAATTTCCACATAGCGAATGAGCCTAGTCTCATGGCACATAGACTATGCAAGGCGTTCATGAAAGGTTCTGTATTGCTCTGTCCACCGGTGTCCGAAGCTATCATGCCCTGAGGTCTCAATTTTGTTCTACAAGCCCTTACTTTACCACCTTTTGAGCCTGCAGCTTACCTGCAAATTGAAATTCTTGACTTGGAAAACAGCCTTCTTAACAGCAATCACTTCAGCAAGGCGAGTTTCAGAAATTCAAGCCCTCTCTATCAAACCTCCATATTTAATCTTCCATAAAGACAGGGTCTCTCTCAGACCAAACCCCTTGTTCCTTCCTAAAGTGGCTTCTGTGTCTAACCTGAATCAGTCCATTGAGTTGCCTGTTTTCTTTCCTCACTTTTCCAGCAAGGCAGAATTTAGATTTCACCAGTTGGATGTACATAGACAATTAAGCTTCTATCTACACCAAACAAGAGATCCAGATGTCGGACCAACTTTTTGTTTCCTGTTCCAAAAACTGAATGGGTTCCCCGGTATCCAGGGTCACACTGTCTAGATGGATATCTAGCTGTAGCTTTCATCTGTCAAGCAGGAGGTAAAGATCTGCCATTTCCGGTCAAGGCTCACTCTACTTGGGCTGTTTCCACATCCACAGCCTATCAAGCCAGATTGTCAGTGGATGATATATGTGCTGCAGCTACTTGGGCTTCTTCTCACACATTTGTTTCTCATTACAAATTGGACGTTGTCTCCAGGGGCATGTCTTCCTTTGGCTCCACAGTTCTCAGGAGTATTTTCCTATGAGCCACCCAGGATGTAGGTGCTAGGGACGCTGTCCCACAGGTAAGAATGTAGGCAAGATAGGACTACATAATCTCAAGTTATGTACTCACCATAACGTTCAATGTATGTAGTCCATCTCGCCTCACATTCTTACTTACCCTCCCGCCTTCCCCCTGCATGGAGGATTTGGAGGTTAGGTTGTCATCTGCAGAGTTCCCTTGCTTAGCTTATTCTTTACATGGATGTGATGTGTGCATGGAGTACAAATGAGTTTCGCAGCAAACTAGATCTGGGGATATGGAGCAGTGCACCATGGGATACCTGCTTAGCCCAGCCAATGAAAGACTTCGAGCTAGTATAATCGGCCGAGTCGGAGCCGATATTAGGCTCCGAACCCAGGGGTAAGAATGTGAGGCAAGCTCAAGAAGTTATGTACTCACCATAACGTTCAATGTATGTAGTCCATCTCGCCTCACATTCTTACTTACCCTCCCGCCTTCCCCCTGCATGGAGGATTTGGAGGTTAGGTTGTCATCTGCAGAGTTCCCTTGCTTAGCTTATTCTTTACATGGATGTGATGTGTGCATGGAGTACAAATGAGTTTCGCAGCAAACTAGATCTGGGGATATGGAGCAGTGCACCATGGGATACCTGCTTAGCCCAGCCAATGAAAGACTTCGAGCTAGTATAATCGGCCGAGTCGGAGCCGATATTAGGCTCCGAACCCAGGGGTAAGAATGTGAGGCAAGATGGACTACATACATCGAACATTATGGTGAGTACATAACTTCTTGTTTCCTCCCACATTCCAAAGACATGCAGCAGGTTGACAGGACACTCTAAGTTGGTCATAGGTGCGAATTGTGTGTGCGAGTGAGTGGTACATATGAACATGGCTATCCACCCGGCAGTGTGGACCTTGGCTTGAGATGATTGTCCGTGTTGAAGTGACACCCTGACCCCATGTCAAAATGGTTAAAAGGGGTTATGGATGGATGGATTGCCCCATCTTCTCTCCTGGACATGGGTAGTCATTGCTAGAAAAACCTTGAGCACAGACTATTATCTTTCATCTAGTATTATATTGGGATTTAATGGCTAGGCTTGTAAAGGCCCTTGGGTCAGTAATTTAATAACATCCTATGAATCTACCTACAATTGTAGTGCCTACTAACCTTGAAAAATAGACTGCTTATGTTGCAATAAAATTGGTGTGCTGATGATACTGCTATAACATTTCCTGAACTGGATTAGCTGTGCTGTAGGGAATGACTGGCAAAAAAAGCTTGTTCCTAGTTAGGTACAAGGCATGCAATCCAGGAGACCATTAAGAAGCCTAGCCCAAATTCCCAATTGTGCCAAGTCACTGTCTGGTTAAGTGACTTGCTCATTGTTGCACATTTACAGAAAAAGTGAAAAGATTCAAACTCTGGACCTTTGGCACAAGAAGCAGCTCGTTAATAAGATGGTGCTTTAGTCCTGTGCATTAATTGCCAAAGAGCGTAACCGCATTTAACTAAATGCAGAAATCCCAAACAATCTGATCTTGCAGAGAAGTAATATGCAACAATGACTACATGATGGTTGCTGAAGATCAGACTGTTCTATCTTCACTTCAAATGATGCAGGCTATTTGACTTGACAGATGTCAACCCCTTTGCATTTACTGGTGGCTATAAAGAAGGAACTGTAAAAGTACGTTAACTAACACGCAACATTTAGACTATATTACACAATCTAGTCCTATTAATGAATTATTTAATTCTTTAGTGCAGTGAGTAAAGCAAAGCCATTGGACAGTATAAATGTTGCAGCAGCTTTTTGTTTTTTCAACAGTCCACAAGTCTTACAAAAATCTAAAATATTATTGGATACAACGTACAATTTTTTTGTGGGGGGGCAGCAGGGTTATATGCTTGCAGGACACCTATGTTTAATTTTTGACCTCCATGTCTTCCTTGTCATTGAGAATAGCTATCCATTCAGACATCACTCAGTACCGGTGTGACTTGATTAGCTGATAATGCTGTATTGTTGCTACATACACCTCCAGAGTCAGCAGAGCTGGATCATGGACAGAGTCCCTATGTAGGGTAATGTACCAGGCCCCTGCCAGACATGCCAATAGCCAGTTACTTAGCTTCCTGTACCCATTTACCATAAAACACTGTTCATACCAGTGTACATCCTTTCTATCTTTATTTTTATAATTACCACAAAGATTTAGATTTTGTGCAAAATTTTTTCAAGTTTTACAGCAAAAACATTGACAGTCATTTTCTATACAAAGCAAAACACAGTCATTGAAAACCGACAACATGAGAAGCAGTAAACGTGTTATGAATCACCTTTAGTGAAAATACATCTGCGAACCCATTAAATTATGAGACACTTGCTGGAATTCATATTCAAATAGCATATTGTGAAGTACACTTGCTGGAATTCATAGTCAAATAGCATATAGTGAGTACCAGTAGGTATGTGAAGGGTGCAGGAATTCAAAAGACAAGTTGGGAGGTTGGCATGATGGTTGAGGTGTTTATCTTGGACACAATATACCGGGTTTGATCCTCACATGAGGGAATTGGCCTAAAAGCTAAGCTCAAAATGGCCCACAAGGTCAGTTAACCTAGTACTAATTTATGAACTTGTAAGTGTGTAATGCATTTGCTAAAAGCCTATTGGACACTAGTCTCCCTTTTTAGGAGCATCCTAGGATTGCTGTCTGAAGTAACTCTGAGTCACACACAGGACAAAGGCATAAGGAATCAAACCATGTACCATATGAAGCAGCTCTTAGTCTGTGTTTGAACTACAACAGTTTGTCTAACACTGTGCATTTTATACCTACGTGCATGCAAAAAAGCTAAATTAAAAACTTATTCATGGTTACAATGTTAGCATTAAACTCTGAGTTCATGCTGTTCAATTTACTCTTAGCCAAGAAAACGTCAAAGTCCTTCAAAACAAGGAAATCAAGGATTAAACCCAAAGAATATGGCTTGTAGCTCTTGTTTAACAGAATCAATTTCCTTCCAATACACCATAACTGCTGTGGATGTTCATCATGTTTCCCTGCTGCAGTCATAACACTTGGGTTATCCTGCCATCAGGCGGTCCCACAGTCGGCCAGAGTTCCAAAGTCTTGGTCCGACTTCGGTTGCTGTCGCTTCTTCCCTGACGTCAGTGCACCAGGGGTATATAAGATGCAGCCGACGCCATTTTCTCCAGTCTTTCTTGCCGCACAGTGCCCGAAGCAAAAGCAGTTCGCAAGTGCCGGTCGGCCGACTCCTGAGATTTTCAATTCGAATTTCAGAACCGAAGTCTTCAATAAAGCTAAGTACCACATTGGGGAAACTTTTTCTTGCCTCAGACCGATGTCAGTAAAAGTTAATAATTGTATTTCTTGTGGGAAGCAAATACCTCATAAGGATTTTCATTCTTACTGTATTCCATGCCTAGGCCCAGGCCCCGATGTCACTAGTTGTTGGTTTTGTGCTAGATTTAACAAACGCACTATTAAACGTCGGTTTGATTTTGCTCGCCATTACTTTGGCCGAAGGTTTAATTTAAAAACTGACTAAGTCTCTTCTAGGCCAGTCACCGGTTCGCCGGTTCTCAGTGAGGTGCTTTCGCAGCCCCTGACACCCACTGCCACAGAGCCACAGGCCGCCTCAGACTCTCACATGGAGATGTCTAGGCCTCTGGATACTCAAGGTGTTGGGCCTACAGAAACTAACCCTTCAGATGGGTCCGGAGCTGCTGAGCAGGCATCAGATTCTGAGGGTGTTTTCAGACTTTCACAGCTTACCATAAAAACTACAGCCAAGTCTAAAACTCCATTAAAGACAAAGAAGCAAGTACAGCATTCACCTGGACAGGCCTCCATGCCTAAAAAACAAATGCTCAAAATGACCGAAGACTTACTTACTCTGATCAGGGGTACCCATCCTCTTCCTGAGGCAGGATGCAGACTATGATTCCCCTGACCAGGTTTCCATTTCTTCTGATTCCTCTTCAGACCAGGGATACTCTATACCCCCCTATGAGGACTCTGATGCTGACGAATCAATTCCTTCAGCCTCTCCTCCTGAGGATTATTCTTTTGGGGAAACTTTGCATACCATGAGGGAGCATTTCCATTGGGAGGGCCAGGATTACTCAGAATCCAAGAAAAGGCTCAGAGACTTTCTTTTATTACCTCCGCACAGACCCCTTGCTATTCCACCAGTGTTAGATATTGTGGATGATGTATTCTCTGAATCCAGTTTAAATCCTGATTCTTTGCCCCCTGCTCCAGTCAAGCCAGAGAGGTACTACAGAGTCCCTGACTCTCACAAATTTCTTTATAAAAACCTGACCCAGAAACTATTTCCCAGGGTCCCAAAGGGGTAAAGGCTTCCACGGCTAAGAATCCAGTTCCCTGTGTCAGGGATTCTAGAGCATTAGACAGAGAAGGGAAGAAAGTTTACACTTCTGCAACTTTAACAGTGAGAGCTTTAAATTGCCAGTTTCACATGCTTAAGTACCAACAATATTTAATGTCTCTGTTAAAACAGAAAATGATTACAAGTTCAGAACATCCTGACTATAAGGAAATGCAGGATTTATTGCATGCAGCTGAACAAGTGGGAAAACATACTCTGCAATGTGGTTTTGATTCATTAGAGGCTTCTTCTAGTGCAGCAGTTACAGGATCTGTGATTCAAAGGCATGCTTGGTTAAAAGAACAAGGTTTCCCTGATCATGTTAAGGCTAAATTATTGGATGCTCCTTTACAGCAGGATATTTTATTTGGTGTTAAGGCAGAAGAGGTATTAAAGAAAATGGAAGATGAGGCAAAATCTATGCAAACAGTGAAGGATTTCTTACAGGTCCAGCCACCTCGATTTAGCAGAAATTGGCCTTCAAAGAATTGGTCCTTTCCAGTGTCAGACCACAAAGAGGCAGATACAGATGCCCAAGAGGCAGATCTCAGCCCCAAGGCTCTTACAGACCACGACAGTGGGGTGCTTCAACCCCAAAAGGAGGTGAAGACAAGTCGCAACCTTACAGGAAACAGTCCCAATGACTTCGCCCTTCGAATGCCAAGCACTTATCTTTTGGAAGCTCCTTTAGGGGGAAAACTAGTACTTTTTTCTCAAGATTGGCATATAATCACCCAAGGCAAATGGGTTCTGAATATTGTCTCTCAAGGTTACAGGTTCCACTGTCACACTCTACCAAGGCTAATATGAATGCCGGACCTGCCACAAAATCAATGGGTAGAGGCACAAAAACAAATTACAGCCCCCATGGACATGAGAGCTATTCAAAACGGGCCACAACAGGAACAAGGACAAGGATTTTACTCAAGACTTTTCCTGGTCCCCAGAAAGGACAAAGCCTGGAGACCCATACTAGACCTTTTTACTCTAAATACTTACCTGGATGTTTCGAAATTCAAAATGTTGACACTACAGCAGCTTCTTCCCATGCTGGGCAAGAAGGCTTGGCTAGTTACTTTGGACCTCAAAGAGGCATACCTGCATGCCCCTATCAGACAGAATTGCAGAAGATACCTCAGATTCAGAGCTGGTTCAATGCATTACCAATTCTCTGCACTGCCCTTTAGCTTATCTACTGTGCCCAGGGTATTCACAAAGTGCCTGGCACCAGTAATTGCATTTTGCAGACAAAAAGGAATTAAAATATATCCATACCTGAACGACTGCCTTATTCAAGCAGAGAGCAAGGACATTCTTCTAAAGCATCTGGCATTTGTAAAAAGGTTGCTAATTTGCCTAGGGTACACAGTAAACGAAAAGAAGTCAAAACTAGTGCCCTCACAAGAGATAATATTCCTGGGTGCCAGCTTAAATACAATGGCCCAGATGGTTTATCTCACACCAGACAAGCAAGAACAACTGACTCAGTACTTTCAATTGATGGCAACAAAAACCCAACTCCCTGCAAAAAAAAATTCTGCAGGCCTTGGGATTCATGGCATCCTGCATACTACTAATTCCATATGCCAGACTGCATATGAGGAAATTACAATGGTACCTAAAAAGTGTTTGGACTCAACACTGTCACAGTTTGGAAGCAGTAATACCACTAATTCCCTGCATACAACAGGAGTTTCGATGGTGGGCACAGGCATGTCACCTCAACAAGGGACAGCCTTTCACTCTACCCACAGCCAGGCAGACACTAACAGATGCTTCTGATTATGCCTGGGAAGCACACATGGCAGGAATATGTATTCAGGGCAAGTGGACCGCAGACCAAATGCATCTTCACATCAATCAAAAAGAGATGTTGGCTGTACAAAATGCCCTAACAGCTTTTAAGGACCTTCTGCATCCAGGACAACTATTATTAAAGACAGACAACACCACAGCTATGTGGTACATAAGCAAGGGGGCACTCATTCTTATCCCCTATGCCAGGCATGGGCAAACTACGGCCCGGGGGCCACATGCGGCCCATTAAACGTTTTGATTCGGCCCGCCAAACTTGAAGAAATTTAATAAATTAACCTTGTTAATGTTTTATTTCCCCTGCAATTCTGATGTTTCCTCACTAGATGGCGTACTCTAGATATATTGGCTTTGTTGAGGTGAAGCGTAGGCCTATTACTCCACGTTTGCTCTCTGAAACTAAATGACTTCTATGCTTCACTCAATGATGCCGCGTTTCCAAATCTAAGGCGAAAAGCGCAGATGATGTTGGCTTTGTTTTGCTCTACCTTCGTGTGTGAACAGACCTTCAGCGTCATGAACATCAACAAAGCCAGCCACAGATCCAAGTTAACAGACCTACACCTCAGATCCATCCTGAGAATCGCCACAACAAAACTAACTCCAGACTTTGATGCGCTGGCTAAAAAAGGAGACCAACAACACTGCTCCCATTAAAATGTGTGCCTCCGCCATACGCCGTTGTTAAAATAAACAGTGCGCAGATCAAATATAACGCTTCACAGACTGACTTGCTGCAACTGTTTCGCCTTGCACTGGTCGTTGTTGACTTTGGCACCGGGAAACAAATTGAATAAAAGGAACAGGACAAGTACATCAGCATCTCCTACCGTTTTTGAAAAAAAAGTCAGGAGGAGAGTGATGGTGATATCCTGAAGGATAACAGAACTTTCAGTGCTTTAAAATAAAATGGTCATTTATTTGATTTTCAGTGTTTAAAGACTCATTTCGAAGTCAGAGATTTTATTGTAATGCTTTTCTTCATTTTCATTGGAAATTAAAGCACATGTTTTCTCCATATCCCAAGATGTGTATTTTTCCCCCAATGAGGTGATGTTTTCAAAGCATGCCATCTATCTGCTCCTGTTCCGGCCCCTTTGTCAAATGTTAGAACTCAATGTGGCCCACAAATCAAAAAGTTTGCCCACCCCTGCCCTATGCAGACAAGCCATAACTTGTGGAACACAGCTCTAACCTATCAAGTTCATCTACAAGCACAATTCCTGCCAGGAAAGAAAAATACTCTGGCAGACGCCTTAAGCAGAAACATCATGGATCCCCACGAGTGGAAATTAAATCCACAAGTATTCAGCATGATAATGCAAAAATGGGGGTGCCCAGACATAGGTCTTTTTGCCTCCCCAATGAATTGCCAACTACAAAAATTATGCAGAAGGACTTATTACTCACAAGCATGGAAAGTGGATGCTGTCTCGTTCAGCTGGAAGAGCCTAAAAGTTTATGCCTTCCCACCACTGCCTCTCCTTGCAAAGGTACTCCTAAAAGCCAGACAAGAAAAACCACAGATGATCCTGATTGCCCCAGACTGGCCATGCCAGCACTGGTACCCAGTCTTAAAGAACTTAGCTCAAGGCCCACCATGGATTTTACCTCAAACTCCGCACCTTCTGACTCAACAAAACAATCAGATCCTGCACAGTCGGCTCAAAACCTTAAACCTAGCTGCATGGCAGATTCATTAGTCAAGCAGACAACACTTCTCTCTCTCAAGCTGTTATGGATGTTATTTTGGAGGCCAGGAGGCCTAGCACCAGGAAATCTTATTCAGAAAAGTGGTAGACATTCTGTGCCTGGAACCATGCTCAAAGCTTTGACCCTCTTGTCTCAAATATTCCTCAGATATTACAATACTTAACTGAGATGCTGGACAAAGGACTATCCTTTTCATCCATTAAGATCCACGCCTCTGCCATCTCGCTCATTACAACACAGATCCTCCTATTTTCTCTCATCCATTGCTAAAACAGTACCTCAGAGGGGCTAAAAACATAAGACCGCCCCGGAGAGCACCAACACCAACTTGGGACCTCAAAATTGTCTTGGAAAAACTAACTTTACCCCCTTTTGAACCAGCCAGTTCAGCAGAATTAAAATATGCATCATGGAAAACTGCTCTGCTTCTGGCAATAACCTCAGCACGAAGAGTCTGAGTTACAGGCACTAATGGCACTGGAGCCTTTCATCATTTTTCACCAAGACCGGGTTTCTTTAAGAACTAACCCTACATTTATGCCTAAGGTGGTATCCAGTGTGGCTCTTAACCAATCTATTCACTGTCCAACTTTTTATCCAAATCCCCAGAATAAAGGGGAGAGACTTCTGCATTCCTTGGACATAAACAGACAATAACTTGGACAAACAAAAGCTTTCAGAAAAACTGAGCAATTGTTTGTAGCATATGCTGCAGGATCACAGGGAAAGGCTATTTCAAAGCAGACCATTTCAAAGTGGATAGGACACTGCATCCGGTTCTGCTACACACAGCATGGGAAACCTGTATCTAGTAACATTAGGCCACACTCCACCAGGGCAACAGCCACTTCGACTGCCTACCTTAGAGGAGAGCCTACCAAAGATATCTTGGTCGCTGCAACTTGGAGTTCAGTGCACACCTTTACCAAGCATTATCACTTGCCTCTTTATTCTAGATCCAGAGCTGGCTTTGTCACTGCAGTGCTGCAGGGCCTCATAGCCACCCCAAATCCTCTATAGAACCAGCCACCCTAACTCAGCTTTGGGATTCAACTCAAGTGTAATGACTGCAGCAGTGAAACACGATGAACATATTACAGTTTTGTACCTACCATAAATGTAGATGTTAGTGTCTTCACTGCTGCAGTCCAGGTTACCTACCCGCCATCCTCTCTTTCTTAGCTGGGACTTATCTATACCTTTCACCCTATACTACCTATGTGGTGTATTTGCTGGTAACTGAAGGTTTGCTGGTAACTGAAGGTTTTGTTTTTACCTTTATTGTATGTTTTATTAGCAATGTGTATTGCCTACCTATTTGGGGGAACCTGACATCTGGGGCAAGAAAAACTGGAGAAAATGGCGTCTGCTGCATCTTGTATACCCCTGGTGCATTGATGTCAGGGAAGAAGCGACAGCAACCGACGCCAGACCAAGACTTTGGAACTCTGGCCGACTGCGGGACCGCCTGACGGCAGGATAACCCAAGTGTAATGACTGCAGCAGTGAAGACACTCTAACTTCTACATTTATGGTAGGTACAAAACTGTACTTTCTGGTTCAATGGTGGTTATTAGGCTTGCAGTTTAGGGGACCACTGAGGAGTTTAGTCCAAATTTCCAATTGCCCCAAAATGCTCTGTGGCTGTGATGTTGCACAAGATCATATAGTAGGCAAATGAGGGCTGAGGGAATTGGACACAGGAACTATGTACAACTCACAGCTTTAACCCTGTGTGCCAACTGCCAAACTAAAGTGGGAAACGAAGGATTCAAACTCCACACTTGACAAAGGAAACCGCAGCAGTGTTAACCCATTATGCTAATTCGTAAGTTAGAAGTGCTAAACTAATGCTGTCTTAAACCCTAAGCAGCTGAAAATTCCAGTCATATAAATCAGATCATTATCTAGCAAATCCCTGAGTTCTGTTATAATTGCATAAATCACATCAGCAAAGGCCCCGGTTCCTTGACTGAATCAGCATTCCTAGCAGCTCACTCATTCCCATGCTGGGCTTGCTGCTACAACAGGTATTGGCTTGGTGATCAAATATGTATTTACTATTGCTATTTGGTGTAGTGATGGCTGGGTTCTGCTACTCCTACTGCTATTGGCTGGTAGTTGGGGGGGGGGACTGCTGCATCCTGGCTGTAGAGTCCAGGGTGAGACATCACGAGGAAATAGGAGGCCTTCTGCAGGTCTGGGCACACTATGGATGTGAATGAACTAAACTGTTGCGTTGGATGGCCATGTCCCCCCCTTGAATCTGTGGGCTATGGGCAGCGTCCCATTTTACCTCTATCATCCACCACTGCGGGTGACCCTGTGGTGCACTTGATTTGCATAATCTCCGGAGACGAACTGGCCTACAGTCACTTGGCTTCTGCTGTCCTTGTACAACTCGTAGCTTTAACATTGGCAGATGTCGTGCCACAACACTAACTTTTTTGAGCATTATTTTCCTTGATTAATTCCGTCACCGAGCTGCATTCTGTATCACATACATAGTGCTGTTCTGCACACAATTTGTACCCTGAAATTTAGTAAAATCCTGAGATTTCAGCTGCTATTAAATATCAGAATGTTTATGCCTTGTTGGTACAAATTCAAAAGGTTATATATTTCTTTGTATGTAATAGACATGCTAGTACTGTGAAACCATGATCTTAGCAGAACATGTATGAGTCTGTGGGCCACTACAGTGAGCTGCTCCTGTTATGCAGAATTGCACTACAAGTTTGATCCAGAGCATGGTTGTCTAAATTCAGCAGAAAAAACGTGCACCTCACAGCAGTTGGGAAGAAGTGTAGGAAAGGTTTTTAGCAGGAAAAAGAGGAATGAGACCTAAAATAGTCAAATCGGGTGACGTAAAGGTGTAGGCATGCAGTGTGAGAAAGTATCAAGAAAGGCTGGTGGAATATTCTGAAGCATAGCTAGAAGCATTACTGAAGCTGATGGAATATTCTGAAGCATAGCTAGAAGCATTACTGAAGCTGATGGAATATTCTGAAGCGTAGCTAGAAGCATTACTGAAGCTGATGGAATGTTCTGAAGCATAGCTAGAAGCATTACTGAAGCTGATGGAATGTTCTGAAGCATAGCTAGAAGCATTACTGAAGCTGATGAAATATTCTGAAGCATAGCTAGAAGCATTACTGAAGCTGATGGAATATTCTGAAGCGTAGCTAGAAGCATTACTGAAGCTGATGGAATATTCTGAAGCATAGCTAGAAGTATTACTGAAGCTGATGGAATATTCTGAAGCATAACTAGAAGCATTACTGAAGCTGATGGAATATTCTGAAGCATAGCTAGAAGTATTACTGAAGCTGATGGAGTATTCTGAAGCGTAGCTAGAAGCATTACTGAAGCTGATGGAATATTCTGAAGCATAGCTAGAAGCATTACTGAAGCTGATGGAATATTCTGAAGCATAGCTAGAAGCATTACTGAAGCTGATGGAATATTCTGAAGCGTAGCTAGAAGCATTACTGAAGCTGATGGAATATTCTGAAGCGTAGCTAGAAGCATTACTGAAGCTGATGGAATATTCTTAAGCATAGCTAGAAGCATTTCTAAAGCTGATGGAATATTCTGAAGCGTAGCTAGAAGCATTACTGAAGCTGATGGAATATTCTGAAGCATAGCTAGAAGCATTACTGAAGCTGATGGAATATTCTGAAGCGTAGCTAGAAGCATTACTGAAGCTGATGGAATATTCTGAAGCATAGCTAGAAGTATTACTGAAGCTGATAGAATATTCTGAAGCATAGCTAGAAGCATTACTGAAGCATAGCTAGAAAAATTACTGGCACAAAATGAAAGGTTCTGTCTTACAGCTGGTTAGAGCCTATCTGAAACACTAGACCTCAAAAATATGACAAATTTTAGTAGAGGCTTTTTGATTAAGAGCAGCAGAAAGTATAATTGATCTTCAAAAGCCACATAGAATGAGACAAATGTTAAGATGTGTAATCTTAATGATGGGAGATGGTGCAGAGGACATTTGAATACTTTGCAGGAAATGCAGGTGGAAAGACATGCAGGAATGCCCTGCTGGTCCACTAACAGAAAATGCTGGTATGCAGAGGTGATAATTGGCCCAACATCCATTTTGTAATTACTCAAGCTATTTGGATTCATAGGAGTATAATGCTGATGAAAGACTTCGATTAGTCCCCAAACTGAAGGGATTGTAAAATCTATTTTGGCCTAATAAAAGGTGTTACATCACCTCTGTGTTCCATTATGGAATGCATTTAGTCAAACTGGGTACCGTGTTTTTAAAAAAAAGAGATCCATAAGAACAATAGAATACTTACTATTCAATGTAAAGGAGGTGATACGCATGAATTATTTTGTACCTTTTTTCTCCAAAAGGTAGGTTGATAATTTTGAAAACCTTTTGAAAAAATAGTGGGATCAGAAACTGACAAAATTAAGAAATCTGTGGGAACGCTTTAAGTCCATCATTGAAAGAACTCTGTTATAATTTGCCAGTTAAGTAATTTCTGTAGCTTAACCTAGTAAAAGACAGGTTGACTTGGCTGAGTCATGTGTACTTTCTTTGTTATCTGTGTTCTGTTTTTCTTCCTATGGTTTATTAAGAGGGTGTGCTTCATTTTGCAAGAATTAGGAGCCACGACATGACTCTGCGTGGGCTGGCATGTGTTAGTCTTTGAGCATGTGGACTTGGCAAGAATATAGTGTTGGGTGATTTATTTTCTGAAAATAAATCTGGAATACAGAAATAAAGTACAGTATGCTTAAAAACAATTTAGTTTAAAATGTTGAATGTCTATGTAAAAAAAAAAAAAAAAAATTAAAATAATCTTTACTTTCTTTTAAAGTTTCAGACTTTGCCAAGATGCCAGTTCATCGCACAACAGTGATTAACAGTAATGTTGTGACTTCCCAAGTTGGTATTGTGCGACTTCTTGAGATCATTTTTACCTGCGTTACCTTCAGTCTAGTGGTACACCGTGGTGGGTGGCACTCGCACCATGCTGGAGATTGGTGCATGTTCTGCTGGTGTTTCTGCTTTTCTGTCAGCGTTTTAATTGTGTTAGTGGAACTTTTTGGACTACAAAACAGAGTTCCTGTGTCTTGGAAAAATTTCCCTATTACTTTTGCAATGTTTGCAACATTGTTGTGTTTGTCTGCCTCTGTCATTTACCCTATATTCTTCCTGAACACGGGTGTGCAGCCCTACCGTGAGATAAGAGATTATCGTATTGCTGCCACAGTTTTCTCATGCCTGGCCTTCATTGCTTATACAATAGAGGTATCTATGACCCGAGCAAAGCCTGGAGAAGTTACTGGATATATGGCCACAGTGCCTGGCCTTTTGAAAGTGGTGGAAGGTTTCACAGCGTGCATTATCTTTGTTTTAATCAGTGAACCTGTTTCTTATGCCAGTCATGATGCACTTAAATGGTGCCTTGCAGTCTACTGCATCTGTTTTATCCTTTGCATTTTGGTTATTATCCTTTGTGTGGGCGAGTGTACTGGGTGGCTGCCGTTTGCGTTCGACAAGTTCCTTAGTGCCTATGCCCTGCTTGCAGTCTTGATGTATGCCTCAGCCACTATCATCTGGCCCATTTTCAAGTTTGACAAAAATCATGGTGGTCAAGACCGTCGCCCAGATTATTGCAAAAACCGTGTATTATGTGATTGGGATAAACTTATTGGCATTGCCGTGCTGACTGCTTTCAACCTGATCATTTACATCGCTGATCTTGTCTACTCTGCCAGACTCATCTTCATCAGAGTCCCATAATCTGAATGCTATTAGCCCTAGCCTTCCATCTGACTCCAGTCCTCCAGCTGCCTTTGTTAAAAGTATGCATATTTTTATACTGTAACTTGCTGACTTTTTTTAAGTCTGCTTCCTTCAGTAGCGAGTCCCACTGGGGGTATGAATACATATTCTGAGTATTTGTAGAAAACATGACTTTATTGCATTAACCAAAAATCTCACCAACAGGATTTTTCGACAAAACCATTTACCAGTGAACAGCATTTTGTAGATTTCTTGGGCAAAAATCTAAATGAAAAGGACACCATTGAAGTATTTTCAGATGGCCACCAAGAACATTGATTTCAGTTTGTATACAGAAGGGGAAATAATTGTATGGAGTACAACTAAAAGTGTTACTTTCTTTTACAAAAATCATCCCTGAATGAGTTTTTGACCAAGAGTGTTTTTATTAGATTGTCCTGTATTTTAATTGTTTTTTGCTGTTTTCTTCCATGCTCTTCATATTTGTATCTTACTGGAAAAGTAGAAAAAAAAACATGGGGCCTTCACCTACTGAATAGTTTCTGGTTCAGCAGATTTTTCCTAAAAGGTCACGTACAGATGATATAATTTGGGTTTTTGAAATTCTGTGGTATGGCAAGTAACCCAGTTTAAGTACATGGGTACTACTGGAATTGAAGTGAAAAAAATTGACTCAAAGCAGTCCTAATTGTAAGTTTACCTCAAAGTAATAACTGAATACTTTCCATGTAGATCAAAGACTAAAATGTGTTATTCTACATTGCCTTTCTTGCTATTTCTTCATCTGCTATGGTAGAAAGAGGTAACTCTGAAGTTAGTGTAAGGCTATGGCCTCATCATTCCAATGTCTTTGTTAAATACTGGACACATTCATATTTAAAGTATATTTTTAAATATTCCTGGAAAATGTCAACGTCTACAGACAAGGTTTTAGCAGATGGCATTCATGTTTTCTTCAGATGTCTGTGTTAAACAATGAAATAATACTGTGGTAAAACTAAAAGGAAATTGTCTTTTGGTTTTAATACTCATTTTAAGGATTGAATGCAAGACCAGCTATTCAGCAGTACTTTTGTGATTTATACTCAGCATTTCATTTCAGTTTATGGCTTTCTTGCGTTATTTTCTATAAGCTCTGTCACACTGTATGCCTTTTCTGCATGTACACAACATTCTTCATTAAATACTGCAACAAATGGCATTTTTTTTTACAATTATTTCAAGAAGTTTAGCATTTACTGCAGGCAAGAGTAAACTGTAAAAAGGAAATTATGTAAAACAACTTCAGCAATGTTTTGTTGTCTGTGTAATTTTTCTATGCTCTGATCAGTCTTGTTAATTCCTTACAAAATTAGAGAAAATGTGGGGATGCATTTCCAATTAGCAAAGCTTTCAAAGTTGTATGCCCTATGCTGTGTATATTTAGTGATGTGTCTATCAGCGTTTTACTTTCATGCAAAAAGTCAATGCATTTGTACCCATTTGTGTACTCTTCAAGCTTGCTACACAGAACAGTATTTTATGTGTGTGTTGTAGTTGTTGTTCATAAATCTTCTTAAATGAAAATATAAAATTTGATGTATATAAAGCATTTACTTTGTCTTCCGATTCTCAGCTTTTGTATGTAATTTGTCATTTTGCAGAATAATATGCAGGTTTTCATTTTTGTTGAATCTGTCTTGTAGATGTGTTTTTCTGAAGCATTAACAAAAGGGGCAGGCTGGTGTAGGGATTGCAACAGGGGGAAGGGGTTCAAGTAACACACCTGGCACTTGAAATGCTGCCCACGAGCAGTCAAATTGACTGACATTTGTCTAGCTCTCCCCTGTGGAGGCAGGGAGTAGGATTATTCAATACAAGAACATGCTGTGTTGGAATATGTCTGAAGAGAGCACTTTAAAGCAACAGGGAGAGAGCGGGACCGTCATTTACAACCCCTTTACTGTTCACTTTGCAAGAAGAGATTTTATTTCTTAACCAGATGGATTTGGCCACAAATTCCTTATCAGATATTACCAGGATTCCTGTAGCAAGATGTGTGACAGTATTCAGTTAATGTAATTACACACACACATTGTGTCTTCTTTGAATTAAACACAAAGCATTGCATTTAATTAAAGCTAGACAACATAGCTTAACATTTTTTGGTATATACAGCATACTGTGAAAGAATTGGAGCTCCGATGTTTGCATTTATATTCGGAGAGGATTATACTTTATCATGAATGAAATCTACAAGCTTGTTTTGGATGACAGCAGTCTGGTATTTGATTCTTGCCTTGCACTATTCTAACAGTACATGAGGTTGTAGTAACATGGAAAGGAATAATTACCTGCTAAATGAAGTAGGATTCTATTCTAAGTACGAAATGGGTTGGGGGAGAGGGGCATCAAGTTGCTGGTGTACTAATGTGACTAGGTAATCAAAGCTTGGGGGGCAAAGGGGAAAATTTCATTGCATAAAGTGAAAAAAGTATAAAACGTCAGAATACTAAGACTAGTGGACATCTGTAATCTAAAGATTTCTTGTTTTCTAGCTCACTAGTATGCACTCACGTTTTTGTAACTTAAAAATAGTCCTGCTCTACTTGTACATTTATTTGTAGAAATAGGTAGGCAGCAAGCCATAATGAACTGTTTCCAGAACAAATACACTTTTTTTTTTTTTATAGGAATCTCTCTAATTTTCTCTTGTATTCATATTTACTTGGAACACTGCAAACCTTTCCCCAGCTCAAGAAGCGTTTTGTGCACCTCAAACGCCATGGTGTTTCTCACTCAGCTGAGTCATTGAAGGTCTTTTAGTGCTCGCAATTAACAGCATTCTGTTTTTTCCTTAAAATGACAGTCCTGCAGGGAAATTCATCTTCCATTTTGGTGACTTTTTTAACACTTTTATCTACTTGTGGTTATAGTACATTTCAGAGACACAAGCTATGCATAAATGCAGTTTAGCCTCAAAGAAAACACAGTTGCCAAAACCAAAGTTAACCTTTTGTGAAAGATTAATTGTTTTCTCATGTCCACAGTAAGTATTGCCATGCCAGTGTTTGCCACCATTTCTACTTCTAAAATTAGTATTCAAACTAGTGAATTGCTTATTTTGCCACAATTTTGCGATGGTGCAACCTATCATTTAGGAAGAAGCAGGATGGACTTATTTAATCTCTTTATTTGGTGTGACTTCTGCAAATGTATTAAGTACAGAATTTGCACAAAAGGTACACAGTATATTACAGTATTACTTCACCATTTACGTTCATGCTGGAAGTCTGAACGATAGCTTAGTGCAGATTTTAACTTGTCTAGCAAGCACTTATCGACTCTGGTATATCAGTGGTTTGGTCAAGTTTAGTATTTTTCATAAGTCCAAGCTGCTTGATTTGAATATTAATACAATTTTATGGACTTGAATTCCATCAACGTAAATGTTGTGAATAAATGGCAGGACTTTGAAATTATATGTGAAGTCCTTTTGTCAGGATGCGAGAAAACAATAGATGTTATGTAGTCCAATCTCACCTATATTCTTACCCATGGGTTCGGAGCCGAATGTCTGCTCTAACTCGGCCATACTTTTTAGCTCTAAGTCCTATTAACTGGGCTAAGATGGTATCCCATGCTGCACTGCTCTCTATCCCCAGATCTCGTTTGCCGCTCGTGTAGCTCGGATGTGGTCTTGCTCTTGGCTGTGGCCAAGTACCCTTTTTCTTCTGATATCAGAAGTTTTTTGCAAAACAAAAAAGCTATTTTAATAGCTATTGTGTGTTCTTGTCTGTATTGTGGAAAAGTTGTGTTTTTTTCTTGATTACGTATTCTGTGGTATCCCACTAGCTGTTTCTAACGGGCTAGGCCCGTTTCAGTTAGAGCACCTAGTCTGTCCCCTTGCTTTCCTTGTGTGCTAAAGTTTTACCTTGGACTAACACCATTTAAATTAGAGGAATTAGTCCTCCCCCTCCTTGTATTTGTGTCTGAGGATCATTTGAGTTAGACATCTTTGTGGTGTTCTGTCTGTTTGGCTTCTTCCCGTGCTTGTGACTTTTGACCGTAGGTCTATTTTTTTACTTGTTGTTTGTTAACTATGTCCAAAGATACTAAGGAGCATAAGCCCTTGGGCTTCAAGAAGTGCTCCAAGTGCAGTTATAAAATGTCCATTACGGATGGACACTCAGTTTGTGTGTACTGTCTGGGAGCGATTCATCTCCGGGAATCGTGCAGTTTCTGTCATGCCTTTAGTCCGCATGTTCTTCAGGAAAGGAAGAGCAAATTGATTTTGAAGGGACTTCTGAAACGCTCCTTCGAGGAGGGTCTGGAGAGTGCTTCCAGCTGTAAGGCTAAATCTTCAAAAGCAAAAAAGCGGTCTCCGGCTCCGTCAGTCTCCTTGGAGCCACCGGAGAAAATAGCAAAGTCTTCATTGACGATCCTCTGCTCCATTGTCCTCGGGGCCGCAGGAAGTATCAGTGGTTATGGAACCTGCTTCGGCTCCAATTTTTTGGTGCCTGTTCGGAGCTGGTCGCCTAGCATTAGGCCAGTATCCCCTCCTCGCAGGTCCCCTTCAGAGAGGAGGTCTCTATCTCCTTCCCTATCCTCCAAATCTTCCCGGACTTTATCTGATGTGGACGTCGATAGATTGGTGCAGAGAATTCTTCAGTCACCGGTACTGGCAAAATTGTTCTCTGCTCTAAACCAAGTTGGCTCCGGAGCCAGTCCCTCAACCTGCATCGATACTTCCTCCTCTGAGTACATCTCAGCTTTTGGAGCCGGAGTGCTTTGCTCCATGTGATGTCCCTAGGTCTGTTCAGACAGCCCCTCCTGGCTTATCGGTTCCGACGGCAGCTCCGACCCCGTTGGTGCTGTCCACTGGGTTCAGGACTCAGAATTCTTTGGTCGGACCAGAGGGAGAGGCTTCGGGACTCCTCTCGGCTCCTAGTCTCCCTCTCGGTGCTTCGGAGCGGGGAAGCCAGACTCCTGTCTCTGCTTCGGAGGCTGGTCGTTCTTTGGATCTGGGAGGACCAGCCTTCAAGGCCATGCGGAGCACGCTGGCCAGATCATCAATGGCATCATATGGGATGGTCATTCTGTCCCCTACAACACCGGTGCAGGTCTCCGATCGCCATCTATCTGTGGTCAGCGGAGCCCCAAGGCCTCAGGGTACCCCCACGAGTGGTCCCCATATTTCTGAGGACCTCTCAGAGCTTTTGCCTGAGGAGCCACCCAGAAAGAAAATGTGTAAGAGGAAACCCTTAGATTCCCAGGATGAGTCTCTCACATCAGACACCAACCTCGAGGAATCGGAGGGGTCCCCTAAGTTATTCTCCTAGGATGTTTCCTTCTCTGACATCCTAGAGATTTTGAAGCAAAGAGGTAACTGGCCATCCGAAGCCCCCTCCGAGGAGGAGTCAGTCTTCCTGAAGGCCTTTGGTGCTCAGTCCTCCGCCTCCTTGGTATCTCCACACTTCGAGCTTCTGGATTTGGTTTGTCAAAGGGTGTGGGAAACCCTTGGCTCTGTGGAACCAGTCCCCAGGAGACCCAATAATGCTCCTCCTGATAAGGAATTTCTGTCCAAGGGAGTCCCTGTGGATGCCATGGTGATGGCAGCTGCCACCCAGAAGGAATTAGCTGAGATTTCTTCCACTGTCCATTCCCCCTAACAAGAAGTCTAGGACTGTGGACCGGTACGGGAAGCGTACCTTACGGTCACTGAATTACTTATCACACTTTACACGGCTCCAGAGAGATCTCCAGGAGCTTGGAGATACTTTCACGGGTAACATTTCTGAGGCAGTGGCCCAGAAGGTCAATGCTCAGATGTCTACCCTCAGTTCTATTGCAAACTCCTCCACGAGACTAATCTCCTACGCAGCCGAGGGAGCGAGTAGGGCAGCAAGTTCAGGAGTTGCTCTTAGGAGACAGGCCTGGATGCGCCTTTGTCATTTTGCGGAGGCCTTCAAGTCTTCATTCACTGACACCCCGTTTGATTGTTCCTCTTTGTTCGGAACCAAGGTGAAAGACACTCTCACTAGGTGAGAGCAGGATGGAAAAACTCTGCCATAGGAGTCCATTTTTCCCTTCCCTCTAGGCCTTATCCCAAGGCCCAGAGGGGTGGCAAAATGTGGTTCAAGGTTTTTTCCTGGTGCACAAGGTGAGCCCCCCTCCAGAGGCAGGGGAGGGGGTGGTTATTCAGGGAGATGCCGCCCTAGGGGGAGAGGAGGCCCTCACAACTTGGGAGATTGCGATTTCTTTTGTGGTTCTCCCTACCGCCGTTCCTGATGGGAGGCCCGACTGTGCGTTTCCGGAGCCAGTTGGGGGTCGAATCTCTTTATACCTGGAGGCCTGGTAAGATATCACCCAGGACCAATGGGTTCTATGAATAATTTCCGAAGGATATGTCATTCCCTTCTCATCAAATCCCCCTCCAATCAAGAAAATCACGGATATTCCACCCAGTCAAATGGATTGTGCAGCTTCAGAAGTTTCAAAGCTACTAGAAAAAGGAGCCATCCAACATGTCCCCTCAGACCAGATCAGATTAGGGACTTGCTCAAGATTCTTTTTGGTGCCGAAAAGGACAGGGGACCTGAGACCCATTTTGGATCTCAGCCGATTGAACACCCATGTGTAAGTCCAAGTTCCGAATGGTCACATTGCAGTCTATTCTCCCATTGTTGGGAAAAGAAGTGTGGCTGTGCTCCATCAACCTCAAGGATGCTTACTACCACATAAAGATGGACAGGGCATCCAGAAGTCACCTACTCTTCCGGCTGGGAGCCAGTCACTTTCAGTTTCGAGCCCTGCCCTTTGATCTCACCACAGCCCTCAGGGTGTTTGCCAAATGCATGGCAGTGATGACTGCGCACTTGAGACGTCAGGGATTCCAAGTGTTTCTGTATCTGGATGACTGGCTCCTTACTGCCACCACCAGGCATCTACTACTTCAGACCAGGGACGCTACTATCAACCTATGTCAACAGTTGGGCATCACATTGAACTGGGAAAAATCTGCCTTGTTGCCCTCACAGCATGTCATTTTTATAGGCGCCGAATTAGACACCGTCCTCATGTGGGCATTTCTACCACAGGAAAGAATCGGAGATCTACAACAACAGGTTTACGCCTTACTCCCTCTGAGAAGAGTGAAGGCAAGATGGGTCCTCCAATTGTTGGGAACAATGGCTGCTACGATTGTTAGTCCATCTGGCAAGGTTACATATGAGGCTCCTTCAGTGGCTACTCTTCACCCAGTGGTCTCTTCAATGTCTTCCACTTTCTCACCCTATTCCACTCAGACAGGTGCAAATAGGATCTCAGTTGGTGGCGTCGCACCGGCAACCTCAGTGTGGGAAAGCCCTTCGTTCCTGCGTCCCCGGTTGCAATGGTGACCACGGATGCCTCCCAGATGGGGTGGGGTGGGGCTATTATCTAGATAGGACAATCCAAGGCATGTGGCAAGAGCACAAGATGCATCTGAACATCAATGTCCTGGAGATGAGAGCTGTGCTACAAGAGCACGAGATGCATCTGCATATCAGTGTCCTGTAGATGAGAGCTGTGCTACTAGCGTTGCAAGCACTTCAGAGTTTTCTTCCTCTCGGGACTATTGCAATCCACTCAGACAATATGTCAGTGGTATGGTATCTGAACAAGTGTCAGTGGTATGGTATCTGAACAAGCAAGGAGGAACCAAGTCTTATTCCCTTTGCAGAGAGGCCGTGCGAGTGTGGCAGTGGGCAGTGTCTTCCCAATGTTTTCTGGTGGCAACGCACATTCCGGGGAAGTCCAATGTAATCACTGACAGGCTAAGCAGAGCTATTCTGATGCCTTACGAGTGGTCCCTGAACTGTCGCGCTGCGGAGCAGATCTTTCACAGGTGGGGTCAGCCTTGCTGCGACCTTTTTGCCAGCCCCCTCAGTGCCAAATGCAGCAGCTACTTAACACTGATTCCCCCCTCAGGGGGAGTCACCCAGGGACGCTCTAGTCCATGATTGGCCCTCCGGTCTACTATATGCCTACCCTCTGTTTCCCTTGCTGTCAAAGGTTATTCAGAAAAGCGCAATCCTTCGGAAGCAAAATTATTCTGATTGCCCCACACTTGCCTCGTCAAATTTGGTTCCCCTTTCTCCATCTGTATCTCATGGATGCTCCTTGGATTCTGGACCCACAACCAGACTTACTGACACACATGTCAGGGCAGCTCCATCCCTCTCTATGGACCCTCCGGTTGACAGGCTGGCTACTCCACTTCCATCATTAGTTAGGCTTCATCAATTTTCGCCGGAGGTGGTTCATATTTTATCTTCCTGTCATAAGCCCTCGACCAGGAAGATTTATTACAGCAAATGGAAGAGGTTTTCAATCTGGGCGCATGCCAAAAAGATTGACCCTTACACAGCTCCAACTCCGTCTGTATTGGAGTTCTTGTCTATGCTCTTTAACCAGGGTTCAGCGGCCACAACCATTAAAGCCCAATTGGCGGCGATTTCTACCTTTCATTTCGCAGATGAACCTAGTCTGATGGCACATAGACTCTGTAAGGCTTTCCTGATGGTCACTTTGTTACTTCATCCTCCGGTATCGGAACCTGTTATGCCTTGGGACTTTAACTTTGTTCTACAGGGTCTTACTTCACCTCTTTTGAGCATGCAGCCACTTGCAATTTAAAATTCTTAACTTGGAAGACTTGTCTTTTTGGTAGCCATCTCGTCAGCCAGATGCGTTTTGGAGCTTCAAGCTTTATCAGTCAAACCCCCTTATTTGATTTTTCATAAGGACAGGGTTTCTCTCCTATCAAACCCCTCTTTTCTTCCGAAAGTAGCGTCAGTCAGTAACCTTAACCAAGCTATTGAATTGCCAGTGTTCAGTTCTCAAACAAGGCAGAATTCAAATTTCATCAATTGGATGTGCACAGACAATTACGTTTTTATTTGCGTAGAATGAAAGACCTCAGAAAATCTGATCAGTTTGTTTCATTTTCGCAAAACAGAATTGGGTCTCCTGTTTCGAAAGTCACGTTGTCCAGGTGGATTTCCAGTTTTATTTCTTTCATTTATACCTCAGGGGGAAAAGATTTACCGTTCCGGGTGAAGGCTCACTCTACTCAGTCCGTATCTACATCTACAGCTTTTCAGGCCAGATTGTCTATGGATGATATTTGTGCTGTGGCTACTTGGGCATCTCCTCGCACCTTTGTTACTCATTACAAGTTGGATGTGGTATCTAGGGGCAGGTCTTCCTTTGGTTCCACAGTGCTCAGGAGTATTTTCCACTGAAACTCCCAGGATTTAGGTACTGGGGATGCTGTCCCTCGGGTAAGAATGTAGGCGAGAGTAGACTACATAACATCAAGAAGTTATGTACTCACCATAACGTTCGATGTATGTAGTCCATCTTGCCTCACATTCTTACTTTTACCCCCTCTCCTTCCCCTGTCCTGGAGGATCTGGAGGTTAGG
This sequence comes from Protopterus annectens, assembly GCF_019279795.1. Classification (NCBI taxonomy): domain Eukaryota; kingdom Metazoa; phylum Chordata; order Ceratodontiformes; family Protopteridae; genus Protopterus; species Protopterus annectens. The sequence continues at coordinate 1,170,688,195 of NC_056726.1, read as the reverse complement.
TCTGGTTTCAAAGCTCCCTTCGTTTTGGTTTGTTTTTCCTTTCCTTAGGTGTTATGTATGGAGAATGAGTGCTGGTGCTCGCAGCAACTAGATCTGTGGATAGAGAGCAGTGCAGCATGGGATACCATCTTAGCCCAGCCAATAGAAAGACTTTGAGCTAAAAATTATGGCTGAGTCGGAGCCGACATTCGGCTCCAAACCCACGGGTAAGAATGTGAGGCGAGATGGACTACATACATCGAATGTTATGGTGAGTACATAACTTCTTGTTTACTGAAGACTACATCTCCATGGTGTAATACTGGTCATACTAAAGTTCTAAGAAAAAGAGGAAGAAATTTAGGCTGTGGAAGAGGTTCAAGAGAAATTATTTAAACCAGGCTTATACTGTAATTTAGTCTACAGAAAATTAAGTGCCTCTTTAAGATTGGAAAAAAAGTAAATTTGAAGGTAATTTAGTTAGTAGCTCTTGTTCCAAGAAATTATTATTCTAACATTAGATAACATTGATAATATAGTTAAATATGTTGGGCCAGTTTGTTTGAAGTGAAGTGCTGATTGCGGGAGAATTATTGACGGATTTGGCCAATGAGCACTTCTTGCAAACACTGCACTGTTCGATTTTTTTCTGATGTTAGAATTTTAATAGAAGGTGAATCTGACCCTTGTGCGAGCATCTTTGAGTCATATTAAACAGGGTATTTGTGTGGGACTTAGTAATATGCCACAGATTCTCTGGACATATTACAATAAATATATCTTGGCTACCATCAATCATTTTGTAATCACTTTATTCTGGCACTGTTCCTGCTACTTGGGAACTTGCGGAGATGATCCCACTTCATAAGGGAGGGCCAAAGGACAATATAAATAACTAACTTATCGGTCTTACTTCACTGGTGGTGAAGAATTTTTGAGAGGTGTCTACTTTCCTTTCTTGATCAAGACATTTCAGGGATCTTTAATGGACCTCAGTCAATATGATTTCACAAACTTAATTGAATTTCACGACCCAGTGACAATTGCCTTAGCTGTGGGCATTTCTGTCATGGTCGGTTTAGATTTGTTTAAGGCTTTTGTGTCCCTGATTGTGTTACTCTTAATACCATGCTGAAATCCAAAGTTAATCCACACATTGTTCACTGGGTGGCTAAATGGCCTCATGGTAGATTAAAGGATAGGATATGTCACATCCAGCTGGACTGAATTAAACAAAGGGGTCTCCCGGGGCGAGACCCAGTATTGTTCAACCTGGTATTCTCATTTTATTATTAAGATATCTAATGTTTGTTTGGCCAAGTATGCAGAGGATATTAAACTAGGTTGTGTTACTACATTGAGAAAGGATGTTGACCATTTCAGGACTTTTTTGTTTGTTGGCTGAGTGTTTAGACCTAACAGGACTAAAATTTAACTAGGATAAATGTGCTACTCTGTATTTTGGGGAAACCAGTGGTTGAATATCAAATAAACTTGTGTCCCCACTGATTACAGCAGTTGACAGGATATAAGGATTTAGGTATGTGTAATAAGTATACGACTAATGCCTTAAACTTGAAGCCAAGTTACTGGCTTAGGTTTTAGAAGGTATACAATGACAATTTGCAAGACATATCATTGCTTGTAAAGAGAAATCATAACCCATCCAGACTGAAAAGTATAGGCCTCTTTTCAGTTAAAGATAATCTGAGGAGTTAACTTTTGTTTAGCCTTTAGGAAGATTTGGAGTAAAGACTATCGATCTCTACCAAACACAGAACTGTTGAAAAAAGCATATTAACCAGAGATGCATGTTTTACTTGCAGAATTGAGGAGTTAAGAATAGTTTTAAGAGCAAATTAATTAACACAGTCATTGTTTCAACTTTGAAATAAGGTTCCTTTACATGTTTAACAGTCGTCGTCTTTGTAGATATTCAAAAAAACAAGTTGATAAGTGGTTGGGTCCCAGGGTTATATACATTCCTTAGGAGTTTGCATTCTGAAAGGCCTTTGGCCTTTACGCAGGAATTTAATAAACAATTGAACAATGTCTCATTTGTTATTATTGTGTATTAAGTTTAATAAGTAACTAATATGAATTTTGTGTAGTCGTATAATGTGCAGCTTATTTTCAGCAAGTCTGCTATCCAAACATGAGAGGCAAAATTTCAGAATGATAAGTTACTACTAATGTCAACTAAATGATGTGCCCAATTACATTTTGGCTTGTCAGCCTCTGACAACTAATTGCTATAATTTAAGATGGATTAAATGAAGCTGGAGTGATTGATCTGATGTTGTTCGTGTTTCACTGTTGCAGTCATTACATTTGAGTTATCTGCCTGCAGGTAGCCCTCAGCCGGTCTGAATACCAGAGTCTTGGATTCCTGCTTCAGATGCTGTCTCTTCTTCCATGACGTCAGGTCGTCAGGGGTATAAAACATGCAGCCGATGCCATTACATCAGTCTTTCTTGTTGCGTGGTGCCCGAAGCAGAAGCAGTTCACAAGTGCCAGTCGGCCGACTCCTGAAATTTTCATTTTCGAGTAGTTTCAGAACCGAAGTCTTAAAAAAAGCTAAGTACCCCATTGGGGATCCTTTTTCTTGCTCTTAACCGATGTCAGTAAAAGTTAACAATTATTTTACTTGTGGAAAGCAAATACCTCAAAGATTTTCATTCGTACTGCATTCCTTGATTAGGCCCAGACCACGATGTCACTCGCTGTCAGTTTTGTGCCTTATTCAACCCTCGAGCTATTCGTCATCTGTCTATATTTGCAGCAAAATATTTTGGTACTTGGTATAACTATCCAGAAATGGCTTTGGTAAGCCATCCAACTACTGATATTCCGAAAAAACGTAAGGATAAAGATGGAGACAAACCACTTGGGTCCAAAACTGCCAACGACACTTCCGTTAAGCTAGTTTCCAGTTCGCCGGTTCTTAGTGAGGTGCTTTCGCAGCCCCTGATACCCGCTAGTTCAGATTCGCAGGCCTCTACTGAGACCCATTCGGAGTCCGGTATGCCGTGAGATGCTTCTTCGACTATGGAACCTGCAGATGTCTCTACCTTGGATGGGTCCGGAGCCGCTGTGCAGGGCACCAGCTTCTGAGGGTGTATTTAGGCTTACAGACTTGCATTTTAAACCGATGCCATCTTCTTCACCTAGGCCTAAAACTCGACCCACGCCTAGAAAACCGACTTCCAAACCACATGGTCAGGCCCATATGCCAGAAAACAAATGCTTAGAATGGCTGAAGATCTTATCACTTTAAATTAGGGGAAGCCAGCCTTCCCCCTATTAAGAGACCTACAAATGATTTTCCTTCTGATTCTTCTGATCAGGATTCTTATATTTCTGTTTCTTTTGATTACCAGGATTTGCCCTTCTCTACATATGAGGATTCTGAAGCAGAGAATTCCATCCCCTCTGCTTCCCCTCCAAAAGATTTTTCTTTTGGTGAAACTTTGCACACTCTTAGGGAACATTTTCGTTGGGAAAGCCAGGATCACTCTGGCTCCAAAAAGAGGCTTAGGGAATTCTTACTCCTTCCTCAACACAGGCATTTAGCTATCCCTCCTGTTCTGGACATTGTAGATGATGCTTTGTTGGAATCTAGCCTGTCCCCAGACACTTTACCTCCAGCTCCCAGAAAACCTGACGGATATTAGAGTACCTGACTCTCACAAGTTCCTCTTCAAGAATCCTACTGCGGATCCAGAGACCATTTCCCAAGGTCCAAAGGGCATTAATGCTACTGTTGCTAAAAATCCTACCCCTTCTGATAGAGATTCTAGAGCCTTGGACAGATTGGGTAAGAAGGTATACACTTCTGCTACTTTGGCCATTAGGGCTTTAAATTGTCAGTTTCATATGTTAAAGTACCAGCACCATATTATGGGACTACTTAAACAGAAAATTGTGTTGATTCCTGACTGTGCTGAACACAAAGAATTACAGGATTTAATGCATTCTGCTGAACAAGTTGGTAAACATACTTTGCAATGTGGTTTTGATTCTTTAGAAGCATCTTGCAGGACTGCTGTCACTGGGTCTGTACTTAGAAGGCATGCTTGGCTTAAGGAGCAAAACTTGCCAGATCATGTTAAAGCTAAATTACTGGAGCTCCCTTAAAGCAAGACTGCCTGTTTGGCAGTAAAGCAGAAGTCCTCAAAAAAGATGGAGGAAAAAGCTAAATCTATGCAAACTGTTAAAGATTTCCTGCAAGTACAGCTTCCCAGATTTAGTAGGCATTGGCCTTCAAAGAATTTTTAATTTCCAGTCTCTTCCAGGCCTTCTCAGTCCAAACCCAGGAACAGCAGACCACCTAGGTTACAGTCTCAGGCTATGCACAGGCCTAAGCAGTGGGGGGCTCCCACTTCCAAAGCATGAAGTAGTAAGACACCCCCCCTATGGAAAAATGTCACAATGATTTAACCCTTCCAAGCCCTGCTCAACTGTCTGCTCCCTTAGGAGGAAAGCTCGCCCTGCATGCAAAAAACTGGGAGCTCATAACCCAGGACAAATGGGTTTTAAATATAGTTTTCCAAGGATACAGATTCCACTTCCACTCCCTACCAACCCAAACGGTTGGCCAGACCTACCCCAAATCGGTGGGCAGAGGCTCAACAGCAGGTTCTCTCTCTAAGTATCAGGGTTATTCAACCTGTCCCAGCAGAAGAAAGGGGACAAGATTTTTATTCAAGACTTTTCCTGGTACCCAGAAAAGACAGCTCCTGACGTCATATCCTGGACCTCTCTATTCTAAACACCTTTTTGTTAATCCCAGAATTCAAAATGCTAGCACTTTAACAGCTGCTTCCTATGCTAGTCAAAGATGCCCGGTTGGCAACCTTAGACTTAAAGGAAGCTTACCTGCACATTCCAATAAGGGAATCTTGCAGAAAATACCTACACTTCAGGGCAGGCTCCATGCACTATCAGTTCTCAGCATTTCCCTTTGGCTTATCTACTGCACCCAGGGTATTCACAAAGTGTCTGGCTCCAGCCATTGCATTTTACAGGCAGAGAAATATTCAAATATACCCATACCTGGGCAATTGTCTGATTCAGGCAGAAAGCCAGGACTTGCTATTAAAACATCTGGCATTCGTAAAGAAGCTTCTAACCTCACTGGGGGTACACCATAAACGAAAAGAAATCTCACCTAGTACCCTGCCAACAGATTGTATTCCTGGGAGCAAGCTTGAACACAACTTCCCAGATGGCTTTCCTCACTCCAGAGAAACACGTTTATATGATGGCCTACTTCAAACTACTGGCCACAAAGACCCAGCTATCTGCAAGGAAAATTCTGCAAACCCTGGGGTTCATGGCCTCTTGCATTCTACTAATTCCATATGCAAGACTGCATATGAGGAAACTACAAGGGTATCTAAAAAGTCCACCATTCTCAGGACCTGGAATCAATGACTCCTGTCATTACTTGTATAAAGACAAAGTTCCTTTGGTTGGTAGAGGCCTGCTACCACAACAAGGGGCTCTCTTTCACTCTACCCCCTGCTGCCCAAACCCTAACAGACTCATCAGACTATGCATGGTGGGCTCACTTGGCAGGGCAGTGCATTCAGGGCAAATGGAACCCAAGTCAGATGCACCTGCATATCGGCCAAAAAGAGATGTTAGCTGTACAGAATTCCCTGACGGCCTTCAAAGACCACATCCTTCCAGGACAATTGTTGGTAATGACAGACAACACCACAGTTATGTGGTACATAAAAAAGCAGGAGGGAACTCACTCGTACCCTCTCTGCAGACTAGCCATGGCTCTGTGGAATACAGCCTTGAGCTACCAAGTGCACCTACAAGCTCAATTTCTGCCAGGCAAGCTAAATTCACTGGCAGATGACCTAAGCAGAAATCTCATGGACCCACACGAATGGAAACTGGAACCAAAAATATTCAACCTTTTGAACAAAATGGGGACTCCAGAGATAGACCTGTTTGCCTCCCTTCAAAACTACCAATTGGACAAATTCTGCACAAAGACTCCCCACAGTCAAGCTTGGAAAGTGGATGCCCTGTTCTTTACCTGGGAAAGCCTCTTGGTTTATGCCTTCCCCCTTTGCCTCTCCTCTCGAAGGTTCTGCTAAATATCAAACAGGACAAACACAGTACAATACTGATTGTACCAGACTGGCCACGCCAGCATGGGTACCCCCTCTTGAGCAGTATGATACTGCTGGAACAATGGCACCTTCTTCAGATACCTTCCCTACTCTCCCAGCAGGCGGGCCAGATTCTGCACCCTCTGCTTCAAACCCTGAACCTTGCAGCCTGGCTAATTCCTTGAGCTCCCCAATAGCATCCCTCAGTAAGCATGTGCTAGGTGTCATTCTGGAAGCAAGGAGGCCTAGTACTAGAAAATATTATGAAAAGTGGAAAAGATACTGTTCCTGGAGCCAGACTCTGGGGATGGGCACAACAATGCCCAGTTTACCTCATATTCTTCAGTGCTTAACAGAAATGCTCCACAAGGGCCTATCCTTCTCATCAATTAAAATTCATGCCTCTGCCATTTCAGCACATTATAATACTGAACCACCCCTCTTCTCCCATCCCCTGCTAAAGCAGTTCCTCATTGGGGCCAAAAATTTAAGCCCCCCCCCCCCCAGGCGAGCCCCTACACCAGCCTGGGACCTTAACTTTGTATTGGAAAAGCTCACTCTCTGTCCATTTGAACCAGCTGCAACAGCAGAGTTGAAATTCCTTTCTTGGAAAACAGCCTTCCTTCTTGCCATCACTTCAAGAAGAGTGTCTGAATTAAAGGCCCTCATGGCAGTGGAGCCCTTCATTATCTTCCATGCAGACAGGGTTTCTGTCAAGACCATTCCTTCCTTTATGCCCAAGGTGATGTCTAGTGTGGCCCTAAATCAGTCCATTCATTTCCCTACTTATTTTCCCGAATCCACAAAACAAAGGTGAACGAATACTACTCTCTTTGGACGTGCACAGACAACTTAGATTTTATCTGGACAGGACTAATTCTCTTAGAAAATCTAAAACAGCTGCCAGTTGAGGGGAAGGCCATTTTAAAGCAAATAATTTCTAAATGGATAGCCCATTGCATTCATTTCTGCTATAAGCACCATGGAAAACCTACCCCACAGGGGATACAATCACATTCCCCCAGGGCTGCATCTACCCCTACAGCCTTCCTCAGAGGAGTCCTTACCAGGGACATTCTAGAAGCTGCTACATGGAGCTCTGTACATACCTTCACCAAGCATTACCACATGCCTATTTTTTCTAAATCCAGAGCTGGTTTTGCCACTGCAGTCTTGCAGGGCATATTAGCTGGTCCTAATGCTCTCTGACTTCCTCCTCCCTTTCTTAGCTTTGGGAATCAACCCAAATGTAATGACTGCAACAGTGAAACACGAAGAACATAGTACAGCTGTGTACACTTACCATAAATGTAGGTGTTAGTGTATTCACTGTTGCAGTCCTGGTTACCCTCCCTCCAGCCCCCTGACTTCTCTTGGCTCTACCTTTCCTTGTTGGTGTATTTAAGCTTTCTGATGTGTTTGCTTTTTGATGGGAGGTGCAACATAACATATAATTGCTTCCCATTATGGAGGCACCTGGCATCTGGGGCAAGAAAAACTGATGTAATTGCATCGGCTGCATGTTTTATAACCCTGACGTCATGGAAGAAGAGACCGCATCCGACGCAGGAATCCGAGACTCTGGTATTCAGACTGGCTGAAAGCTACCTGCAGGCAGATAACCCAAATGTAATGACTGCAACAGTGAATACACTCGTACATCTACATTTATGGTAAGTGTACACAACTGTACTTTTCTATTCCTCACTCTTGGGTCTTGGATCAGACATTGGGTCCGAGCTGGCAACTTTCTAGACAGTGTATAGGCTTAAGCTCCTCCCACTCCCATGATCCCTTGCTGCCCTCCAACCCCTTGGATCATGTTTGCCGCGATTAGCTACAGACTTAGATTTCTGGGCTCGAGTTCCTGAGTAGGGATAAGTAGCTCTTTTCAGCATTTCTTCAGTTTTTTTTTTCTTTAATACTACTATTCCTTGTTTACTAGTGTTTATAGTTAATATCTAGCAGTGTGTAAATCGGTCATTTATTCTAGCAGTGTGTAAATCGGTCATTTATTACCAGTGCTGACTTGTGCTTTTCTTTCACTGACACTGTTTTTGTGTGTCCTCTTGGCTGTAGGTAGGTTGTCATGTCTGACAAGCCAGCTGGTTTTAAAAGTTGCTCCTTGTGTGGTCGGAAGATGACTGTCTCCGATTCACACGAGAAGTGCCTTTACTGTTTGGGCACCAAACACCTGGAGGCTGAATGTGACATTTTTGTGCTGCACTCAACCCCAGGGCTTTGGTCAAGTGCCAAACTCCTCTTGAAAGGTCTGGCTCATGGGGGTCCCTTGGCTTAGTTCTCTGCCAAGCCTGGATCCTCCAAGCACAAAAGGAAGGTCCCTCTGCCCCTGGAGTCCTCCTCCACTAAAAAGATGAGGTTGTTGGATCCTAGTGCCTTGGATCCTAACCCAACCTCAACTCATGTCGAATCCAATGCTCTTGGATCCTAAGATCTATTTATTTTACATTTGTTGACCGGGCTAGTCTAGCTGGATATATGTCCATTTTCAGTAGAGGCCCAGGGAGAAAAGCTCCAAGTGATAAAAATGCAGTAATAACATACATAAAGTAACAGTGACCTATACAATCAATATTATACTAACAAGGCTATACGTAACGAAAGTATCGATAACAAAAAGTTGAGACATAGCTAAACACAGTCATATGCAGTATGATACATAAGGTAAGGTACAGAAATCATACTTGATGTATCAAGAGGAATGAAAATTAAAAGTGTCTTGATTACAGTTCCTGCTCTCCTTGGTAGTAGGCAGCATTTAACTAGTATACAAATTAGAATTTAAAAGATGTTACTAAAAATAAAAGTGAAAGGATTAGTCAGGATTGCTTCAAGGGGATAACCAGTGTGATTTAAGGTATCTTCTGAGTTTTTGTTTAAAGAGGGGCAAGGAAGGAAGTAATATAAGTTCATCAGGTAGTAGGTTCCAGTTTTTACCAGCTGTGTTAGAGAACAGCGAGTCCCCTGCCAAGTTGTTGGACTTACTTATGCTAACTAGAAGTTTATTAGAAGATTTTAATGAATTAAGATTTTTAAAGGAGATAATAGGTTTGAAATTATAGGGGTGGTGTTTGGTTGATTTAGGATCTTGTGGGCTATAGTAAGTTGTGAAATTTGTAGCAGGTTTTGTAGTTCAAGCCAGCCTAGCTGCTTTAGGTTCTGACAGTGATGGGTTCGGAAAGGATTACCAGTGGCAAATCTGGCAATGTGATTATAGGAGTTGGCTAATTTGAGAAGATTATTTTGACAGGTTAGTATATATGGGGGAGGCATAGAGAAGTATAGAGATAAAATGGGAGTGGGCAATGGTAGATCTAGCTGCTGGTGTAAGGAAGGGTTTAATTCTGTATAGGGACCCCATTTTACTGTTCAATGTTTAAAGTGCCATTAATATGGGTGTCAAAGTTGAGGTTGTTGTCAATTTTTATACCTAGGAGTTTGGTGGTAGAGTTGGGATATGAGGATGCCATTGTTAGATATAACTGAGAAATCAATGGGGGAGGACTTGTGAGTAGGTGCAAAGAGGAGGAGCTTTGTTTTTTGGGATTCAGGAGGAGGCAACATTTTAAGAACCATGTCTTCACTGTGTTAAATATTTTCTGAGTTAGGGCTTGCAGTTCTGATGTAGAGTTGGCTGAACATATGAGTGTTGAATCGTCTGCATATTGTATGCGGATGGCTTGAGGAATAGCTAGGTATAGATCATTGATAAATATTGAGATTAGGAGAGGTCCTAGAATGGAACCTTGAGGGACCATCAGGATTACTGGTAGGTGAGAAGAAAGACTATTCTCCCAGAGCACTGCCTATTGCTAAGGTAGGAACTAAACCATTGTACAGTCTGATTGCTGTAACTAAAGATAAATATAAATATTATATACAGATAAATGTAAAGATCTGTAACAGATCTGGGGCTTCTGCTCCAAAGCCTTCAGATCCAAGGTCATGGGAACCCACTCCTGGATCCAAGGCCTCCAGTTCAAGGCCTTCAGATCCGGACCAGCCATTTATCAGCGTCCTCAGATCTGAGGCATGTGGGATCCAAGCATTCGGATCCTAATGTGTCGCAAGATCAAAGGAGGTCAGGTCCAAGATCAGTGTTGGAACCCACTGTGGTCTTTGAGGAGCCCCCTCAGGTTGTCCCCTTCCATCTCCAAGCACAGAAGTCATTCTTTAGAGGGGCAATCTTTGGGATCTCTGCACCCATCCCCAGCTAGGTCCTCCACCTCCTCTAGATCCTCCAGGAGTTTACTCCCTTCCGATATGGACAGGATAATGAGGTCCTTTCTCAAGGCTCAGATTGAGTTGGGACTTCTCGCGTCCCCTGCCCATCCGGATAGGGCGCCATCTCCTATCCCTTCATTAGCTTCTCCTCATCTGACCAAGTTAGTTTCAGACGTTCTGGCCCTGGATTGTACAGGGAGGGAGATTGGGATTCCTGGAGACCCTTCTGTCCCTACCCCGTCAGATTCCCTGAATGCTTCTGCTTGGCCTCTCATTGGGCAGGTGGAGTCCTGGGCCCAAGTGGTCACCCCAGAGTCCTTGGTTGGGGGGTTCCAGATTCCAGACCTGTCTTTTTCAGACTGGTCCCTTCCCCTTGGTGCTTTGGAAATTTACAGCTCAGGGCTGGTACTGTCCGGATGTTCTGGACTGCTCCGGTCCTTCTTCCCAGGTGGGCTTTCCTGACAGCAGACAGGGCATTATCCAGTCCTTCGGCTTTCCAGGTCATAGATAGGACTTTTTCCTCCCAGAGTGTTTTCTCCCTGGCCTTTGAGGGACCATCCCAGCCCCACCGTGCGGACTCCACTCATCCTGTCCAAGGTCAGCCCTCTTGAACCCACCTTCAGGAGGGAGCACTCGGGACTTCCCTCTCTTCCAAATCCTCCCTGAACCACCCCTGGAGGAAGTTCCTCAGAAGAGATCATGTAAAAGGAGACACTTGGACTCCCCTGCCGAGTCACTCACTGAGGATACAGACCTCTATGAAGGGGAAGTGTCCCCCAGGTCTCTGCCAGAGGATGTCTCCTTTGGGGACATCTTGGAAATCTGTAAGGGTGGTTACTCTTCCCCCCGTCCTCCACAGTCTGTCTTTCTGAAGGCTTTCGGGATGGGACCAGCTACCTTCTGGGTCCCCCCCCACCCCGCAGTCGAACTTGTAGACCTTATGGCCAGTAGGGTATGGACTAAGCCAGATACTGTGGAGCCTGTTCCCAAACTTGCTGACAAGTTTCTAATGTGTGCCAGTCGATGCAATAGTGGTACCTGCTTCTTCCAAGAAAGAGCTGGCTGAACAGAGCATGTCTGTCTACCCCCCCAACCGTGAGTCCCAGGCGCACAATAGGCATGAAAATGGGGGTTCACCTCAGCTACATTTGTCTGCAGGTGCTTAACTACCTGGCACATTTCACCCAGATACAAAGGGACTTGGTTAATGAGCTTACGTCCCTTTCTGAGGTACTGCCTGCTGGGGAACTAAGCAAGGTGTCCCCCAAACTATCTACACTTTCTTCCCTGGCTAATTCATCAATGAGGCTGATTGTCAGCGTGATGGAAGGAGCCTCTCATTCGGCCGGCACAGGCATCACTATTCAGCATCACACCTGGTTGCGCTTTTGCCGATTTGTGGAGTCCTTTAAGGCATCTTTCACCAATGCCCCTTTTGATGGTTTTACCCTGTTTAGCTCTTCGGTCAGAAAGACTCTCACCGGCAGTGAGCAGGAGGGCAAGACTTTGTCGGTTGTGGGAATCAGGTTTTCCATCCCCCAATGCCTCTTTTCCAAGATGCAGCGAGGGGCTAGGAAGATGTTTCTGAAGTCGCAGTCTGCCTTCCAGGATGCTCAAGATGAGCCCTCCTCCAGAGGTTGTGGGAGAGGGTTCAGTGGCAGATGCCAACCCAGGGGCTGAGAGGGTCCACAAAATCAGGGCTCCAGGGAACCCTTTTCTGAGAAGCCCCAATAGCACTCCTGAAATGACTGTCCTCCCCTGGAGGCAGTCTGGGGTTGTTTCTCTCTGCGCACTTTGACAAGTATTACAAAATATTATTTTCCCAGCTTCCCTCAGTCAGGGGATACCTCCCCAATACACCACCCATAGCTTGGGAGAAAGTGCTCAAGCTTCTTTGAAGGAGAGCCATCCAAGAGGTCCCCCCAGGACAACAATAATTCAGAGCTTACTCTCGCTTATTCTTGGTGCCAAAGAAGATGGAGGACCTGCATCCAATTCTGGACCTTAGCAAACTCAATCTGTCTTCAAGTAGTCCAAGTTCCGGATGGTCACTGTCCAGTCCATCGTGCCTTTGTTACACAAGGAGGATTGGATGTGCACTGTAGAGCTCCAGTACGCATTCCATCATATAAAAATGAACAGGCGCTCCAGAAGACATCTCCACTTTTGAGTAGGACCCTGCTCTTGGGTCTCTCTACAGCCCCCTGGGTGTTCACCAAGAGCATGGCAGTGGTCATAGCTCACCTGAGACTGTAAGGATTCCAGGTGTTTTCCTGTCTTGATTGGCTCCTCACCACTCCCTGTCAATACTACAACTTTTCGAACAACTAGACATTGCAGTAAACCTCCCCAAATCCAACTTCACTGCATCTCAAGATTTGGAGTTCATCAGGATTCAGTTGGACACTGTGTCAGAGATTGCTGCACTTCCTTTCTGTTGGAAACACCTCATCAGATCTCATGTTCAATGTCTTCTTGACCTGTCTCATCCCTAGGCCCACCTTGTTCTCAGGGCCCTATGATCCTTGGCGATCTACCTAGTGCCATTAGCCAGGTTCTATGTGAGGGTTCTGCAGTGGACTGTAGCAGTTCATTGGTCTTCCCTGGTTCATCCAGTGTCAACTCTGAGCCACCTCACACCAGTCTGCCGGTGTCATCTCCTTTGGTGGAGCCAGTCTCCTGATCTCCTAGCAGGCAGACCATTCCCTCTTCCTTTCCCCAGCGCCACAGTCACCATGGACTCTTCCCTGTTGGGATGGGGGGGCATTTTCAGGGACAGATGGTCCAAGGCACGTGATCAGAAGCAGAGATCAAACTGCATATCGGTGTCCTGGAGATGGCAGTTCTCATGTTGCAAGCCTTCCAGGACCGTCTTCCTCCGGGTACCATTGCAGTTCACAAGGACAAATACTTTCTGCAGGTCTGACCAACTGTGGCATTCTTTCTCAACAGGAAGGGTCAGGCGGTGTCCAAAGTAACTGTCTCACGTTGGATTTCAATGTACATTTCCTTTGCTTATTCATCTAAAGATTTTTCCTTAACAGGGCCAATCCGAGATCATTGCACTAAATCAATGGCTGTCAGCTGCCTCTCTTGCCCATCATTCCATAGATGACATTTGTGCGGCAGCCACTTGGTCTTCTCACACCTTTGTTACTCACTACAAACTTGACATTATCTCCAGGAACAGGGCTTCCTTCAGCTCCACAGTTCTTCAGCATATCCTTCCATGAGGCCACCCAGAATTTAGGGTAGCTGAGGACTCTGATCCAAGAGTGAGGAATAATGACATGGATAATATCAGGTAAAGAGTTATGTACTTACCATAACTTGGCATCTGTGTTATCCTATGTCACTATTCATCACTATCCCGCCCTCTGTCCCCTGTTCTATTGGCTGTAGAGAATGTGGGGCTGTCATTTCTGGTGGTCTAGGTCTTCCTTAGCTACTGTCTAGCTTGGAGAAAATTCAATCTGAGGGGTTAGAGGGCAGCAAGGGATCATGGGAGTGGGAGGAACTTGAGCCTAGAAGCTGCCTAGAAAGTTGTCAGCTTGGATTCAATGTCTGATCCAAGACCCAAAAGTGATGGATAGTAACATAGGATAACACAGATGCCAAGTTATGGTAAGTACATAACTCTTTTTTTCTACAGTGCTGTCTATTCCCACTGTGAAACAGTGTAATTTGTGACTAATTAAGTAAATATGCAGTGGAAATTTATATGATGAGCATGAATTGGTCCCGGTTAACAACCTTTGGTAGTATAAGGATGCATGCATGAAAGGTTTACAAGTTTTATTTGCCCAGTAATTGAAAGGACTGACATTAGTTCATCTATTCTCTTCTTACCTTTACCTATTCTGTTGTGGGCTGAACTACAGAATCTGTTTCCCACACCTTAGCCACTCGCTGCACTTTTCCTAGCCATCTTTCATTGCATGCTTCAGACTCCATCCTTGTCTGTTCTATGAAGCAAATTTTACACAGGTAGCAGGGCTTTATCTTTTCATCACAAAATATGAAATGTACTGCTTTTTTGTAATCAGACTTACAGCAATGTTCTTTCACCACAAATTTAAGAACTTTTTTTTTTCTGAGCCCCACAGAGTTACCCTTCAAAATCAGATTTGGAAGAGCAGTTCCAATATCTGTGCTATGGCTACTTTGCATTGGTTGAAAAATGACTTTTTCCCACTTGCACTGTTCATGGATAAAAATGTTCCACATTGATTTAGCTCATTACCTTGTTAAAAAATGCAGTAGAGGCAATTAAGGCTTCTCTGGCATCACTAAAGTAGTGAGTCACAAGAAGCCCTCTCTCTGAAGCTATGTCATAAGCATTTCCACAGCATGTATTTCACTAATAATCTGTGACTTTACATTTCCCAGTTTGACATCAAGGAGCAAAGCAGTGGCAGAGAGGATGTTGAAATTTCAAGAGGGTCTCTTAACTCTGTAGACACCAGTAATAAAAGCCTCCAGCTTAAGGGAAGAGATGACTCTTAATATGACCTCAGCCATCTGGCATTCATAAAAAGATTATTTATTTGCCTAGGATACACAATAAACGAAAATAAATCAAAACTAGTGCCCTCTCAAGAGATAATATTCCTGGGTGCAAGCTTAAATACAACTGCCCAGATGGCTTAACTCACGCCAGACAAACAAAGGCAACTAACTTCTTACTTCAAAATGTTGGCAACAAAGACCCAGTTATCTGCAAGAAAAATTCTGCAGGCTTTGGGCTTCATGGCATCCTGTATTCTGCTAATTCTATATGGCAGACTACATATGAGGAAACTTCAATGGTACCTAAAAAGTGTTTGGACTCAACATTGTCAAAGCCTGGAAGCATTAATTACCCTCATTCCTTGCCTGCAATGGGTGTTTCGAAGGTAGGCACATGCGTGTCACCTCAACAAGAGACAGCCATTCACTCTACCCACAGCCAGGCAGTCAATAACAACAGATGCATCAGATTATGCCTGGGGAGCACACCTGGCAGGAAAATATATTCAGGGCACATGGTCTACAAGCCAAATGCATCTACATATCAATCAAAAAGAGATGCTAGCTGTTCAGAATGCCCTGACCACTTTCAAGGATCTACTCCATCCAGAACAACTACTGATGAGGATGGGCAATACTACAGTCATGTGATATATAAACAACCAGGGAGGCACACATTCCTACCCCCTCTGCAGACAAGCCATGACCTTGTGGGACACAGCATTGACTTATCAGGTACACCTGCGAGCACAATTCCTGCCAGGAAAGAACAATACTCTGGCAGATGAACTAAGCAGAAACCTCACGGAACCCCATGAGTGGAAACTGGATCCACAAGTCTTAAGCATGATAACAAAAGAATGGGGATGTCCAGACACAGATCTATTTACCTCCCCTCACAACTGCCAACTACAGAAATTCTACACAAGGACTTATCACAAGCAAGCGTGGAAAGTGGATGTTCTGTCATTCAGCTGGAAAAGTCTAACAGTATATGCCTTTCCTCCCCAAGGTGCTCCTAAAGGTCAGACAAGAGGAGCCAAACATGATTCTGATTGCCCAGACTGGCCACGCCAGCACTGGTACCCAATCCTAAAAAGTTTTGTCTCAAGGCCCAGCCTGGACATTGCATCTAATTCCTCACTTACTGACCCAGCGAAACAATCAGATTCTGCACAGCCAACTCAGGACCCTAAATCTGGCAGCATGGCGGATAATGTAACCATTCAAAACACAACTCTCTCTAAAGCAGTGATGGATGTTATTTTGGAGGCCAGGAGGCCCAGTACCAGAAAATCTTATGTAGAAAAATGGAAAAGATTCTGTGCTTGGAACCAGGCACAAGGAATTGTCACATCTGTACCAAATATCCCTCAGATTTTACAATACCTAACTGAAATGCTGAACAAAGGCCTATCCTTTTCATTAATTAAAATTCATGCCTCTGCCATTTCAGCTCATTACAATATGGAACCTCTATTTTTTCCCATCCTTTGCTAAGGCAGTACCTCAGAGGGGCCAAAAACATAAGACCTCCAAGGAGAGCCCCAATACCTGCATGGGACCTCAATTATGTCTTGGAAAAACTCACACTGCCGCCCTTTGAGCCAGCCAATACAGCTGATATAAAGTTTTTATCTTGGAAAACAGCTCTGCTCCTAGCAATAACCTCTGCAAGACAAGTTTCAGAGATACAGGCACTCATGGCTGTGGAACCTTTCATCATTTTCCATCCAGACAGGGTTTTTCTAAGGATGAACCCGACATTTTTGCCTAAGGTAGTGTCCAGTGTGGCCCTTAACCAAACCATTAATTTTCTTACCTTTTATCCAAACCCACAGAATAAGTGTAAGAGACTTCTGCATTCTTTGGACATACACAGACAACTACACTTCTACTTGGACAGAACTAAAGCTTTCAGAAAAACTGAGCAACTTTGTGGCATATGCTGCAGGATCTCAAGGAAAGCCCATCTCAAAACAGACTATTTCAAAATGGATAGGCCACTGCATTCGTTTCTGCTACTCACAACATGGCAAATCAGTGCCCAAGGGCATTAGGCCTCATTCTACCAGGGCAACAGCCACTTCAGCAGCCTTTCTCAGAGTACCAACCAAAGACATTTTAGAGGCTGCAACGTGGAATTCAGTGCACACTTTTACAAAGCACTACCATTTACCTCTCTACTCTAAATGCTTAGCAGGCTTCGCCACTGCAGTTCTGCAGGGCCTTATAGCCTCTCCTCATCCTATTTAGGCCCAGCCACCCAACCTCAGCTTTGGGATTCAACCCGAGAGTAATGACTGCAACAGTGAAACACTATGAACATAGTACAGTTGTGTACCTACCATAAATGTAGATGTTCGAGTGTATTCACTGTTGCAGTCCAGGTTACCCACCCACCATCCCCCTTTTCTTTGCTGGGACTTACCTATACTTCTCTATCTTAATACAACCTATGTGGTGTATTTGCTTGTAGATGAAGGAAATGTTTATTTTACTGCATGCATAATTATTGGCATAATTTTTTAGCCTACCATTTTGGGGGCACCTGACATCTGGGGCAAGAAAAACTGAAGAAAATGGCGTCGGCTGCATCTTTTATACCCCTGGCGCACTGACATCAGGGAAGAGGCGACAGCAACCGACGCCGGACCTAGACTTTGCTGGCTGACTGCGGGTAGCCTGCCAGCAGGATAACCCAAGAGTAATGACTTCAACAGTGAATACACTCTAACATCTACATTTATGGTAGGTACACAACTGTACTTTATCTGGCCCCCGGTAGCCCTCAGTCAGCCAGAATACCAAAGTCCTTGCTATATGATGGCTGCCTTCAGTTGTAAACCTAACGTCGGGTATAAAGGAAGGCCGCCGATGCCATTTCCCCAGTCTGCCTTAGGTTGTAAACCTGACGTTTGGTATAAAGGAAGGCCACTGATGCCATTTCCCCAGTCTTTCTTGCCACGAGCCCGAAGCAGAAGCAATTTGCATGAGTGTCAGTCAGCCGATTGCCTTCTTTTTGTATTCCGACTGCTAAAGTTGAAGACATCCTCAGATAAGTACCCTGTTGGGGACCCTCTTTTCTTGCTTTAATGAATGTCAGAGAAAGTTAATAACTGTGATAACTGAGAACCAAGCAGGAAAAAAATATATACCACGAAGACCAGGAACAATACCTCTGAATAATGTATCAAAAGTCCATTTATTGATCACCCAGAAGGTCTTTGTTCCAAAAGCAAAATAAATTGCACTTAGAACAAACACAGCAACAAAATTGTCTTTCTCTTAACAAACACAGATGGCAGCAAAATATCTTTCACTCTTAGCGCCTCGGCCAAAACTGCCTTTACAGAGTAAACTATTGTTAAAGCAAGACGCACCTTATATAGTACTATACAAATTCTAAACCAATTAGTTAATCATACACTCAATTTAATAAAATAAATTTAAAAAGACATATAGTCAAATAAAACTCTTCCAGTGACTTTCTTTGTTTAACCCTAATGGATGTTTGTCCTTTCAGCTTTTCCTGGTTAGGGGTTGCCACAATGAAACTCTGGTCTGCTAATGATTGGCAGTAGATTTTTATGGTGCCGAGTTGCCAGCCTGACGCCCAACCATCAATGTGGTCATGCCCATTCACGCATGTCTTTCGAACGCCACTTGACTGCAGGGAGGGCATGCAGACTCCACACAGAAGGCACTCCAGCCGAGAATCGAACAGGAGAACCTCTTGCTGAGAGGCAACAATGCTACCGCTGCACCACCACGGCTTCCCCTAATGGATTTCTTGAAGTGCTCTGCTACTGGGCTTATAATCTTATTATTGCTAATATCTCTTATATGTTCTTTAATTCTCTCACCCCGGCTTCTTTTACAGGCCCTGTATAAAAATTATTGCAGTAGCATTTGATAGCCTACATAATACCTATACTTTTACATTTAAAAGACCCTTTTGTATCATTTTTTTTCCATTTATATTATCAAATGTTTTTACCACATGTTGACATATTGTACATCTTCCACAGGGAGCTGTGCCTATCCATGGTACTAACCCTCTTATTTCATCTGTTGTTCTTCTGAAATTACTATGAACCAAAAATCCTTTAACTACGTCCTCTTTGATAAGAGAACTTAAGCTTTATTTCCACAAGTGATGGCACTTCCCTTCTTATGTTCAAAAAATCTGTAACTTTTGCAGCCTAGTAGAGAATGTATACTTAGAAACAAAAAATATAATTTGCTGTAAATTACATTCTCTATTTTTTGTACTATATTTATTAACTTGATTTCTATTTCTTGAATCCATTTCTTCATCTCTGAATATTTTTGCATAACTATCCATAACAAGATTCTCATCATAGCCTCTATAAGGAAACATGGCTATTATTTTTCCAGCTTCACTTTTTGCTTCCTGTATGTTACTACACAATCTTTTCACTCAGGATTTCTCCATAATGGATGGATGGATGTCAAAGTATGTTCTGGGTGGCAACTAAATGCATGCAGAATATAGCTAGGCTGTTCAAACTTCCTATACATTTTGTTTTTTATTATACCATTATGTAGGCCTTCCAAAGTGATATCCAAATAATTCACTTTGATCCCTTCCTGAAGGCCATCATATTTTATGTGAAACCTATTATTTAAATAATCAAGAAATGAACTTATTTCATTTTTTCCACCTTTACATACAAATATAACATAATCTTTAAACCTGAAATATATTTTTACAAACTTTCTATTAAATTCACTGATATATATGTGACTAAATTTCACAAGGCCCATAAATAAATTTGCATACATGGGGGCAAAAGCTGCCCCCATGGCTGTGCCTTGCAGTTGCTTGTATAAAGTACCATCAAATTCAAAGACATTATTAACTAAACAAAAGTAGACTAATTCTTTAATATAGTGTGTTCTGGGGCCATCTCCCATTGCTTCCATGCCAAAATGATGTTGTATATTTGTGTATAAGCTGGTTACATCTAATACCAAGAAATACATATCCGATGCCCATTGTAATCCTGATATCTTATTTAGAAAATCAAATGCATCTCTTATATAAGATGGTAATTTAACCGCCTCTTTAAGTAAACATTCATGCTAAAAGCAACCTAGATTGTGAGTGAAATAACCACTGGCCGACACTATAGGATGGCCAGGGGGAGGAGATATATATTTTATGTATTTTAGGGATACAGTAAAATGTAGCCGTTACACTATCTTTACTGGAAAATTTATCAGAAATATCCAATTAAAGTAATTTAACTGTACTCCTTTGCTTAACAATTGTTGATATTCTCGAATAGCTTGAAAATACAAATCCTCAGTCACTTTACAATAAACTTAATTTCTTAAATGTTCCATACACATCTCCCAGTAATTAACAGATTTCATAATCACTAACTTTCCACCTTTATCAGAAGGTTTAAACACTATTTGGTTATTTTCATTCAATTGTTTCAATTTTAACCACTCTTGTCTTAGTTAAATTATATGTTATTGCTCCATTATTAAATTCCTTTAACTTTTTTTCCCAATACTAAGTTGAGTGGTTTGAAAATGCTGTGTACTTTCATTTTTAAATGGAGACATAAACGTACTTTTAGCTACAATTTTACTAGTATCTAATTTACTATAAGCATTATTATCAACTTCATATTCACAAAAGTAAAAACTATTATCTGTCACATTATCAGAAGCATTGTATTGTACTTTATCAATGTAAAAAAAATACTCTTTAGTAAACATTTTACATACCAACTTAAATACATCGCCTTACAGTTCAAGAAGTCTTGGCAAAACTGAGGGTATAAATTTTTAAACCCTCGGCTGATTACCTTCTTTTTGTATTCTGACTCCTGAAGTTGAAGACATCTTCAGATAAGTACTCTGTTGGGGACCCTCTTTTTTTGCTTTAACAAATGTCAGAGAAAGTTAATAACTGTCTTGTCTGTGGAAAACAGATTCCACACCGTGATTTTCATTTTTACTCTATTGTTGTTTAGGCCTTGAGCATGACGTCCCTAATTGTGATCTCTGTGTTTCTTTCAACCCGCGTACCCTATACTGTAGAGCTAAGATTTTATATAAGCATTTCGGAAGTTTGGCCTAAGTTCATCAGTATGGCATCTTCTGGTCTTCCAACTTCAGATGTGCCTAAGAAGTGCAAGGATAAAGACTGCAACAGGCTTAGGGTCAAATTGGCCAATGATGTTCCTGTTGGTCATCAGCCCAGCGGTAGTCAGTGAGGCGATTTCTCAGTCTCTGCAGTCCGTGGATGTTCAGCCACAGGCCTCTGCTGAGACCCTTTCTGAGTCCTCCATGTCTCAGGCTTCCACTTCGTCTTCTAACCCTACGCCAGTCACTGCCTCCTGGTCTGGAGCCGCTAAGCAGGCACTGGCTTCTGAGGCCTCTCTTCTCCATCATGAGACCAGAGCCAGACCAACTACCTTGGTTCAGACTACTGCTGTGGCTAGGCCTCCTGAGTCCCTCCAGCTTTCTAGCAAACCTTCTAGCAGGCACCGGCCTCCCCTGTTATGCTTCAGTCTCAGATAATAAAATGGCTAGTGATCTTTTAACCCTAATCCGGGGCTCTCCGCCACCTTCTTCTAAGAGGGCTAGGGAATTTTCCCCTGATGTTTTGTCTGGCTGAGACTCTGAGGTTTCCAGCAACTCTGGTGATGAAGATGGAAACTCTCAATTTTTCTGGTTTTGAGGATTCTGATGCTGAAGAATCTATTCCTTCTGCCTCCCCTCCAGAAGATTTTTCTTTTGGAGATACTTTGAATACTCTTAGGGAGCATTTCAAATGGGAAAGTCAGGACTTCCCTCAGTCTAAGAAAAGAATCGGAATTCTTGGATTTGCCACAGCATAAGCCTCTGGGTATCACTCCAGTGTTGGAAGTTGTTGATGTTTTCATGGAGAATTCTTTGACTCCTAATTCTGTTCCTCCTGCTTCCAGAAAACCTGACCGGTATTATAGAGTTGCTGATTCTCATCAGTTCCTTTTCAAGAATCCTACTGCTGATCCAGAGATTATTTCCCAAGGCCCTAAAGTTGTTAAAGCCATGGTTGCTAAAAATCCTGTTCCCTCTGACAGGGAATCTAGGGCCTTGGACAGGTGGGGTAAAAAGGTCTATACCTCCGCCACCCTTGCTATTAGGTCTGTTAATTGTCTTTTTCGTATGCTTAAGTATCAGCAGCATACTTTGGAGACTATTAAGGCTAAAATTGCTGGTGTTCCTTCCCTGGCGGAGAATAAGGACATGCAAGATATATTGAATTCTGCCACTCTTGTCACTAAACATTCTCTACATTGTGGTTTTGACACTTTGGAGGCTTCTTGCAGGGCAGCAGCCACTGGTTCTGTTATTAGACGACATGCTTGGCTCAGGGAGCAGCCCTTTCCGAACCTGTTAAATCTAAATTACTGGATGTGCCTTTGCACAAAGACAATCTTTTTGTAACAAAGCAGAAGAGGTGTTGAAAAAGTTGGAGGATAAGGCCAAATCTATGCAAGCTGTTAAGGATTTTCTGCAAGTTCAGCCTCCTCGCTTTAGTAGGCATTACCCTTCTAAGAATTGAACTTTTCCTGATCCTAGCAAGCAGGGTCACACTAGGCCTAGGGGTTTCAGATCTTCTAGGGGACAGACTTCCACCCCTCAAAAGGCTAAGCAATGGCATGCTTCCTCTTTTAAATCAGGGAGTTCTAAGCAGACTTCCCAAAGCAAGCATTCCCAATGACTGTGGCCTTCCCCTGCCTGCCTCTACTGGCCCAGGGTTCCTTTTGGGGGGAAGATTAGCCTTTTTTGCAGATGTCTGGTCCACCATCACAGATGACATATGGGTACTCAAAATAGTAGCCCAAGGCTACAAGTTCTCCTTTCACACCTTTCCTGTCCACCAAGGATACCCAGATATAGCCCCAAATCAAAGGGCAGAAGTAGAAAAGCAAGTTTCTTCTTTGCTAAACCTGGGAGCAATAGAGCCAGTTCCTGCACAACAGATAGGCCAGGGTTTCTATTCAAGTCTTTTCCTGGTTCCCAAAAAAGGAGGCACCTGGCATCCTATTCTGGATTTGCACATTCTAAATACTTTTCTGGTGATTCCCAAGTTCAAAATGCTCACTTTTCAGCAGTTGCTGCCAATGCTGGCCAATGATTCCTGGCTGGTAACTGGATCTCAAAGAAGCTTTTCTGCACATCCCAAAAGGGAAAGTTGCAGGCAGTTCCTTTGTTCAGAGCTGGAAAGTGACACCAATTCTCTGCACTGCCCTTTGGCTTATCTACTGCTCCCAGAGGTTTTACAAAATGCTTGGCTCCAGTCATTGCTTTTTGCAGGCAGAGAAACATTCAAATTGATCCTTAGTTGGATGATTGTCTCACTCAAGCAAACTCTTCAGAGCAACTTTTAAAGGATTTGGACTTTGTAAGGAACCGTCTCACCTCTTTGGGCTACACTCAACAAAAATAAGTCAAAATTGGTACCCTCCAGAGAGATTGTATTCCTGGGAGTGAGTCTGAACACAGCCGCCCAGATGGTATTTCTCCCTCAACAGAAACAAGTGGATCTTTCGACTTACTTCAAGAATTTGGTAAGCATGACCCAGCTCTCTGCAAGGCAATTCCTGCAAGTCCTGGGATTCATGGCTTCATGTATTCTGATGATTCCATATGCCAGACTGCATATGAGGAAAATACAGTGGTACCTCAAGAACCTTTGGTGTCAACAAACACAAGATTTAGATTTGATACTTCCTCTGATTCCCTGTTTGCAAATGGAGTTTCTTTGGTGGGTGACAGCCTGTTCACAGAACAAAGGTCTGCCTTTTTGTCCACCTCCTGCCAGCCAGACTCTCACCACAGATGCCTCGAAATACACTTGCGGAGCACATCTAGAGGGCAGATGCATACAGGGGACTTGGAGCAATCAACAGATTCATCTGCACATAAATCTGAAGGAATTGATAGCAGTCCAGCAGGCCTTGCTGGCTTTCAAGCATCTAGTCTCTCCTGGTACTCTTTTAGTCAGGACAGACAACACCACAGTCATGTGGTACATCAACAAGCAGGGAGGGACTCACTCTTACCCCCTGTGCAGAAAAAGCATGAGACTATGGTCCATAGCAGCTTCCATGGACATATATCTGATAGCCCAGTTTCTTCCAAGAAGGCTCAACACCTAGGCAGACCAGTTATGTTCTGGATCCTCACGAGTGGCAACTGAACAAGACCATCTTCAATCACATCATTCAGCATTGGGGCACTTCACTGGTGGATCTGTTCTCATCTCTGACCAACCACCTTCTTCCAACCTTTTGCATCAGGGAACATCACGACAAAGCCTGGAGAGTGGATGCTTTGTCCTTCCCCTGGACACAGCTCTCAATTTATGCCTTCCCTCTTCTGCCTCTTCTTCCCAGAGTGCTGTTAAAGATAAGGGATGAAAAACCAAGGGCCATTATCATAGCTCCCGACTGGCACAGGCAACATTGGTATCCACTTCTTCGCAGTCTCAGCCTTGGCATCTTCCCCTGATACCAGATCTCTTGGTTCAGGAGGGAGGGAAATTTCTTCAAACTCTGCATTTAGCAGCCTGGCTCACAACATAAACCTTTCCCAACAGTTTGTTGAGGTTCTTTGTGAGGCCAGGAGGCCTAGCACTAGGAAATCTTATGCAAATAAATGGAAAAGATTCTGCATTTGGATGCAGGCTAGAGGGGAAGACTCTTCTCAACCTACTCTTCCTCTTATTCTTGATTATCTGGCATGCTTGCTTAATGGTGGACTTTCCTTTTCTTCAATCAAGATACATGTTTAAGCAATTTCTGCCCATTTGAACAGCCCATTTTCTCTCATACCTTGATGAAACAGTTCCTCAGGGGAACTAGCAATTTAAGACCTCCCAGAAGGGCACCTACTCCTGTTTGGGATCGTAATTTTGTACTTGAGAAATGTACTCTGCCTCCTTTTGAACCAGCTGCCTCTGCAGATTTAAAGTTTCTCTCCTGGAACACTGCCATTCTCTTGGCTATTACTTCAGCTAGAAGAGTTTCTGAGCTGCAGGCCTTAATGGCAATAGAACCTTTTATTATCTTCCATGTGGATCGGGTTTCTCTTCGAACGAATCCCTCCTTTATGCCTAAAGTGGTTTCTAGCCTGACTCTTAACCAGTCTATCGACCTGCCTACTTTCTTTCCTAAACCTCAGAATAAAGGGGAAAGGATACTGCACTCGCTTGATGTGCATAGGCAGCTTAGATTTTACTTGGACAGGACTAAACCTTTTCAGAAGTCAGATCAGTTGTTGGTCAGTTTTGCACCTGGAGCTCAGGGCAAAGCTATTTCTAAACAGACCATTTCTAAATGGATTGCTTATTGTATTCACTTTTGTTACTTACAGCATGGTAAGGTCCCTCCTCAGAGTATTAGGAGCCATTCTACTAGAGCAGTCTCTATCTCAGCAGCTTTTTTGAGAGATGTACCTACTAAGGACATCCTGGAAGCAGCTACTTCGACTTCTGACCACACTTTCACAAAGCATTACAGTTTACCCTTGTTTTCTAAGTCCAGGGCTGGTTTTGCTACTGCAGTTTTGCAGGGCATTTTTACCAACCCTTAAACAGTGGGTGTTCCTCCTCCCTTTTGTTTATTTCCTGGGCTTTGGGAATCAACCCAATTTGTAAGGACTGCAACAGTGAAACATGATGAACATAGTACAGTTGTGTACACTTACCATAAATGTAGATGTTCGAGTATATTCACTGTTGCATTCCTGATCCCTCCCCCTTTTTCCTAAGGCAAAGTTTGGATTTTTCTTTTCTGGATGGTATGTTTCCAGGGATTTTCCTTTCCTGGTCTAGCTTTCTTTGGGGGGGCTCCTGACTTATCCTGACTGATAAGTGCTGAGTTTAAAACAAGCTGAGACTCCCCTTTGATGATTGCACTTGAAATGCCAAGTGCCCACAAGCCAAAAAAAAAAAAAAAGTTGGAAACGGAGTGAATTTTGAAAATCACTCTTCTCCTTGAAATTTCTTTTTGCAAGGCAAGCCCCATCCCCCTCACCTCCAAGCTTATATGTACCAACTGTGAGAATGCCATACTTTGTAGAAAAATGAATATTTAAGTTCAATCATACTAGCCATTCACTCTCTGTATTTCAGGACTCATGTAAATTGACCCAACATTTCATAAGGCTGCCACAAATTGAGTTATTTCACAAGTCACCCCCCACTATGCAGTTTCATCAGTAATGGAGGAACCCGTGAGCCTAACAGTGTAGCAGAAAGAGAGGGAGTAATGCTTTGAATCTACACTGCTGAGTGATTTTTCACTAGATGTGAGGCGTTCCACTAGGCTGGACTGAGAACCTGTACTGCATATTCAAGGCTGTGTCCTTTGTTGATCTTGATTTGTGATCAGATGCTTACCTTAGTACATTGAGTTTCTTGCATGATTTACAGAAGTAGTTTCCTGAAATAATTCTAGCATGGGCAAAAGGGATTGACAGCTGCTGAAAAAAAAAATCTGTGTAATCTTGTGTTTTCAGATTATCTGCTTGTATAAGTATGTCTTGTATTTTCTGCTGATAGAGAAGCATAAACAAAGAGGAGGTCTAAAAATGGCTTGGTTGGAGTTTGAGAGTCGCATCTGTTCCCAGTCTGGAAGCTTGTGATCAGACATACAACAGGATAGTCACTTCAGAAAAAAGTTGCATCATTGTTGTACCTACAGTGCCACAGCTGCACACCTCTTCCCAGGAATCCACTAAGGACTCAGGTTTCTCTTTTGAAACCTAAAAAGTTTTCTCCTTTACTTGTACTGGTGTCTGAGTATGCGATTCACACACTTCCAATACATTTATCTCTGAATATTGTTCAGATTCCAGATGTTCATCGTGTTTCACTGCTGCAGTCATTACACTTGGGTTATCCTGCCGTCAGGCGGCCCCGCAGTCGGCCAGAGTTCCAAAGTCTTGGTCCGGCGTCGGTTGCTGTCGCTTCTTCCCTGACGTCAGTGCACCAGGGGTATATAAGATGCAGCCGATGCCATTTTCTTCAGTCTTTCTTGCTGCACGGTGCCCGAAGCAAGAGCAGTTCGCAAGTGCCAACTCCTGAGATTTTCAATTTGAATTTCAGAACCGAAGTCTTCAATAAAGCTAAGTAACCCGTTGGGGAAACTTTTTTGCTGCAGACCGATGTCAGCAAAAGTTAATAATTGTATTTCTTGTGGGAAGCAAATACCTCATAAGGATTTCCATTCTTACTGTATTCCATGCCTAGGCCCACACCACGACGTCCCTAGTTGTCGGTTTTGTGCTAGATTTAACAAACGCACTATTAACCGCCAGTTTGATTTTGCTCGCCATTATTTTGGCCGAAGGTTCAATTATACCATGCCGTTGGAACAACCGACAACCGCAATTCACAAAAAACGCAAAGACAAGGATAAGGACAAGCATCCCAGGTCCAAAACCAACAACAAAGCCCCTTCTAGGCCAGTCACCGGTTCTCAATGAGGTGCTTTTGCAGCCCCTGATTCCCACTACCTCAGAGCCACAGGCCGCCTCTGACTCCCACGTGGAGACTGCTAGGCCTCTGGAAACTCAAGGTATTGGGCCTACGGAGATTAAACCCTCAGATGGATCTGGAGCCACTGAGCAGGCATCGGCTTCTGAGGGTGTATTCAGAACTTCTCAGCTTACCATCAAAACAGCAACAAAGTCAAAAGCTCCATTAAAGATAAAGAAACAAGTACATCATTCTCCAGGACAGGCCTCCATGCCTAGAAAACAGATGCTCAAAATGGCCGAAGACCTAATTACTCTGATCAGGGATTCCCATCCCCCTCCTGATAAAAGGCCTAGGCAGCATACATATGATTCCTCTGACCAGGTTTCCATTTCCTCTGATTCCTCTTCAGACCAGGGCTACTCTATACCCCCCTATGAGGAATCTGATGCTGAAAAATCAATCCTTTCAGTCTCTCCTCCTGAAGACTACTCTTTTGCGGAAACTTTACACACCATGAGGGAGCATTTCCATTGGGAGAGCCAGGACTATTCTGAATCCAAGAAAAGGCTCAGAGATTTTCTTTTATTGCCTCAGCACAGGCCCTTCGCAATTCCACCTGTATTACATATTGTGGGTGATGTGTTCTCTGAATCCAGTCTAACCCCTGATTCTTTACCACCAGCACCAGTCAAGCCAGATAGGTACTACAGAGTCCCTGACTCTCTCAAATTTCTTTACAAAAACCCTTCTGCTGACCCAGAAACAATTTCTCAGGGTCCCAAAGGGGTTAAGGCTTCCACTGCTAAAAATCCAGTCCCTTCTGACAGGGATTCCAGAGCTTTGGATAGATGGGGGAAAAAAGTTTACACTTCTGCAACTTTAGCAGTAAG
The DNA here is from genome assembly GCF_019279795.1 of Protopterus annectens. Classification (NCBI taxonomy): domain Eukaryota; kingdom Metazoa; phylum Chordata; order Ceratodontiformes; family Protopteridae; genus Protopterus; species Protopterus annectens. Next base: position 1,170,659,921 of record NC_056726.1, on the reverse strand, counting down.
GGCCTTAAATTGCCAGTTCCACATGCTTAAGTACCAACAATATTTTCTGTCTTTGCTAAAACAGAAAATGCTTACTAGCTCAGAAACTCCTGATTACAAGGAAATGCAGGATTTATTGCATGCAGCTGAACAAGTGGGAAAACATACTCTGCAATGTGGTTTTGATTCATTAGAGGCTTCTTGTAGAGCCGCAGTTACAGGATCTGTAGACTTGCTTGGTTAAAAGAACAAAGTTTACCTGATCATGTTAAGGCAAAATTATTGGATGCTCCTTTACAGCATGCTATCTTGTTTGGTGTTAAGGCCGAAGACATATTAAAAAAGATGGAGGATAAAGCAAAATCTATGCAGACAGTGAAGGATTTCTTACAGATTCAGCCTCCTAGATTTAGCAGGAATTGGCCTTCAATTTTTGGTCCTTTCCAGTGTCGGACAGACCACAAAGAGGCAGATAACAGACACCCAAGAGGCAGCTCTCAGCCCCAAGGCTCCTACAGACCTCGATAGTGGAGTGCTGCAACCCAAAAAGGAGATAAAGACAAGTCACAACCATTCAGGAAACAGTCACAATGACTTCCCCTTTCAAATGCCAAGCTCTTACCTTTTAGCAGCTCCCTTAGGGGGAAGCTAGCACATTTTAAAAAAAAATTGGCATATGATCACCCAAGACAAATGGGTACAGAATATTGTCTCAAGGTTACAGGTTCCATTTTCACACTCTACCAAGGCCAAAAGGAATGCCAGACCTGCCACAAAATCAATGGGCAGAGGCACAAAAGCAACAGCCCTCATGGACATGAGAGCTATTCAAAGAGTGCCAGAACAGGAAAAAGGACAAGGATTTTACTCAAGACTTTTCTTGGTCCCCAGAAAGGACAAAGCTTGAAGACCCATTCTGGACCTATCTATTCTAAACACTTACCTGGAGATTCCAAAATTCAAAATGTTGACACTACAGCAGCTTCTTCTCATGCTGGGCAAGAAGGCTTGGCTTGTTACTTTGGACCTCAGAGGCATACCTGCATGTCCCAATCAGACAAATTTGCAGAAGATACCTCAGATTCATAGCTGGAACACAGCATTACCAATTCTCTGCAATGCCCTTTGGATTATCTACTGCTCCCACGGTCTTCACAAAATGCCTGGCACCAGTAATTGCATTCTGCAGACAAAAAGGAATTCAAATATATCCTTACTTGGATGACTGCCTTATTCAAGCAGAGAGCAAGGGCATTCTACTAAAGCATCTGGCATTTGTAAAAAGATTACTAATGGGCCTAGGGTACACAATAAACGAAAAGAAGTCAAAACTAGTGCCCTCACAAGAGATAATATTCCTGGGTGCAAGCTTAAATACAACTGCCCAGATGGCTTATCTCACGCTAGACAAGCAAAGGCAACTGACTCAGTATTTTCATTTGATGGCAACAAAAACCCAACTCCCTGCAAGAAAAATTCTGCAGGCCCTGGGGTTCATGGCATCTTGCATACTACTAATACCATATGCCAGACTGCAGATGAGGAAGTTACAATGGTACCTAAAAAGTGTCTGGACTCAACACTGTCACAGTTTGGAAACAGTAATATCACTCATTCCCTGACTACAACAGGAGTTTCGATGGTGGGCACAAGCATGTCACCTCAACAAGGGACAGCCTTTCACTTTACCCACAGCCAGGCAGACACTAACAACAGATGCATCGGATTACGCCTGGGGAGCACACATGGTAGGAAAATGTATCCAGGGCAGGTGGAACACAAACCTAATGCATATACACATCAAAAAGAGATGCTAGCAGTACAAAATGCCCTGACAGCTTTCAAGGACCTCCTGCATCCAGGACAATTGCTACTAAAAACAGACAACACCACAGTTATGTGGTACATAAGCAAGTAAGGGGGCACACATTCCTATCCCCTATGCAGACAAGCCATGACTTTGTGGAACACAACACTGACCTATCAAGTTCATCTGCAAGCACAATACCTGCCAGGAAAGAAAAATACTCTGGCAGACGACTTAAGCAGAAACATCATGGATCATCACAATTGGAAATTAAATCCACAAATATTCAGCATGATAATTCAGAAATTGGGGTGCCCGGACATAGATCTGTTTGCCTCCCCTCTGAACTACCAGCTACAGAAATTCTGCACAAGGATTTACCACACACAAGCATGCAAAGTGGATGATCTTTCATTCAGTTGGAAAACACTAAAAATGCATGCCTTCCCATCTCTGCCTCTCCTTGCAAAGGTAGTCCTAAAAGCCAGACTAGAGAGGCCAAAAATGATCCTGATTGCTCCGGACTGGCTACGCCAGCACTGGTACCCAATCCTAAAGAACATAGCTCAAGGCCCACCATGGATTTTACCTCAAATGCCTCATCATCTGACACAGCAAAACAATCAGATACTGCACAGCCAACTCAAAACTTTAAATCTGGCTGCATGGCGGATTGCTTAGCCAAACAGTCAACACTTCTCTCTAAATCTGTTATGGATGTCATTGTGGAGGCCAGGAGGCCCAGCACCAGGAAATCTTATTCAGAAAAGTGGAAAAGATTCTGCACCTGGAACTAGGCTCAGGGCATAGACCCTCTTGTCCCAAATATCCCTCAGATATTACAATACTTAACTGAGATGCTGGACAAAGGCCTATCCTTTTCATCTATTAAGATACACGCTTCAGCCTTTTCAGCTCATAACAACACGGATTCTCCTATTTACTCTCATCCATTACTCAGACAATACCTCAGAGGGGCTAAAAACATAAGACCGCCCCGGAGAGCGCCAACACCAACTTGGGACCTCAACTTTGTCTTGGAGAAACTAACTTTACCAGCTTTTGAGCCAGCCAACTCAGCAGAATTAAGATTCTTGTCATGGAAAACCGCTCTACTTCTGGCAATAACTTCATCACGAAGAGTCTCATACAGGCACTAATGGCAGTGGAACCTTTCCTCATTTTTCATCAAGACAGGGTTTCCTTAAGAACAAACCCTACATTTATGCCAAAGGTGGTGTCTAGTGTGGCTCTTAACCAAACTATTCACTTGCCAACTTTTTATCCAAATCCCCAGAATAAAGGGGAGAGAATTCTGCACTCACAGGCAGTTATGCTTCTACTTGGACAAAACAAAAGCTTTCAGGAAAACCGAGCAACTGTTTGTATCATATGCTGCAGGATCACAGGGAAAGGCTATCTCAAAACAGACTATTTCAAAGTGGATAGGTCACTGTATACGTTTTTGCTACACACAGCATGGAAAAACTGTGCCTAACAACATTAGGCCGCATTCTACCAGGGCAACTGCCACCTCAGCAGCCTTTCTTAGAGGAGTACCAACCAAAGATATTTTGGAAGCTGCAACTTGGAGTTCAGTGCACACATTTACCAAGCATTACCACTTACCTCTCTACTCTAAATCCAGAGCTGGTTTTGCACTGCAGTGCTACAGGGCCTCATAGGCACTCCCAAATCCTCTATAGATCCAGCCACCCAACCTCAGCTTTGGGATTCAACCCAAGTGTAATGACTGCAGCACTGAAACACAATGAACATAGTACAGTTTTGTAGCTACCATAAATGTAGATGTTAGAGTGTATTCACTGCTGCAGTCCAGGTTACCCACACACTATCCCCACTTTCTTGGCAGGAACTTATCTATTCCTTTCTATCCTATACAACCAATGTGGTGTATTTGCTTGTAACTGAAGGTATTGTTTTTTATTACTTATGTAAATTTTACTAGCAACATGTATTGCCTACCTATTTCTGGGCACCTGACATCTGGGGCAAGAAAAACTGAAGAAAATGGCATTGGCTGCATCTTGTATACCCCTGGTGCACTGATGTCAGGGAAGAAGTGAAAGCAACCTTCTCCGGACCAAGACTTTGGAACTCTGGCCAACTGCGGGACTGCCTGATGGCAGGATAACGCAAGTGTTATGACTACAGCAGTGAATACACTTGAATATCTACATTTATGGTAGGTACAAAACTGTACTTTTCATTGCTCCCCCCCCCACTGGGGCTGCCAGCCACACCATTGCCAGAGTTCAGGATATCCATTTTTTCCATGCCCATTTCTGCTCCTGTCTATAAAAAACATTTGCTAATGAATATGTATAAGCATAGGAAAGGGCTACATTGTTGCTGGTACATTTAGTATCCTTTACTTTTAAGAACCAAAAAAGGAAATGATATTGGAAAGAGGGATTTGGCAGGTACTTAACAAATCCACCCTTGGTATGATAACCAACTTTGATTAATTTTCATTATTTTTTTTTTCTTTTTATTTTAACATTTGCTAACCTGGTAAGTGGCTTGTCTGAATACCCTTTTTGGCAAGACATTTTTCCTCGTAGTTTCTTCTAAATGTTCTATCTGTTTTTGGTGAGTAAACATATTGAGAAAAAGTTTCATTGGGGGTGGGAGGTCAAGAAGCTTTGTGTCACCCACAAAAAAATGATATGGAGTTCTACAGATGGAAGAATCAAAACCTTTGATTTGCTTTGATACCTTTAAGAATTAATCATTGACACCAGACTTTCAGCCCCTCTACAGACAAGAAGCCAGACTGTAAAAAATGATATGGAGTTCTACAGATGGAAGAATCAAAACCTTTGATTTGCTTTGATGCAGACTTCTTTGATACCTTTAAGAATTAATCATTGACACCAGACTTTCAGCCCCTCTACAGACAAGAAGCCAGACTGTTTTTACAGAGTTTAAAGGAAATGAAAATATTTTTGTAAAAATCCTGTAGTGGACCCCACAGTAGTGTCACATATTTATGCTAAGGGCACCAAGTTAGTTGCAAGACCCCCCCCCCCCCATACTTGGAATAGGTTAAGTACAGTATTTTGGTTTGGCAAGAAGTACAGCATTAAAGTTTAGGGCAGTTGATGTTCAGAATCATGTGACCAGAGGCAGGAGGCTACAAAACTATAGCATTTCAAAAGGCATTAGTGATTGTTTTAGAGCCAATATCATCAGTCTGGCTCCAAGTTTGGGAAGCACAGTATTGGTTAGTGGTTTTGATGGTGTGGATGTGTGTGCCAGAGCTTCGGTCACTTGTAATGATTGGAAAGCACCCAGAGCTTAGGATTCATCCTGCCTGAAGAGGGATTTAAACCTGACCCACCACTTAAGACCAAATTTAAACTGGAAGAGAAGGCCACAACTATACAGCCTGCAAAGCAGCTGTTCTTTCCTTCAGTACAAGGGTACTCCAGGCATTATATATCCAAGCAGTGTTTTTTTTTTGTAATCTGATTTTTTATTAGCATTTTTTTAAAGACACAAGTACATAAACAAATATAAGTCACACAATGCAAATAGGTTAAAAACAAAAAAGTGAAAAATATTCATACATTCTGCTTAAGAACAGGTATAATCAGTTCTGATATAGTAAAAAGAAAAAAAATAACCTTTTTTAAACAAGTGAGTAGGATATTAGCTAACATAGATGTAACAAAAATTTACTGACAGGTAATTATTTATGCAGGTGTGTGAAGGTGCATCAGTACGTCTAAAACCCATTTGATTTAACTGTATACAATATATACATATGACTGTCACTAAATGAATGGATGTTAGTATAAGAAAGTTAGAATATAGTGCCTGCACAAGTGTAGGAGAATATATCATAGGAGGTCATGATAGATGTAATCATTCAAGGGTTCTGCTAGAGATAGATATTAAAGAGAGAAGGTATTTACCATAGAATTAGCATTCCACATGAACAAGGTGAGTTAGAGATGAGGGGATTAAGATGAGGCCCGAGGGACTGAGAGGAGGGATGAAGGTCTACCTAAGTAGGATGTTGATTAAGAGCATCTAGGAGGTTATTCCAATACTTCTGGAAGTAGCTTAATTTCTTTTTGCTTGTTGTCTTTAGTTTACTTGCCAAAACATATTTAACAGCCATCGATTGAAAGTCCTTCCAGGACATTTTGGCTCTGTCTAGCCAGTTTAAAGTAATGTAAGTTTTGAGTAGCGTACACAATGTCACAATAATATGTTTAGTTTCAGATTTAAATGAACCTGGGTAAATATTTAATAACGCCATTTCCCAGGACAGAGTTGACTTCATGTATCCCATTTCCCAGGATAGGGGTGACTTCATGTATCCCATTTCCCAGGATAGGGGTGACTTCATGTAGCCCATTTTCTACAGACGTGCTCTTAAGGAACACCAAAGTTTATACACGTTTTTACAGGACCAGAAAATGTGGAGTATGTCTGCAACAGAATTAGGGCAAGTTGGGCATAGAGGTGAGGTGTTTGGGTTAATTTTATTTAGAAAAGACGGTGTGATAGGTGTTATTGTTTATCATGAGCTGGGTATAAATTAGTTTTTTGAATGGGGTTAATTTTATTGTTGCATCAAGTTTTTGGCTAAGTGTAGTTTCCCTGATGTCCTTCAAGGATGCATCTGCAGTCCTAACAAATGGGTTGTCCTGGCCACAGGCAGCCCTTCGGTCGGCCGGATTCCAAAGTCTGGGTCTGGCCTTGGCTGATGTCGCACTTCACCCGACGTCATAGCTGCAGTTCAGCAGGTATAAAGGCATCAGCCGATGCCATTTTCCTCAGTCTTTCTTGCCGCATGGCGCCCGAAGCAGAAGCTGTTCGCAAGTGCCGGTCGGTCAGAACCAGAGATTGCTACTACCGAAGACTTCTAAAAAGCTAAGTACCCCGTTGGGGACTCTTTCTTGCCTCAGCCGATGTCAGAAAAAGTGAATAACTGTTTAACTTGTGGGAAACAAATACCTCATAAAGATTTCCACTCTTACTGCCTACCTTGTTTAGGCCCAGACCACGACGTAGCAGCTTGTCTAGCCTGTGCTTCCTTCAACCGACAGACACTTAGACGTCGGTCGGAGTTTGCAGAGGAGTTTTTCGGCTCCGCTTTTGCTTATATCATGCCGTCGGAGACTCCGACTTCACAATTAGCTAAAAGCGTGGAAAAGGACCGACACTGCGTGGTCCGTGGTTTCGGCGAAACCGCGGTTAAAACCATGAGTGTCTCGGTTTCGGCTGAAACCGAGTCCGCGATTCTTCCTTGACCGGCGTGCCTCCTTCTACTGAGGCCTCTTCCAGCATGGCTGAATCTGCTATGGAAATTCCACCTGCTCTTACAGTTTCTCAGGATTTATCTGATACTATCCCCTTAGATGTATCTCCTCCAGCACGTGGAGCTGCTAGGCCCCCTGCATCCATGTCAATTAAGGCTTTTGCCAGGGCCAAAGCAGCTAAATCTTCAAAGGCCGTGCCTGCTAAAACCCCCTCTCACAGGCCTAGCTCTAGTACCCAAATGCTTAGTCTAGCAGAGGATCTCATTTCTTTGATCAGGGGAACCCAGTATCACCCTGACAGGGCCTCTCACCCACCTCCAGAGAAGAGGCCTAGAGCAGAGCCCCCTGAGCCAGTTTCTTCAGATTACTCCTCTGATGATTCAGAAAATACAAATCCTCCAGAAGGCCCTTATTCTCCTTATGAGGACTCTGATGCAGAGGATTCCATACCTTCTGCCTCTCCTCCTGAGGAATTTTCTTTTGGGGAAACCTTGCATGCTATGAGGGAACAATTTCAATGGCAGGGCCAGGATTTTTCAGACTCTAGGAAGAGGCTTAGGACCTTTTTGCATTTACCACAGCATAGGCCTTTAGCTATTCCTCCAGTACTTACAGTTGTGGATGATGCATTTAATGATGCTTGTACTGCCCCTGACTCACTACCTCCGGCCCCTGCTAAGCCTGACAGATACTACAGGGTTCCAGACACACATTATCATTTGTATAAGGCTCCTATTGCAGATCCTGAAACTATTTCACAGGGCCCCAAAGCTGTAGCAGCTGCCTCTGCCAAAAAACCCCTCCCCTCTGAAAGAGAATCTAGGGCATTGGAGAGATGGGGTAAAAAAGTTTATACTTCTGCTACTCTTTCAGCTAGGGCCTTAAACTGTCAATTCCACATGATTCAATATAAGGAATTTCTGTTAGATCAGCTCACTAAAAAACTTTCCTCGCCTGAGCCTTTAGACCGTAAGTCCCTTCAGGATTTGGTGCATAACACTCAGCAGGTCAGTAATCATTCCTTAAAATGCGGCTTTGATGCACTGGAGGCTTCCTTTAGATCAGCTATGACTGGTACAGTGATCAGAAGGCATGCATGGTTAAAAGAGCAATCCTTACCAGACCATGTAAAGGCAAAGCTTCTAGATGCTCCCATGGAAAAGCACAGTTTGTTTGGTTCCCCTGCACAGCAAGTGTTGAAGAAGGTGGAAGAAAAAGCTAAATCTGTCCAGACAGTCAAGGATTTCTTACAGGTCCAGCCTCCAAGGTTTAGTAGGAACTGGCCTTCCAAGAATTGGTCCTTTCCAGACACCACCAGAGCACAGAGAAGCAGAAATAGGGCCCTAGAGGCAGAGGCCAATCCAGAGGTGCCTACAGGGGACGTCAGTGGCAGCCTAACAGCCAGAGAAGTACTGCCACAGATCCAGCCACTACCACTTCCACAGGACAATCACAGTGACTTGGCTCTGAAACCGCCTACCAGAGAACAACTGGGAGCACCCTTAGGCGGAAAGTTAGCCTTATTTTCAGCAAATTGGCATTACATTACAGGAGACAAATGGATTTTACAGACAATAGACAAAGGCTACAGGTTTCACTTCCATACTCTTCCAAGGAAGAGAGGAATGCCAAACCTACCTCCAAACCAAAGGACAAACGCTCTACAGCAAATAGACCACTTACTAAGGATGAGAGCTATAGAAAAGGTACCGGCTATGGAACAAGGACAAGGATTTTATTCAAGGCTTTTCCTGGTACCAAGAAAGGAAAACCAATGGAGACCTATCCTCGACCTGTCCACTCTAAACACATATCTCATTGTTCCAAAATTCTAAATGCTGACCCTACAGCAACTTCTTCCCATGCTGGGCAAGGAGTCTTGGCTGGTGACTCTGGATCTCAAGGAGGCATACCTGCACGTCCCCATACGACCAAATTGCAGAAGATACCTCAGATTTCTTGCAGGATCAGAGCATTATCAATTCTCAGCATTGCCTTTTGGCTTATCTACTTCCCCCAGAGTATTCACGAAATGCCTGGCATCAGTAATTGCTCATTGCAGGCTTCGGGGAATTCAAATTTATCCATACCTGGACAACTGCCTGTTACAAGCGGACAGCAAAGACAAAATAACAAAAGATTTGAAAAAGGTTATTCACCTGCTGCAAGCCCTGGGATACACAGTCAACACAAAAAAGTCAAGGCTGATACCATCCCAAAGGATAACCTTCTTGGGCGCAGAACTGGACACAGCAAACCAGATGGCATTCCTCACAGCAGAAAAACAAAGGCAGCTACCACTTTATTTCATGGCATTAACAACGCAGAACCAGCTTACAGCAAGGAAAATCCTGCAAGCCCTGGGTTACATGGCATCCAGCATAATATTAGTTCCGCATGCCAGACTACATATGAGGAAGTTACAATGGTACCTGAGGAATTTATGGTCTCAGCACAAACACAGCCTAGAAACCCAAATTCCAATAATTCCATGCCTGAAGCAAGAATTCCAGTGGTGGGCCCAGGCCTGTCAATTGAACAAAGGACTGCCCTTCCACAGGCCTCACCCAAGCCAGACTATCACCACGGATGCCTCAGACCTAGGTTGGGGGGCTCACATGGTGGACAAGTGCATTCAAGGCTTATGGACTCAAGACCAGATAAACCTACACATAAATCAAAAAGAGATGCTGGCAGTAAAACAGGCAATTCAGACATTCAGACCATTTCTTCAACAGGGTCAATTGCTGATAAGGACGGACAACACCACAGTTATGTGGTATATCAACAAACAGGGAGGCACACATTCATATCCTCTATGCCGGATGGCAATGGACCTCTGGAATGTGGCCCTGAGCCTCAACATTCAGCTCCAGGCCATATTTGTGCCAGGAAAAGAAAATATACTAGCAGACATCTTAAGCAGAACCACCACGGATGCCCACGAATGGATGCTGCATCCAGATATCTTCAAAACCATCACAAGGAAATGGGGACTGCCAGAAATAGACCTGTTCGCATCCCCACACAACCACCAATTGAAAAAATTCTGCACAAGGACATATCACCCACTTGCTTGGAAGGTGGACTCCCTATCCTTCAGCTGGGAAAACCTGACAGCATATGCATTCCCACCTCTTCCTTTGATGCACAAAGTGCTACTGAAGATCAAAGAAGATCACCCGAGGATCATCTTGATAGCTCCAGACTGGCCGAGGCAACATTGGTACCCGCTACTGAGGAGTATGTCCCGGGAACATGCATGGCCTCTACCCCTACTACCTCTTCTGCTAACACAGAACAACTTCAAAATCCTGCATCCAAACTTGAAAACTATGCAGCTAGCTGCTTGGAACATTACATAAGGAAAAATAACCCAGATTTATCTCAAAGGGTTAAAGACATTATCCTGGAGGCTCGCAGACCCTCAACAAGGAAAACTTATTCAGCAAAATGGAAAAGATATCTCATTTGGAGTGCAACAAAAGGAGTAGATGCATCATTGGCAAACATAGCTAACATCCTGGAATACTTAGCAGAGCTTTTCCACAATGGTCTGTCTTACTCCTCCATTAAGATTCATGCATCAGCAATTTCAGCAGAATACAACATGGATACTCCAGTCTTTTCTCAACCTCTACTCAGGCAGTTTCTCAGAGGAATTAAAAATGTAAAGCCACCAAGGAAACCACCATTGCCTACATGGGACTTGAACTTTGTGTTAGAAAAGTTGACACTTCCCCTTTTGAACCAGCAGCAACAGCAGAATTACAGTACTTATCTTGGAAAACTGCATTCCTGCTTGCAATCACTTCAGCTAGACGGGTTTCTGAATTACAGGCTTTAATGGCAGTACAGCCCTTCCTTATCTTCCATCAGGATAGAGTGTCCATGAGAACTAATCCTACCTTTATGCCAAAGGTGGTCTCCAGGGTATCATTAAACCAAGCAATACACCTACCAACATTCTTCCCCAACCCGCAGAACAGGGGGGAAGATTGCTGCATACCTTGGATGTACACAGACAATTGCGCTACTACCTGGACAGAACCAAGAACAATAGAAAAACTGACCAGCTTCTGGTAACATATGCAACAGGAATGGAAGGAAAAGCAATTTCAAAACAAACAATCTCAAAATGGATAGGAAATTGCATTAGATTTTGTTACTCTTTTCATGGAAAGGCAACACCAGAAAACATCAGACCTCACTCTACAAGGGCTACAGCCACTACTACACCTTTCTTACGAGGAGTGGCTACCAAAGACATTTTAGAGGCTGCTACTTGGAGCTCCGTGCATACATTTGCCAAGCATTATAATCTACCTTTATACTCCAGATCCCGAACAGGTTTTGCCACTGCTGTTTTGCAAGGGATCTTAACTACACCATAAATCCTTAGTGCCTCCTCCCCCAGTTTGGCTATGGTATTCTACCCATTTGTTAGGACTGCAGATGCATCCTTGAAGGACATAGTACAGTTTTGTACCTACCATAAATGTAGATGTCCGAGAGTTATGCATCTGCAGTCAGGATTACCCACCCTCCTTCCCCTCTGTGGTACTCCTAGGGTTTTTGCCCATCTTGTAGCTAGCTGGGGGAATCTATTATGGTGTATTTGTTTGTATATATGTATATACATGTTTATTTCTATTTGCTCTCTATTGTTTGGAAACATTTGCATTTATCCAAATTTAGCCTTCCTAGAGGGCACCTGGCATCTGGGGCAAGAAACACTGAGGAAAATGGCGTCGGCTGATGCCTTTATACCCGCTGAACTGCAGCTATGACATCGGGTGAAGTGCGACATCAGCCGAGGCCAGACCCAGACTTTGGAATCCGGCCGACCGAAGGGCTGCCTGTGGCCAGGACAACCCATTTGTTAGGACTGCAGATGCATACCTCTCGGACATCTACATTTATGGTAGGTACAAAACTGTACTTTTTGTCCATCCCAGTATTTAGAGAATAATATATTGTCTTGGTATTTTATTTTTGTTACTAGGCTATAGACCTTGGATAATATTTTAGACCTTGATAAAAGTTGGGTTATTAGTGTCTGGTAAAGTTGGTATTTTGGTGGGGAAACTGGCCTCATGTCAGTGACCAAAGAAATTAGATATAGTATTTGTTTAATGATTATATAGTATTTTTTATTCACTGCCAAAGAGGATATAATGTCATTAAATGGTAAGTATTTGACTGTATAGAAGTCCCAAACTGTACAGTTCCTAATGAGAGGGTAACTATCAAGATTTAGCATGTTGTTACCCAATTTGAGATTTGGATTCAGATGAATTGGTTGGGCCATCGCTAGAGAGTGTTGCAAGCCAAGGGATGTTATTAGTGTTTGAAACCCATTGATATTTTTTATTAGTATATGGTGAATTTTATGTTCTTTAAGAGTTTTATTGTTAAGAAAGATAATTGCTCTAGGATTGAGATTGGACACTTCTATATGTGCATTATAAATTTTTATCCATAAGGGATTCCAGTCCTTGTTTGATTGTTGAAAGTTAGCAATGTGTATAATATGACTGTCAATAATTATATGGTAATATGTTAGAAAGTCTGGAAGGGCCAGACCTTCTCTATCTTTGGGAAGTGTAAGTTTGTTGTAGCTGATTCCAACATTTTTGGGGTGCCACATAAATTCCCCCAGCGCAACATTTACTTTCGAGAAAAAAGTGTTCGGAATGTTTAGGTTAAGGGTGGAGAAGGGAAAAAGAAGTTTGGGGAGAATATTCATTTTTATAATAGCTACATTTGAGAGAAGAGATAGGTTTAGTCTCTTCCATCTTGTGAGATCTTCAGTAACTTTAGACCATGTTTTGTACAGATTACCATTGATTAGCTCTTGTTGAGGGTGAGTAAAGGTTATACCCAAATATTTTAGGGAATAGTTAACTTTGATTGATGTTTCTGGAATAAAGAATTCTTTATTGCCAAGGGGGTTTAGTGGAAAGATTATTGATCTGTTAGGGTTGATGGCGTAATTTGAGATTTGTGAAAATTTGTCTATTGAGTTTAGAATTTTTTGAAGTTCCGTTGAGGGAAGTTCTAAATAGATGTTTAAATCATCTGCAAAGGTGGTATAATTCACTTGTATTTTATATAAGTATATTGAACGATGGAACGTTTTCTGGCTTAGTTTTAGCAATAGTACTTCAAGATAAAATTAAATAGGTAGGGTGAGAGCAGACAGCCCTGTCTTGTACTGTTTATAATCTGAATTGGCATGGAGTTTTTTTTTGTTTATATTGAGGGTAGTGGAGGCCTTAGTATAGAGGGTTGTAACCATTTTGATAAATTCATCAGGGATGGAGAAGTATTTCAAGGTTTTAAAGAGGAACTTTTAAGTTTACCCGATCAAAAGCTTGTTGGGCATCAACAGATAGAGCATATTTGGGGGATTTGTCGTGATTTGTTATATATGTTATGGCTTCAATGGTTTTATCCCAAACATGTCTGTTGTTCATGAAACTCAGTTGGTTATGAGATATAATATGTGGTAATACGCTTTGTAGTCTATTTGCTAAGATAGATGATAAAATCTTTATGTCAATGTTAATTAAGGCAATTGGACGGTACTCATTTGTGCTAACGTTATTGTCATTTGATTTTGGTATAAAAATGGTCTTGGAATTGTTGAGATATAAATCTGATATACCAAACTGAATAATGTAATTATAAACATTAAGAAGAATGGAGGCAAGTGTTTGCTTGAAGGACTTATAGAATTCTGACACATAGCCATCTGGACCTGGAGCTTTGCCTGGTTTCAGCTTGTTTATGGCCAACGAGATTTCATTCTAGGTTAGAGGTGCCTTAAGTAATTTAAAGTGATTATCACTTATTTTTGGAAAGTGTAATTCATTTAGGAAAGAGTCCTGAAGGCCTACAAGGCCTCAAATATGTGGGGACCATAAATTTCCTCATATACTTCCTGAAAGACATGAATGATTTCCTTATCTGTGAAATAGGAGCGACCCTTATGAATAATATGTTTTATTGTAGTAAGTGGGGGTCTGATATTTATAATCCTTGCCAGGATTTTCGAAGGTGTTTGCGCCCATTCAGCATACCTGTGGGTAAGTCTGGGTTCCATAAGTGAGTATTGATTAAGGTGTAGTTCGTGAAGTTGTTTTTGAATGGTGGATATTTGTTTCTTTATGTCAGGAGAGAACTTGGTTTGGAGTTCTAATTCTAGTTTTTTTAGTTCTGTTTCTAGCACCAAAGTGCAGGATTTAGATTGTTTTTTTAATTATAGAGGATTTTTGAATAATAATACCTCGTAAAGTAGCTTTGGCAGCCACCCATTGAATGTCTAGAGGTATATCAGACATTTCAAAGGAGGTAAATGTCTGTAACAGGAATTCTTGAATTTCTCTACGGAGAGTCATGTTGTTCAGGAGGTTTGGATTAAGGGACCAATTTGTCGGGGTGGAATTCAAATGGATATGTTTACATATATTTAGTTGTAGGTTAATGTTGGCATGGTCAGTGATAGTTCTGGGGTCACTGCTATATATTATATCATAGGAGCCAAAAAAGGTGATATTAGAAAGATGTCTATCCTGGACCAGGATTTATGGTAGGCAGAGAAGAAAGTGCAGTTACTAATGTTGGGGACGTTCCTAAAGAGTTCAAAAGGATCAAACAAGTTGAAGACTTCCATCATATCTCTCAAAGTATTAGTAGTATTTATGGGTTGTCTATTGGTTTTACAGGTTCTGTCTAATTCCGGTCTGATTGTAGTGTTCCAGTCCGCACCAAAGATCAGTAGATGATTGTTGAATTTTTCAATGAGTGAAAAGTTTTCGTATAGGAACAAAGACTGGTGTATACAGGAACCATAAACATTTAATATAAGTATTTCTTTTTTGTAGGACGGAATAGAGCATGTTTGGTAACACCATCTCCCATTTGGATCCCAGCCAGAGGTTGTAATTGAACCTTGGAAAGATTTTTTTTAACTATTATTGCTACCCCCTTGGAGTCCATGCTATCACCAGCCATTACAATTTGTTTTATCCATTTCTTTCTAGCATCATTTTTCCAATGGGCTGTAGTCATGTGCATTTCTTTTATAAGAGTAATTTCAAACGAAGATTTTTGGATTAAGTGTAAAACTAGATTCCTTTTTTTATTATTTTGCAACCCTTTTATATTCCATGAGTCTATCGATAACATTTATCCAAGTAACTAGTGGGATGAGAGAGTCATGTTGTTATTAGAGTAAGAAATGTTTACAGGGAGATGAGTTGTTATCTTAAGTAGAAATAGGCAGTAGTAGTGAAAGCAGACAGGATTGTTTCCCCTTGAATGACGAAAATTTAGGACAAAGATAGGGTAAGGTGACAGTCGCCTCCCTCAGATCTCTACCCGTGCTTAACCACAATCTACAAATATCTGAAAGAGATAAGAAGACACTAATTACAAAATTAACCACTTTACAGAAAATTCTCAACATTCCAAAATCCAACTTACTACACACACACGTGCTTCTTGCTCTAAAGTATCAGTAATAAAAAAAACTTTTTGACATATAGTATACATCAGCAAATGTATTTGATTCTGACAGAAAGGATTTTTCTTAACATTAGATTAGTGACTGTGCCTAACCCCGTATGGCCATACAGCAAAGTCACCCTAAAAAGAAACAGTGCATTTGTCTTTTTACTGACTCTGAGTCAGAGATCACAGATGAGTGTAAAGCATCATCATATCTGCAGAACTATTTTGTTTAAAAGCCTGAATAAGCTTTTATAAAGATGACACAAGGAAAAGTTTTATGAAGCTACTTAAAGCCATAGAACAGTTTCATGCTTGAGTGCTTTCTGCTACTCAGCTGTTCAGAATGCCTTACCAGGAAAAAATAACTGTGGGGGATGCTACTGGGGTACTCAAAGCTAAGATATTTGCTCTATCTTAAAATTTGTTGATATTGCCTGATTTATATTTGCCAGAAAGCATTTATCCAGGTATATATGTTGTATTCACCACTCCAGTCAGACCTCACAACAAGTAGTACTAGGTTGTTGTTAATGCAAGGTCTGGCTGAGGTTTAAAGCAGAGTGTATCTGCATGTTAGTCAGCACTGAAAACCCTTTCTGGACTTTTGGATATAGAAAGCATGGGCTTTATTATACAATAAAACCTCATGATCATATACAATATTCTGTCTGCGTTCGCTGAATCTAATCAGCATACTTTATTTTGCCGCAGATACAGTTCTATGGCCTCCTTTATTTTCTCCATATATAGTGCTTCACCACAGTATTGTTACAAACTCCATCTGTATCTGAGTCTGGTTAAAATAACCCGGTAGAACCTAAAATTTAATACTTGCTTTCTTGCACTGCTATATCAGTGAATGGAGGCCACGTTATACTTCCCCCATACTCCCTGGTTATCATATTAAAACTGCAGCGTTCTTCATGTTAATGATGTAGCTACATTGGGTTTGAATGAAATTGGGACAGCGAACCTTTTGCAATCTTTCTAGCTTATTTATATTTTTTATAAGCGCTTCTGTCTTTATTAGAAATTTATTTAAATCAGGTAATTAGAGCCAAAATATATCCTTGTACAGATAGTAGTGCTAAACCCAGCATTGTAGTGCTAAGCCCAGCATTGAGGCATTGGTCTCACAAAGAAATCAAGTGCATATTCCTTAAAGAGATTAAGTGTAACAGTATAACAGATCATTTGACCAGTGTGCTTTAAAACAATTTAAATGACAACCAAGGTTTAAACTATGGATACTTAAAATCTAGGGCTAAAAGTTAGATATTAATAGACAGTAGTGGGAGTATGGACAGACTAAGTAGATGTACATATATTTAAATAGATCTGATAGTACAGTACTCAAGATAAGCTAATGAAATGTAGTTGGTAATGACTTTCCTCATTAATGTACATAAAAAAGATTAGTATTTTTCCTTTGTTACACAGATATTTATGAAATTGGACACTGCCCTTTGTTCAAATTAATAAGAACTGTCAAAATACATTCTGCGTTGACATAAACAAAACACACACACCTTACCCTAACATTTACCCTCAAATAGTACTGACCCCTGTTCTCCACTCTTCTTTCTTTCTCCTTTACTGTCCATGACCTTCAACTGTTTCCTAGATCTGTATCTTCAGTTTACTTTCTGACTCATAGAACACATTATAATCTGTCCTAGTCTGAGTTGCTACTTGTGAAAACATGTATAGCAGAGTGAAAAAATATTTATTTGTTTAAGCTATATGTAGTTCCCTGAATATAGGACATTTATATATTGTATGTTATGTATACTATTTAGTTTTGTACGCTGTAAATCACTGTAAAACTGATTAGTATATTTATGCATTACTAGATTCACTTGTATGTTTGAGTGGTAAGTAAATTAACAGTGTGTTAGTATACTTTTTTCTTTGTATTCACTTTAACTGGTCTGGCATTGATTGTTTGCAGTACCACCACCGTCATGAAACATGGTGACTGATCTGGCACTGATGGTGATTGAATCCCACAAGAGACAACCAACTGTTGTAATGGAAATTTGAAGAACAGGAGTTATGACTTCTGGAAACCCCCTCTTCTACCCACAGATAGGTCTGGTCTCTACCGGTGTGATGGTCTGGCAAGTCATACCACTAGCACTCAACCTAATCACCAAATATATCTAGGCCTTAACAGAAAGCAAGAACTATGCACTGCTGCTCTGGGTGTTGGCTTTCAACATCCAGCCGAAGTCTAGTGGTACATATTTACTGTTTATCATGCTGTGATTTTTGCCTAGCTCCCCAGGCCTCTGTCCAGATACTCTGTGAGTGTAAATGTTTATCAATGTCCCTTACCCATGACAATTTCTTAGAAAACAAATCCTTACCCATACACACATCACAATTCCCTGGGAATGCAGGTATAAGTTACTAGTCCCCCGTAACATTCATCATGGCAAGCCAGAACTATTTCCAGTCTAGGTTATTGGGCTAGAGAATCAACCCGTCTGTTGCTGTTTCAATCTTGATCTGTAGACAAGTAGCCATAGTAAAAAAAAAAATACATTTTTATACACACACACACACACACAGATGCTATAAAACAACCTATAAAAAAGATCTATGTATTCTACTTTTGAGTGTATTTATCAATTCTTTTTAACAGTACTAATTATTTTCTATTTTTCTACTTCAGAGTGTATTCAGGAATGGGCCGTTCAGTTCCATACATTTCTTTTATAGTTCAGGTATTTTTTGTACAGACTTCATCGGCTATCAAGCTTTTTGGACTCACTTCTTCATAATGGCACTTCTCTACGTACCAGAGATAAGGAGTTATGGTCCATGCGGGTGTTTTTCCTATGAGGCACTTCTTTCTTCTCCTCGGTAGCAAAACTCATATTTTCCTTCTCAGCGAGTAGAGGGAGAAAGGCGGAAGTCCTGATTTTGCGGTGGGGTTCATTTGAGTTGGGTCAAGCCTGCACATTTGAAGAGGGAAGAGGATTCCTGTAGGACCAGTTAACTTGTTGCACACGGAGGACAGGAGGGATAGTTGAACACACACATTCTTGGCCTACCGTTCGAATGTTGAGACGGGAGCCTGGATATGGCCTCAAGTTACTGAATACACTCAAAGGTAAGGAAAATGGTATTCTGTTAGGTTTAATTGTTCGAGCAGTTGATTTGAACGCTGAAGTTTCAGGCCATTTTGTACTGAACAGTTCCTCAAAACTTGGATGCATACAGGAGCTTAAATACTTTTTTTTCCTTGAAAATCACGTGTTTCATTGAATTATCGTTTAAAAGAAGAGGGACACATATGTAAACCTGCTTGATGTCTTTTTATGAGGATGTCGGAGTTTCACCAAATGCTTTAAGGAATGTAGCTTTCGCTTCTTGTAGGTTTTTTATAGACTACATTACACTTTTGTGTTGGAAAGATAAGGTGGCTGAATATTTCATCTGGGACTTGATGGATTTGTTTATAAGAAATTTGCAGAAGGGTGAGAGGGATTGTCTTTCTTGTTTAATAGGGAACGGCAAGTCCTGGGCAAATGTAATTTTTGAGCCTCTCCAGATCTCTAACTTAGATTTAGCAGCTTGTAAGATTGAGCATGGGAAGTATTCAGTAGCCTTGTGTAAATTTGTCTGGGCATTGCTTGTGATTTTCTCAGTGCCCTATGGATTCTGTCAATTGAGAATGACTGTGCAAAATCTTTATTATCTTGTAAGAGACCAATAATTTCCTGTGCAATAGAGGGCAGTTGTGATTGTTCAAACTTCTCAGGAACTCCTCTGATCAGCACATTATTACGCCTTGTTCTAGCCTCCAGATCACTTTTTTTTTGTTGCATTTCTTTTATAAAAGCTTCATTTGTGGAAGTATTTTTTTGAAGTTCCTGTATTTTGATTTTGTTTTCCAAGATTTTTGCATCATTTTGATCTATTCTAGTAATGATTTGATCCAGGTTGTTGCCAAAAAGGGTTAACCGTGATGAAAATGCTTGTATTTCAGACTGAAGTGGAGATAATGCTGCCTTTAGATCCTCTATTGTAAAGGGATGTTCTCCCTTGTTTTTTTGTGGCTGCTTGGATGCCTCAGGCTGTGATTTGGATGTTTTCTGCCTTTTGGTAGATGTTTCCTTTTCTGTTGATGAAATTAGTGAAAGTCTAGTTTTTGAAGATTGTGCTTCCATTTGTTCCATCTTGTGCAGATTTTATTTTTTTCTACTTTTTCTTTATGATTTTTTTATTTGTTTTTGCTTTTGTAGATTATTTTCAGTGCTGTACGGCCTAGACACATGTGGCTGTGAGTGCTATTAGCCCCTTGGATGAAGGGAGGATTTATCAGCCTTTCCAAGTCACAAATTCAGCAAAACATTTTTAAGAGGTAGGTAGATTATATTTAGTTTTGCTTTGTAAAATCCTTTTTTTGCCTTTTTTATGATGTGGCACCCAGTGATTCAAGTAGATTATCTGGCAGTGGTAAGAGCATACAAGACAGTGTTTCCTAGTCAGCAGCCATTTTGGGAATCCTCCAAGCAGTGGTTTTGTGTATATGTGTGTGTGTGTGCATATATATATATATATATATATATATATATATAATTTTTTTTTACATTTGTTTAGCGGGATAGTTCAACTGGGCCAGCAGCCCATTTTCAGGGTATTCCTGGGGGGAAACCCCAAGAAAACAAAAAAAAGTAGTAACAGATTAAAAAGACTGAAATAGTAATTACAGTCAACAGCCATTTCAATTAAACAGTATTTCCAAAAAAAGTTAGATATTAAGTATTAACAGGATTGGTAACAAGTTGACACAGTTACAATGTATACAAATTTTTACAGTGCTACTAATTTTTGGTGCATGCAAGCTATACTCCTCCAGCAAAGTAAGTTTATGATGCAAAAGTGGTCAGTGGAAGAAGAGATTTAGTAGGAGGTTACTGTTAAGCAATATGAAGAGTGGGGAGAGGAAAGGTTAGGAGGAGATTTAATAGAAGGTTTCAGTTAAGGCAAAGTAAGGAGACTGGAGAGATAAAGCTATCCAGAGGTGATACAGGAACAGAGCCAATTATTGTTTAGATGTTCTTTAAGAAGAAGTTTGAATTTGGAGGTAGTAGGGGTATTTAGTATGTGTTGGGGAATGATGTTACAAATTTTTGTGATTTGATGCTGTTGCAAATTTTTATGATTTGATTTGAAAATAAGGTGTCACCAAAAGTGTTGCTGGATTTCAAGTTTTAGAAGTAGTTTGTTGGATGAGTGCAGGGTACGGGTTGTGTTGTAAGGTTGGGCTAGGTTCATTAGTGCTGGACAAGCTTCTGGTTGGTGTAAGATGTGAGCTGGTAAAGAACAAGTAGGTTTGGTAGCTGGGCTGTATAGTGATGGGTTCTATTTTGGAGGCCGGCAGCAAAGCTGGCTATTTTATGGTAGCATATCACTAGTTTGGACAGTTCAGATTTTCTAAGATTAATAAAGATGGGGGAGGCATACATTAGTGTGCACAGAAGGTGTGTTCTGGCTATGCCTTGTCTAGTTGAGGGTGTGATGAATGTTCTTGACCTATACAAGCAGCTGAGCTTGATATGTGCCTTTCTAATGGTAAGGGCAATGTGCGTGTCAGTCTATTGTGACACTAATTAACTTTGTTCAATTTACTGGTTCGATTATAGTGCCATTGAAGGAGAGTACGTGAAGTGGTGAAGGAGGTTCTGTGGTTTTATTATTGGAAAGTATCATTAGCTTTATCTTTAGTAGGGCTTAGTATGACTTGTCTTTCTTTGAGGAACTACTCTCTGTCTGAAAAGGCACTCTGTGTCCTAGGAGGTCGAGGAGGTAGGGGGCTGTGCAGATAGTGGAATCATCTGCATAATGGAGGATAGTAGCATGTGTGGATGCTGAGCTAAGATTGTTTGTAAAGATGGAGAAGAGTAGAGGTCAAATAATAGAGCCTTGTGGGACTCCTACAGTAATAGGTAGAAGGGTAGAGATGTCATCTTTCCATATAACTGCTTGTTGGTGGTCAGATAGCTTAGAAATCAGGTAATGGATGATTGTGAGAGATGGATAGATGATAAATCTTTAAGTAGTTTTTGATGGGATACAGTGTCAAATGCTTTTGACATATCCAAGAAGATAGAAGAGATGAAGGTGTTTCTGTGGTGGTTGATGGAGTCTGTAAAACTTAACAGGGCTGTTGTGGTGCTATGTTTTGATGTTGGGATGTGGAGAAAAGGTTATTTTATAGTAGATAGGTCAGTAGTTGAGTTTGTATGGATTTGTCAAGTACTTTGCTAAGGGGGGAAAGTATGGCAATGGGTCTATAGTTGGATAAATCTGTGGATTGGCCACCCTTGTGCAGAGGAATGATATGGGAGATTTTCCAGAGTTCTGGTACATATTGTTAAGTAATGGAGTGATTAATGAGTAATGAGACAGGGTATGAGATACCCTGCTGTTAGTCTAAGAAATTTGCTTGGGAGTTGAACTACTGCAAGTCTGGTGGGTTTCAGTTGAAAGAGTTTTTTGATGTATGTGGTCTGAATGATTTGAAATGAGAAGGCTGCAGAATGAGGTAGATATATATATATATATATATATATATATATATATCTGTGTGTGTGTATAGATAAATATATATATATATTTATTTTTTTTAGAGGAAGCAGACAAGTATGAAAAGAAATATCAGTATCAAAAAAGGCAGCAGATCTAGAGGGATACAAAAAGCTAGCCAAGGCAGCAGAGCAGGAATCAGATTCAATATAAACAGTGCTGGTTAACTCTCAGTTTTTACCACTACCTGCCCCTTTAAACATCTTGGATCTGGTGTATAAAAAATTGGATCTGATAGTGTTAATCTTTATGGGTGTCTGTTCCATCCTTGGAACCAAACTGGCCAATGTTCTTCATGTTTCACTGTTGCAGTCATTACATTTGGGTAATCCTGCTGGCAGGTTGCCCTCAGTTGGACTGAATTCCAAAGACCTGGATCCTGCGTCGGCTGCTGTCCCCCCTTCCCTGATGTCAGGTCGTCAGGGGTATAAAAGATGCGGCCGACGCCTTTTTCTTTAGTCTTTCTTGTTACGCGGTGCCCGAAGCAGAAGCAGTTCGCAAGTGCCGGTCGGCTGACTCCTGAGATTTTCGTGTTCGAGTTTCAGATCCGAAGTCTTCAATAAAGCTAAGTACCCTGTTGGGGAAACTTTTTTCTTGCTCCAGATCGATGTCAGAAAAAGTTAATAATTGTATTTCTTGTGGAAAGCAAATACCTCATAAGGACTTTCATTCTTACTGTATTCCTTGCCTAGGCCATGATCATAACGTTGCTGGTTGTCGGTTTTGTGCTAGATTTAACCAAAGCACTATGAAGCGTCGGTATGATTTTGCTTTAAACTACTTTGGACACCGGTTTAATTATCCAGAAATGTCATCAGATAGCCATCCGACTACCGGAGTTCACAAAAAACGCAAAGAAAAGAAGAGAGACAGGCAACCGAGGCCCAAAACAGACAACAAAGCTTCTCCTAAGCCAGTCGCCGGTTCTCAGTGAGGTGCTTTCTCAGCCCCTGATGGCCACTACTTTAGAGTCGCAGCCTGCTACTGACTCCCATGTGGAGTCAGCCATGCCACTGGAAACTCAAGGTATTGGAGCCTCGGATACTATTCCTTCAGATGGGTCTGGAGCTGCTGAGCAGGCACCGGCTTCTGAGGGTGTATTCAGACCTAAGCATCTTTACATTAAGCTAACCTCAGCTTCAAAGGCAAATACTAAAGCACCTTCTAAAGCAAAGAAACAAACTCAAGAGCCACATGGACAGGCCTCTATGCCCAAAAAACAGATGCTAAAAATGGCCGAAGACTTAATTACTTTGATCAGGGGTTCCCATCCCCCTCCTGATAAGAGGCCTAGGCAAGAGACTGACTATGAATCTTCAGATCAGGTTTCCATTTCTTCTGATTCCTCTTCTGACCAGGATTTTTCTTTACCCTCCCTATGAGGATTCTGATGCTGAAGAATCTATACCTTTGACTTCTCCTCCAGAGGACTATTCTTTTGGGGAAACCTTGCATACCATGAGAGAGCATTTCCACTGGGAGAGCAAAGATTTTTCAGAATCTAAAAAGAGGCTCAGGGATTTCTTTTTACTACCTCAACACAGGCCATTAGCCATTCCACCTGTGTTAGATATCGTAGATGATGTGTTTTCGGAGTCTAGTCTTACCCCTGACTCCTTACCTCCAGCTCCTGTTAAGCCTGACAGATATTACAGGGCTCCTGACTCTCATAAATTCCTTTTTAAAAACCCTGCTGCACACCCAGAAACTATTTCATAGGGTCCCAAAGGAGTTAAGGCTTCCGCTGCAATAAAACCCTACCCCCACTGACAGAGATTCTGGGGCACTGGATAGATGGGGAAAAAAGGTTTACACATCTGCTACCCTGGCTATAAGGGCCTTAAACTGTCAGTTTCATATGCTCAAATATCAGCAATATGTCATGGTATTGCTTAAACAAAAAATGTTATTAAACTCTGAATGTGCAGAAAACAAAGAAATGCAGGATTTATTGCATGCAGCTGAACAAGTTGGAAAGCATACTTTGCAATGTGGTTTTGAGTCTTTGGAGGCCTCTTGCAGGGCCACAGTTATGGGTTCTGTAATTAGGAGGCATGCTTGGTTAAAGGAACAAAATCTGCCTGATCATGTCAAAGTTAAATTATTAGATGCACCTTTACAGCATGATACTTTGTTTGGTGTTAAGGCAGAGGAGTTGTTAAAGAAAATGGAGGACAAAGCTAAATCTATGCAAACCCTTTCCTGTGTCAGACAGACCTCAAAGGGGCAGATCCAAATGCCCTACAGGCAGATCACAGCTGCAAGGTTCCTACAGGTCAAAGCAGTGGGGTGCTTCTACCTCCAAAGTTGGAGAAGACAAATCACAACCATACAGGAAACAGTCCCAATGACTTCCCCCCACCTGCAGCAAGCACTTATCGCCTGGCAGCACCCTTAGGGGGAAAATTAGCACTTTTTTCTCAAAATTGGCACATTATAACCCAGGGCAAGTGGGTTCTAAATATCGTCACAAGGCTACAAGTTCCATTTCCATACCCTGCCAAAGGCAAATGGCCGGCCGGATCTGCCAAAAAAATCAGTGGGCAGAGGCACAAAAACGTCTCATCCCTCATGGACATGGGGGCCATTCAACAAGTACCAGAGCAAGAGCAGGGACAAGGATTTTACTCGACTGTTCTTGGTACCCAGAAAGGACAAGGCATGGAGGCCGATACTGGATCTATCTATTCTAAACACTTTCCTGGATATTCCAAAATTCAAAATGTTGACTTTGCAGCAACTTCTGCCCATGCTGGGCAAGAACACTTGGCTGGTGACTCTAGACCTAAAAGAGGCATACCTGCATGTCCCAATCAGACAATTATGCAGAAGATACCTCAGATTCAAGGCAGGCTCAATGCATTACCAATTCTTTGCACTGCCTTTTGGCTTATTTACTGCGCCCAGGGTCTTTGCAAAGTGCCTGGCACCAGTGATTGCATTCTGCAGTCAGAGGAATACAAATATATCCTTACTTGGACGACTGTCTAATTCAAGCAGAGAACAAGGACATTCTTCTACAGCGTCTGGCATATGTGCAAAGGCTTTTAACATGCCTAGGGTACACAGTCAATGAAAAGAAATCAAAACTAGTACCCTCTCAAGAGATAATATTCCTGGGTGCAAGCTTAAATACAGCTACCCAGATGGCTTATCTCACGCCAGACAAACAAAGGCAACTGACTACCTATTTCAAAATGTTGGCAACAGAGGCCCAGTTATCTGCAAGAAAAATTCTGCAGGCTTTGGGCTTCATGGCATCCTGCATCCTACTAATTCCATATGCAAGACTGCATATGAGGAAACTTCAATGTTATCTAAAAAGTTTTTGGACTCAACATTGCCACAGCCTGGAAACAATGATTACTCTCATTCCCTGCCTACAACAGGAGTTTCGATGGTGGGCAAAGGCTTGTCACCAAAACAAGGGACAGCCATTCACATTACCCCCAGCCAGACAGACACTAACAATGGATGCATCAGATTATGCCTGGGGGGGGCCCACATGGCAGGAAGATGCATTCAGGGCACATGGTCCTCAAGCCAAATGCATCTATGTATCAATCAAAAAGAGATGCTAGCTGTTCAGAATGCCCTGACAGCCTTCAATGACCTACTTCATCCGGGACAACTACTGATAAAAACAGACAACACCATGGTCATGTGGTACATAAACAAGCAGGGGGGCACACATTCTTACCCACTTTGCAGACTGGCCATGACTTTGTGGGACACAGCATTAACTTACCAAGTATACTTGCAGGCACAATTCCTGCCAGGAAGGAAAAATACTCTGGCAGACGAACTAAGCAGAAACCTCATGGATCTCCACGAGTGGCAGCTGGATCAACAAGTCTTCAACATGATAACAAGGAAATGGGGATGCCCGGACATAGATCTAGTTGCCTTCTTTCACAACTACCAACTAAAAAGATTCTGCACAAGGACTTATCACAGACAAGTATGGAAAGAGGATGCCCTATCTTTCAGCTGGAAAAACCTATCAGTATATGCCTTTCCCCCACTGCCTCTCCTGCTCAAGGTACTCCTAAAGGCGAGACAGAAGAAGCCAAAAATGATACTGATTGCCCCAGACTGGCCCTGCCAGTACTGGTTTCCAATCCTAAAGAACTTGTCTCAATGCCCAGCTTGGACCTTACCTCAAATATCTCATCTACTGTCCCAGCAAAACAATCAGATCCTGCACAGCCAACTCAGGACTTTAAACCTGGCAGCATGGAGGATAATGTAGTCATACAAAACACACCTCTCAGTAAAGCTGTGATGGATGTCATTTTGGAGGCCAGAAGGCCTAGTACTAGAAAATCTTATGCTGGAAAATGGAAGAGATTCTGTGCTTGGAACCAGGCACAAGGAAATGATACAGCTGTGCCAAATATTCCTCAGATTTTGCAATACTTAACTGAGATGCTGGACAAAGGCCTATCTTTTTCATCTATTAAAATTCATGCCTCTGCCATTTTGGCTCATTACAATACAGAGCCACCAGTCTTTTCTCATCCCTTATTAAAACAGTACCTCAGAGGAGCCAAAAATTTAAGGCCTCCAAGGAGATTACCAATGTCTGCATGGGACGTCAACTATGTCTTGGAAAAACTCACCCTGCCTCCTTTTGAGCCAGCTGCTACTGCTGATATAAAGTTTTTATCTTGGAAAACAGCTCTACTCCTAGCAATAACTTCTGCAAGACGAGTTTCAGAGCTACAGGCACTCATGGCGGTGGAACCTTTTATCATTTTTTATCCAGACAGGGTCTCGCTGAGGAAAAACCCAACATTTATGCCTAAGGTGGTGTCCAGTGTGGCTCTTAACCAACTATTCATCTGCCAACTTTTTATCCAAATCCACAGAGCAAGGGGGAAAGAATTCTGCATTCTATGGACGTACACAGACAGCTTAGATTCTACTTGGACAGAACCAAAGTTTTCAGAAAGACAGAGCAATTACTAGTGGCATATGCTGCAGGATCACAAGGAAAGGCTATCTCAAAGCAGACAATTTCAAAGTGGATAGGCCACTGCATTTGTTTCTGCTACTTACACCATGACAAGCCAGTGCCTAAGGGCATTAGGCCACATTCAACCAGAGCTGCAGCCACTTCAGCAGCCTTTCTCAGGGGAGTACCAACCAAGGACATTTTAGAGGCTGCTACTTGGAGTTCAGTGCACACCTTTACAAAGCACTATCATCTGCCACTCTACTCTAAATCCAGGGCAGGCTTTGCCACTGCAGTGCTGCAGGGAATCTTGGCCACTCCTAATGCTGTTTAGCTCCAGCCTCCCATCCATAGCTTTGGGACTCTACCCAAATGTAATGACTGCAACAGTGAAACACAAAGAACATAGTACAGTTGTGTACACTTACTATAAATGTAGATGTTTGAGTGCATTCACTGTTGCCGTCCAGGTTACTCTCCCGCCACCCCCCTGTCATTCTGAAGTTTATCTTTCCTTCTCTATTCTCTACAACCTATGTGGTGTATTTGCTTGTAGATGAAGGTTAAGTTTATACTGATGCATGTATAAATACATATATATATTTTTGCTACCTTTTTGGGGGCACCTGACATCTGGGGCAAGAAAAACGAAAGAAAATGGCATCGGCCGCATCTTTTATACCCCTGACGACCTGACGTCAGGGAAGGGGCGACAGCAGCCGACACAGGACCCAGGACTTTGGAATTCAGGCCGACTGAGGGCAACCTGCCAGCAGGATTACCCAAATGTAATGACTGCAACAGTGAATGCACTCGAGCATCTACATTTATGGTAAGTGTACACAACTGTACTTTATAACAAACTTGCAGCAACCAAAAGAACTCTTGAGATAAGCTTTTACCCATAGTGCCCTTCACCACATTACCTCATATCTCGTTTGCCATGTAAAAAATCAAGCTGTATCAATCCAGCTCTCAGCTAACTCAGTTAAGAATTTTTTTTTTCAAAAATTGTCTTGTTAAATATTTCTTTGTGCTATTTCCCTATACTTGGTTAACCTATTGTTAGTCGCATACTTTCACTTATCTGTGTGTTTCCCTCTCTTTCTTCCTTTATACCAAATTCAGTACTCTTGTACCATTACTGGTACAGGCCTTCCCTTACCTCTGATGTATTCCCCATTACCATTGTACTCTTTTCTTCTGCTTTGTTCTTGAGAGTGTGTTTTTTTTTCTCTGCGTTTCGTTGCTTTATCTTTTGTGGTTAAATTGTATTGTTTTTGTGTGCCAATATGTCTTGAAAAAAAAGTGTATAACCGGTTTTAAGTGCTGTGATCAGTGCAACAGGAAAATGCCTAATGTGGACAGCCATACATCCTGTGTCTACTGTCTCAGGGTGCCACACCTATCTGTGAAACCCCCTTGTGCTATTGGTAAAGCTTTTAGTTCCCGCACATTGGTGGAACGTAAGAATAAACTCATGCTTAAAGGTCTCCTTAAATCCTCTTTCTTGGAGGCTATTTCTGAGGTGGAGGGTGAAAAATTATATTGAGCTGCTCTGCTTACTTGCTTGCTTGGTGGATTTGAAGTCTTCTTAAAACACACAGTCTTGCTGTGCTGTTTACTGCTGAATCAGAGACACATCATGACTCCATCTGTAGTCTGTTTAAAGTGCCAAGCCTTTCAAATTGCACACTGATAAAGAAATATATTTTGCAGCTATAAGCACAGTTACAGATAACTTATTTTATAACAAACCACACGTAGTCTGTCAGATTTGTAGCATATATTTACAAAGTTTTCCTTCATTACAGATATGAATGATGACTTCTACAAAATACCTCTCTCTGTCCTTCTCTCACATAACTGAACTACAATTTCTAAATACAAAGCTAGTCATGCACACATTTCCTGGGAAGTCACATAATGTCTGTTTTTAGACTTTTCTATTGTCCTTTTGTGATTTAAGCACTTTTGCTGATGTGAGGATGCCATTCTGAAAGGAAACATCTGTATAAGCTGTTCCTACTGGAAAAACATCACATATTGCTGAATTTATAAAAAAGGATGTCTGTTAATAGATATTTGTTCTGCAAACATGAGAAAATCATATAATCCTTGCTTTCCAATATTGCTTTGTTAGGCATTTCTTTTTGATGCTGTGAAGAGAAGCCTGTCTGTTATACATATAGTATGAATGCACATTTTACATTGCTAAACTCTATACATATATTCAAGCAAACTTTTTCTATGCTTTATCTTTCAGCATATTTATATTCATAATATCTAACAATTCCCTCTGTTTTTAAACATACTCGAAACATTCTATATAAAAAACACATTAAGAAACAAAACCTTTAGACTTTTTTGATACGTCAAAATGCAATTTTACATAGTTAATACAATGAAAACGTATTACTACCAAACCTGAATGTATTTAACAACTTTCTTTTGCAGACCATTCTGTGAAAATATTTATCAGTTATGAGCTGTGTCTGTTTTAATTTTACTTGATTAATTTATTCTTTTGCAATCACAGAATTTAATTTATGACTTAGAATTGTTTCATTAACTCTTTGCAACTGTTGAATTAACTATAAGAGACAATAACTATGTGCTACTGCAAGCATTTATACACTGCTGAAAACACACAATTTCAATGTCATTTTAACCATAACATTGTGGTCATGTCTTTGAACTGCCCATTAACATCTTGGTAAAATACTGAACTGGGCTTAGATAATAAATATTTGAAAGCAATTATTTTACTGGGGTAAAACCAGTGATATTACAACTTGACAAATTAGTTTTGAACTTATTACAATGTATCCTGATCAGTATGTATTTACATGGACTGTTTGCTATTTATGCATTTCAATCTAGTAGGTACCCTAGAACCATTGTTTTCTTTAAATATGGTTTTTCACACATATTTATTACTAGACATTAATTTCATTTGTACTGAATTCTTCTGCATTTGTACATACAAATACTATCATTTGTACTGAATTCTTCTGCATTTGTACATACAATGACTATAAAGTACATTTAGTCTAATCTTACAGATTTAATAACATTAATATTAAGCAAAATCTTGGAAAATGTTTGTCTCTTTAGAAATATTTAGTGGAATTGCCACCAAATGCATATGTTCTGTTATTTTAAACTACACATTTAGCAATTAAAATATTTATGCTTTTTTATACCAACATTGTTTTGCCAAAAACATATTGAAATAGTGACCAATCTTGTTCAGTTTTTTACATGTCTTTACTCTCTTTTGTATAGCTGTAATCAATTTTAAGCCATCTCTTGTTTTTTTAAACCATCTCTTGTATAGCTTTACAGTTTAACAGGTTGTAAATACAATTTAATACTAAACAATACAATAATAACCATTATGATAGCTATTAACAACTTGTAAAATATCTTACCCTGTCAGGTTTAATCCAGTTTACCAGTATTTCTCATATACTAATACCTGTTTTTTTCAGTATTTTTTATTTTCAACTTGTAAAATATCTTATCCTGTCAGGTTTAATCCAGTTTACCAGTATTTCTAATGCACTAATACCTGTGTTTCCCCCCATAAAAGAGTATTGTCAAGAAGGAATGAGATATTTTTTCCTCTAGCTTTATTTTAGACCCTTGTTGTTTATTTTTTCTGTAGCTTTATTTCAGACCCTTGTTGTTTATTTTTTCAGTAGCTTTATTTCAGACACTTGTTGTTTATTTTTTCTGTAGCTTTATTTCAGACCCTTGTTGTTTATTTTTTCTGTGTGGGCGGCCATGGTGGTGCAGTGGTTAGCATTGCTGCCTCACAGCAAGAGGTTCTCCGGTTCGATCCCCGGCTGGGGTGCCTTCTGTGTGGAGTCTGCATGTCCTCCCGGTGGTCGCGTGGGTTTCCTCCGGGTGCTCCGGTTTCCTCCCACATCCCAAAGACATGCTGCAGGTGGATTGGACACTCTAAATTGGCCCTAGTTGTGCGTGTGAGTGTGCCTTCTGTGGAAGGTTGGGCACCGGGCTGGCAACTCGACACCGTAAAACTCCACTGCCAGTCAATGTGCGGACAAGGTGATCCACTGTGGCGACCCCTAACTGGGAAAAGCTGCAAGAAGAAGAAGAAGAAGTTGTTTATTTTTTCTGTAGCTTATTTCAGACCTTTGTTGTGTATTTTTTCTGTAGCTTTATTTCAGGCGCTTGTGCAGTACTGCTTATACAGTCAGTGTAAAACTGAGAAAGTGCCCTTCCCCCTGTAGTACTTCAGCACTAATTACCTACCCTATGCTGTGAGAATAGAATGTATGTCAGCCCAACACTTTGGTTATACATTTATTTTATTAGGTTACTAAATAAAGCTTTCACTGTATATTACCTCTAGTAGGGATTTACACCCTCCTGCACAATTGATTTGAACTGTATATATACTATAGCCCATTTGCTGGCTGTACTTGATGCAACTGAGGTTTTTTCTTCTCTTTTAACATTTACTTGCAAACAGATTATCAGTGACATCTATGCACAATTGTGGCATTTTATGACAATTACCAAATAGTGTTGCCTGTAAACATTTTAACAATTATGTTTTAATAACAATGAGGCTTTAGAAAAACTCAAGCTATTTATCTGGCAATCAGTCTTGTTGTTTATCTTATCTTTCCAGCATTTCCTGTAACTATTCATTCAGTCTAGGAAGGTCTGAGCTCACATTTTATACTCTATAAACTATAATTAATTCTTTTGGCATTTTTCCTTTAATGTGATTGTGATTTGCATAACTATGCATTTATACTACATAAATAGACATTTTACAATTACCTTACATGGATTTCAGTATTTTTTATTTATTTATCTATTTAACTGTCCTGCCATTAATTTTACAAAAACTGTTTGAATAATACCATCTGTGATTTTCTTTTTAAAATTCAGAACTTTAACTGTTTGGTGTTACTATATAATTATAAACAAATTGTAAAAAACAAAATAGATATTAGTTTAACCAACACATTTATATTTATATTATTTATATTTGCTGTTGTCTGCCTGTTATTCTTGTGTATTGTAACAGATGTACTCTAGATGAAAAGAACACACATGCATGTCTGTCTTGTATATGTATATCTTTATACAAGCATGTCATGTCTTGTGACTTTAAATTTTTACTCATCTATTTTTATTTAATTTTATACACTAGAACAGTTTTGTTTACCTTTTGACTATGCTAATGAATGGCATTCATATGCTTTACTTTACTGTAGTACTGATAGATGTCTTGCTTTAACTGAATGAAAGTAAAACATTTAAGAATGATTTGTCCAGACATCAGATCCTGCCATCCTACCATGTATGTTTAACCATTTTCAAAACATAAACATATTATAAAATATATTTCTTTTGCACAGATTAACTGTGTATGCAGGAAATTCCCAGTCTTTGTCAGTTGAGCTAATTTATTTCCTTTATCCTGCAACTGCAGTTGAATTATATAATGTCAACATATTAACTTTTCTTGGTTCTTTACCTTTACAATTTTTGTCTGTACAGTCTAACCTTTGGATAATGTCATTCACTGTATTTTATGACATTGTACACAAAATAAAAATTTTTATACCACACATGATTTTATTTCAGATACCAGTCAAATATTATAATCCATTTGCATAATGCATTACTACCAAATTGCAATCCATTTGCATAATGCCTTACTATTAACTTGCCCTAATAAGGTTTTACATTTGCTAATATGCTGTATATACATTTATTCTGTTATTATTATTACCTCTATGGCATTCATACTGTATGTAACACAGAATAATTTTCTTACCAGTCAGCAGACAGGCAGATGGCCAAGCTGCTTTACCGTAGATGGTTGAAAAGTTTCTGTAGTCACTTGTGAAGTTGGTACAGCAAAACTGACAGATTCAGTCTTACAACTTCGTCTTGTACCTTTCTGGAGAATGTATGGAACTGCTCCACCTTCCTGCAATGCAGTCTCACCGGATTTAGACATCTATTAAACTGTATTGCTACAAACTGTTGAAAACTGTAGAAATCTGAAGTACTTCACATAAACGTTACTGTGCTTTTACAGGAGTGACATTACCCATTCACTCCCCCTGTTTTTGGATACAGGCTAGGAACGTTGTCAAAGGATCACCATTGAAAAATTATATTGAGCTGCTCTGCTTACTTGCTTGCTTGGTGGATTTGAAGTCTTCTTAAAACACACAGTCTTGCTGTGCTGTTTACTGCTGAATCAGAGACACATCATGACTCCATCTGTAGTCTGTTTAAAGTGCCAAGCCTTTCAAATTGCACACTGATAAAGAAATATATTTTGCAGCTATAAGCACAGTTACAGATAACTTATTTTATAACAAACCACACGTAGTCTGTCAGATTTGTAGCATATATTTACAAAGTTTTCCTTCATTACAGATATGAATGATGACTTCTACAAAATACCTCTCTCTGTCCTTCTCTCACATAACTGAATTACAATTTCTAAATACAAAGCTAGTCATGCACACATTTCCTGGGAAGTCACATAATGTCTGTTTTTAGACTTTTCTATTGTCCTTTTGTGATTTAAGCACTTTTGCTGATGTGAGGATGCCATTCTGAAAGGAAACATCTGTATAAGCTGTTCCTACTGGAAAAACATCACGTATTGCTGAATTTATAAAAAAGGATGTCTGTTAATAGATATTTGTTCTGCAAACATGAGAAAATCATATAATCTTTGCTTTCCAATATTGCTTTGTTAGGCATTTCTTTTTGATGCTGTGAAGAGAAGCCCGTCTGTTATACATATAGTATGAATGCACATTTTACATTGCTAAACTCTATACATATATTCAAGCAAACTTTTTATTCTATGCTTTATCTTTCAGCATATTTATATTCATAATTTCTAACAGAGGGCTCATCCCCTCCAAAGAAAGAGCATAAAAAGAGGAGTAAATCCTTCCCCTCTTCTCACATGAGTGAATCCAGATCGTCTGAACCAAAAGCAAAAATCTGTAAATTGGCACCAACATCCTCTGCACTAGGGCCTCAAACCCTGTCCACTGTTCCGGCACCTCAACAGCCGACTACGGTGCTGGTCCTCTGCACCTATTCCACAGACTTTGACACCAATTCAGACAACAATATCAACTTTCCTTTTGACACCAAAAATGATAATTTCAACACCAGTCACTTCCCCCCTACCTATACATCATGCTGGTCCTTCGATCTCCGTGCTGAAAGGTGAAATAACCCCTCGGACAAAATATTCCCCTTTGGTGGATCCATTCTTTGGCCAACATTGTAGCCCTTTTCTAGTGTGCCCTGATTCACTATCGGGGATATCCACCCACTCCTCCAGGAGCCTTTTGGAACTGGACATAGTGAGGCTTGTGGATCAACGTGTGGCAGCCAGAGGATTTCAAACACCCTCCAAATCATCCTTCCCACTCGGAGCCAAGGATTTCTCTCCACAGACTTCCACATACTTCCCTCCTTCGACCTCCCTGGAGGTATTGGAGTCTTCGACATGGATGCCAACTTCAGTTCCAGCATCTTCGGCTCCATTGGCAGACCTTACCATGGCTCTGGTGTCCTCCTTTTGGCAATCGACTCATCCAAAGCTTTCCATGGCGCTGTCTGCTATGGTTCCACTTGCTTTGACAGAACTGGGTCTTCTCATGGCTTCTTCCCTGGAAGTGGGTTTGTCAGAACAGGGTGTGACCCCGATCCCAAGGTTGTCTTTATCTGTTCCGGGCTCCCATCCCTCTTCGGGCAGACCTGCTTTCCAGGTGATGGAGAGGGCACTTGCCTCTACAGGCTCCCAGCTGGTGTCTTCGGTGCCGGAGACCGATATATACCTTTCCTGTGAGAGCTGCAGTTGATACAGCCCACTACTCAAGGACACTGGGCATGGGAACCTCAAGACACCCTTCCACAAGGTACCCACACTGCAAAGTCCTCCTCAGATGCCCTCACCAAGGAGGTGTCTCGCAAGAGATCATGCAAAAGGAAGCACATGGATTCACCTGAAGAATCCCTCACTGAAGATACAGACTATGATGAAGGGGAAGGGTCCCCACAGTTTCCCCCTGAGGATGCCTCCTTTGGAGACGTATTGGAGATCCTGAAGCAGCAGGGGGACTGGAAGTCCATCAACAATTCCTCAGAGTCTATATTCTTGCAGGCATTCCATGCCCGGCCCTCTACTTCCTGGGTGACCCCGGGTACAGATGACTTGGTTCAGCTCATCGTGCATCATGGATGGAAGAGTCCAGATACCATTGAACCTATCCCCTGGAGAGCAGACAAAATTCTTTCACCACTAGAGGGCAGCTCACACTGGTCCAAGGGCCTACCAGTAAATGCTATGGATGTTCTTTGTGTTTCACTGTTACAGTCATCACATTTGAGTTATCTGTGCCAGAAAAGCCCTCAGCCGGCTAGAATACCAGAGGCTTCTTCATCAGATATCGGTTGCTGTCACTGGTAGAGTGACATCAGGTCATCAGGGCTATAAAGAGAGGCAGCCAATGCCATTACATCAGTCTTTCTTGCCGTGGAGCCTGAAAAGAAGCATTTTGCATGAGTGCCGGTCGGCCGTTTGCCAGACCACGTTTTCTGAATTGAATTTTGAAGTCTTCAAAAAGCTAAGTACCCCATTGGGAAATCTCTTTTTTTTGCTCTAACTGATGTCAGAGAAGGTTAATAATTGTCTTGCCTGTGGAAAGCAGATACCACATAGAGATTTTCATTCTTACTATATTACTTGCCTAGGCCTTGAGCATGACGTCTCTAACTGTCATCTTTGTGCCCTTTTCAATCCACTTACCTTTCATTGCAGAGCTAAAATTTTAGCTAAGCATTTACATACCACAGTACAGTAGCTGATTATGGCATCCGTCAGCCATCCGGCTGCCGATATTCCTAAAAAGTGAAAAGACAAGGGAGACAGACCGCACAAGAGCAAAACTACTGACGACTTTACCTAGAAGCTTGTAGTCTGTTCATCGAGTCTCAGTGAGACGCTTTTGCAGTCAGTGACTCCCGCTACAGCTAGCGCAAGCCACTACTAAGACCCTTTCAGAGTCCAGCATACCGCACGCTTCCACTTCAACGTCAGACTTTGCAGTCGCCTCCACTTTGGATGGGTCTGGAGTCACTGAGCAGGTACTAGCTTTCAAGGAAACTCTTCTTTTTACCGAAACCTACATCCTCTTTCCCAACTACTGGTATTGCTACTCCACAGGAGTCCTTTAGGGTGATGTCTCGACCTACCTTGTGAAAAACCTCGCAGAATTAACAGACTACCTCTGGGCCACATCCACAGACCCAGATACTCAGAATGGCCGAGGATTTAATACATTTGGTTAGGGGATCACAACCAGCTACTTCCCAATGAAAAAGAGCCAAGTCCCTTGAGGCATTACCTATTTCAGATTCTGAATAGTCTGAGGTCTCTTCAGATGAAGAAGAATCTCAAACCCTATCTGCTTATGAGGATTCAGATGCTGAGGAATCCATTCCCTCATCCTCCCCTCCAGCGGATTTCTCATCTGGAGACACTTTACATACTCTGAGGGAGCATTTCAAGTGGGAGAGTCAGGACTACCCTCAGTCCAAGAAAAGACTTAGAGAATTCCTGGACTTGCCTCAACATAGGCCTTTGGCTAGCCCCCCCCCCAATCCTAGAAGTGGTGAATGATGTCTACCCTGAAACCAGTATTACTCCTGATGCTACCCCTCCAGCTCCCAGGAAGCCTGTTAGGTTTTACAGAGTTCCTGACTCTCACAAATTTCTATTCAGAACCCCCCTCTGCAGACCCTGAGGTTATCACTCAAGGCCCTAAAGGGGTCAGAGCTACTGCTGTAAATAATCCCATTCTCTCTAACAGGGAATCCAGAGCTTTAGACAAATGGGGCAAAAAAGTATACACCTCTGCTACCCTGGCTATTAGAGCATTGAACTATCAGTTCCATATTCTGAAATACCAGCAGCACATTCTGGAACTTCTCAAAAATAAAATGACTACCTTTCCGGCTATGGCAGAATCTAAAGATTTACAGTAATTAATGCATTCCACCTGTCAAGTGACTACGCATTCATTGGACTGTGGTTTTGACCCTTTTGAAGCCTCTTGCAGGGCAGCAGCCACAGGTTCAGTCATTTGGAGACATGCATGGCTTAGGGAACAACCCCTGCCAGATCATGTGAAATCTAAATTACTGGCTGCACCCTTGCATAAGGACAGCCTTTTTGGAAGTAAAGCAGAAGAGGAGCTTAAGAAGATGAAGGAAAAAGCAAAATCTATGCAAACTGTTAAAGATTTCTTACAAGTACAACCACCTAGGTTTAGCAGGCACTATCCCTCTAAGAATTGGGAATTTCCTGCATCCAAGCAATGCAGCACCAGGTCTTGGAGCAGCAAAACTGCCAGATCCCAAACACAGAAATCACAAAGATCAAGACAGTGGCCAGCTTCCACCCCTAAACTGGGAAGCTCCAAACAAACAACCTTTAACAAGAATTCTCAATGACTCTACCCATCTTGCTTCGAAGAGTCAACCCCTTGGAGGAAGGATTCTGCACTTCTCTCATGTCTGGGCCACAGTCACCAAAGACCAGTGGGGTCCTCAAAATAGTTTCTCAGGGATACAAGTTCTCCTTCCATACCCTTCCAACTGCCAAAGGATTCCCAGACCTTCCTCCAAATCAAAGGGCAGAGGCACAAAAACTTCTACTCACTTTGCTCTCTATGAGGGCAATAGAACCCATCCCAAAAGACCAGGAGGGACGAGGTTTTTTACTAAAGGCTGTTCCTAGTACCCAGAAAAGAAGGTACCTGGCATTCTGGACTTGCCCAGGCTAAACACCTTCCTAAAAATCCCAACATTTAAAATGCTCACCCTCCAGCAGCTACTACCCATGCTAGCCAGGGATGCTTGGATGGTCACTCTAGATCTGAAAGAGCCCTACCTGCATATCCCTATCAGGGAGTCTTGCAGGAAATACCTTTGATTCAGAGCAGGATCACATCACTTTCAATTCTCTGCTCTGCTCTTTGGCTTATCTACTGTGCCCAGAGTATTCACAAAATGTGTGGCCCCCCAAGCAGAAAAGCATACAGATTTACTCTTACCTGGACAACTGCCTCATTCAGGCAGACTCCAAAGAAAAGCTGCTCCAAGACCTATCCTTTGTGGAAAAACTTCTAACCTCCTTGGGGTACAAAATCAACAAGAAAAAGTCAAAACTAGTACCCACCAAGCAGATTGTTTTCCTGGGAGCAAGCTTGGATATAACTTCCCAGATGACATTTCTTACACCAGAGAAACAACTGGCTCTTTCTGCCTACTTCAGACAATTGGCCACCAGGCCCCAGCTCAGTGTAAGGAAGATCCTGCAAGCCCTGGTGTATATGGCCTCTTGCATTCTACTCATTCCATATGCCAGACTGCATATGAGGAAACTTCAGTGGTACCTAAAGGGCCTATGGTGTCAGCATTCTCAGGATCTAGAAACAAACCTACCATTGATTCCTTGCTTAAGAGCAGAGATCCTGTGGTGGGGCACAGCTTGTGCACAAAACAAGGGATTACACTTCAAAACACCCCCTGCCACACAAAGCCTCACCACAGATGCATCAGATTATGCCTGGGGGGCTCACTTGGATGGCAAGTGCATACAGGGCCAATGGGACCAACAGCTGCTAGCCTTACACATTAATTTAAAACAAATTATGACAGTGCAACAGGCCCTAGTGGGATTCAAATCCCTTCTCTCTCCAGGAACCCTGCTCATAAAGACAGACAACACCACTGTGATGTGGTACATCAACAAACAGGGGGGAACCCACTCCTACCCCCTATGCAAGCAGACCATGGATTTGTGGTCAACAGCTTTATCCTTGGGTCTACACCTGATGGCCCAGTACCTACCAGGAATGTTCAACAACCTGGCAGACCAACTGAGCAGGCAAGTACTGGACCCTCACGAGTGGCAACTCAACAAGTCAGTCTTCCAACAGATATCTCAGAGGTGAGGGACCCCGGAGGTCGACTTATTTGCCTCCCCCTCCAGCCACCTCCTCAGCAAATTTTGCATGAGGGAATATCATCACCAGGCATGGAGAATGGACACTCTATCCTTCCCTTGGCCACTCCTCTCAGCCTATGCATTCCCTCCCCTTCCTCTCTTTCCCAGAGTGTTACTAAACATAAGGGAAGAAAAACCACGGGTCATTCTGATTGTCCCAGATTGGCCCAGGCAACACTGGTACCCCTTACTGCAGAGCTTAGCCAAGATACCACCTTGGCACCTGAAGCAAACAACAGACCTCCTGACACAGGAGGAAGGGAAATTCCTGCATCCACAGTTGCAGGCACTCAATCTGGCATCTTGGCTCATAGCCTGATTCCAAACCAGTCTTGCCTCCTCAGCCCTCAGGTCCTGCAAGTTCTTCAGGAAGCCAGATGCCCAAGCACTAGAAAGTCTTACGCAAATACATGGAAAAGATTCTGTGCTTGGTTACAGACACAGGGGATTACTATGTCTCAGATTTCCCTCCCCATAGTCTTGCACTACCTGGTGGACCTCCTTAACAGGGGCCTTTCCTTCTCCACTATAAACATTCATGCCTCAGCAATTTCTGCACATTGTAATTCAGACCAACCTTTGTTTTCTCACTCCCAGTCAAGTAATTTCTCAGGGGTGCCAACAATCTAAAACCCCCCAGACTGGCACCCGCCCCTGCTTGAGATCTCAACTTTACCCTGGAGAAGCTTACCCTCCATCCATGTGAGCCTGCTGCCTTTGCCGAGTTAAAGTTCCTTTCCTGGAAAACAGCATTCCTCCTGGCCATCACCTCAGCCAAGAGAGTCTCTGAACTCCAGGCACTTATGGCAGTAGAACCTTTCATTATCTTCCATGCAGACAGGGTCACACTTGGAACCAACCCCTCATTCATGCCCAAGGTGGTTTCTAGTGTGGCCCTTAACCAATCCATTCACCTTCCCATCTTCTTTGCTAGCCCACAAAACAAGGGTGAATGGATCCTGCATTCCTTAGATGTACACAGACAGCTTAGATACTACCTTGACAGGACCAAGCCTTACAGAAAATCTGACCAACTGCTAGTAAGCTTTGCTTCAGGGGCAGAGGGCAAAGCCATATCTAAGCAGACCATCTCCACATGGATAGCACACTGCATCCAATTTTGCCAGAAATACCATGGTAAACCTACCTCAAAAGGGATCAGAACTCACTCTACAAGACCAGTATCCACTGCAGCAGCTTTCCTCGGGGGGGTTCCCACTAGGGAAATTTTGGAGGCTGCCACTTGAACATCTGTCCACACCTTTTCCAAACATTATCATCTGCCACTCTTTTCTAAGTCTAGGGCGGGGTTTGCCAATGCAGTCCTGCAGGGCATACTTTCCAACCCCTAAACCCTAGGGGCTGCCTCCACCCTTCTTTCTAGCTTTGGGAATCTACCCAAATGTGTTGACTTGCAACACTGAAACACGAAGAACATAGTACAGTTGTGTACACTTGCCATAAATGTAGATGTTCAAGTGTATTCACTGTTGCAGTCCTGGTTTTCCCCCTCCTTCCCCCTTTTCTGACTTTTTCACTCCTCTCTCCTCTCCTTTCCTTGGGAAGAGACATAGGGTATTATTGACGTTTTTTCCTTTTACAGTGGGGATCTGTTTCCAGACCCCAGCCGTCACATTTAAGGGGGGCTCCTGACAGGTTATGGCAAAAAAAACTGATGTAATGGCATCAGTTGCCTCTCTTTATAGCCCTGACGACCTGACGTCACCCTACCGGCGACAGCAACTGATGCCTGATGATGAAGCCTCTGGTATTCTGACCGGCTGAGGGCTATCCTGGCATGGATAACCCAAATGTGATGACTGCAACAGTGAATACACTCGAACATCTACATTTATGGTAAGTGTGCACAACTGTACTTTGTGGTGGCAGCCACTAAGAAAAAGCTCGCAGAAGAGAGCTGTACTGTCCATCCCCCCAATAGGGGGTCTCGAGAGGTACAGACTAGGGAAGTGGGTGTACACTTCAGTGACCTTCGCCATTCTGTCCCTAAACTGTTTGGCACACTTTATCTGGCTTCAGCAAGATCTAATTTCAGAACTCTCAGAAACCCTTGCAGGAGCAGTTTTTGATGGGGTACGTGATAAAGCTGCCTCACAGCTTTCCACCCTGGAGTCTATCTCTAACTCCTCCATGCGGTTGATTTCTCATTCTACTGAAGGGGCGGCTAGAGCAGCAGGTACAAGCGTTGTCACGAGATATCATGCCTGGATGCGCTTATGTTATTTTGTGGATCCCTGTAAGTCTTCCTTCCTGAATGCCCCCATAGAGGCCTCTTCCCTTTTTGGCCCTAAAGTAAAAGACATTAGCCAGCTATGAAAAAGATGGTAAAACATTGTCTGCTGTGGGGAGTACGTTTTTCCACAGCCCCAATGACCCTATTCTAGGAATCAGAGGAGTGGAAAGATGTGGTACAAGAAATCCTAGGGTCCTTTCTGAAAC
Source organism: Protopterus annectens (assembly GCF_019279795.1). Lineage (NCBI taxonomy): Eukaryota > Metazoa > Chordata > Ceratodontiformes > Protopteridae > Protopterus > Protopterus annectens. The sequence goes on along the minus strand of NC_056726.1, from coordinate 1,170,618,201 downwards.
ACACGTGGTGAGTTTTCCCCCAGGGCAGAGGGAGAACTCAACTGGAAGATGCCCCTTCAGAGGCAGAGGGGGTCTGTGTAATCAGGTATCCAGAGATTTTTTTCTCTGGGCAACCCTATCAGCACTCCTGAAGAGCAGCCAGATTGCTTACCTCTGGAAGGAGTCAGGGGATGATTTTCTCTGCACCACATTGCCTGGCAGACGATAACCACAGATCTTTGGCTGCAGACGACAGTTGCCAGAGGTTATCACATCCCTTTCAACCTTTACCCAAGACCACTAAAGCATATTCCTGATGTTCCACCCAGTCAGAGGGAAGTAGCAGCTCAAAAACCCAAAAGCTGCTTCAAAAAAGGGACATCCAGACAGTCCCACCAGACCACATAGAATCCGTATTTTACTCAATGTTCTTTTTAGTGCCAAAAAAGACAGGGGACTGGAGGCCAATTCTGGACCTCAGCATTCTAAACAAATTTGTCAAACAAAATTCCGGATGGTCACGGTTCAGTCTATACTGCCTTTTCTGGAGAAAGACAATTGGATGTGCTCTCTAGATCTTCAGGATGTATACTACCACATAAAAATGGACAAATGCTCCAGAGGATTCCTCTGCTTCTGGCGGAGAGCCAATCCCTTCCAATTCTGAGCGCTGCCATTTGGTCTCTCCGCGGCCAGTAGTAACAGCTCACTTGAGACTGCAAGGATTCTGGGTGTTTCCATATTTAGATGATTGGCTCATCACCACCCCAACCAAGCATCTACTGGTTTCAGCCATTCATTACACTCTACAACTAATGGAAAACTTGGGGATGATAGTAAACAAAGACAAATGCAGAGACTGGAATTCATAGGAGCAAATTTCGATATGCAATCTTACCTAGTCTCCCTCCCACTCCACAGGCTAGAAAGACTAAGATCTAAAGTCTGGTTGATACTCTGTCAGGACAAAGCTCTAGCAATCCTCTAACTGCTAGGGTCAATGGCAGCATTGATCACAATAGTTCCACGGGTAAGACTACACATAAGACTCCTACAGTGGCTTTTACTAATGCAGTGGTCCCCTCTGAACCCATCCTATGTCCATTCAAATCAGGATAGCAAATCAGTGCAAACAAGATTTAATTTGGTGGATGAAGCCAGAAGAGCACCTATGGAGTCGCCCCTTCTACCCCTCACAGCCCAGAGCCATAGTGCGCATGGACACTTCCCTGATTGGGTGGGGGCATTTCCAGGGAAGGACAGTCCCAGGCACTTGGTCACCCTTGGGGGGGCCAAACTGCATATCAGTGTTCTAGAACTGAGGGCAGTGCTTCTAGCATTGCAAGCATTTCAACCTGTCTTAAGTCAGTAGTCTGGTACATCAATAAACAAGGGGGAACCAAGTCCTACCCGTTGTGTAGAGAGGCCATGAGAATTTGGCAATTGGTGATGGCTTCCAACTGCTTTCTGATAACAATGCACATTCCTGGGAATTCCACCGTAATTTCAGACAAATTTAGCAGATGCATTATCCTGCCTCACGAGTGGTCCCTCAATCCAGTCATAGCGGCAGAGATTTTCAGTCACTGGAGCCAGCCTTGCTGTGATCTGTTTGCATCCCCTGCAAATCACAAATGCAGCAGCTACTTTACCTAATTCCCCCACAAGGGGAGTCCCTGAGGGATGCTGTTGTACACAATTGACCCACGGGACTGCTTTATGCTTACATCCCCTTCCTTTGATCCCACAATTATTAAAGAAGGCCCTTCTGTTGAAAATCAGACTAATCCTCATTGCACCCTACTGGCCACAACAAATTTAGTTTCCCTTTCTTTGGCCTCATCTAATACATCAATCATGGTTTCTTGATGCAACTCTGGAATTACTGTCGCACCCACAGGGGTTGATACATTCGAACATATCGAACCTCAAGCTGACAGCTTGATTCCTCCAATTCCAGTATTTGCTAGGCAAAACAACCTATCCTTCTCGGTCTGCCACATTCTTCTGGCTTCCCATAAACCATCCACTAGGACTCTTTACCTAAGCAAGTAGAAATGATTCATTATTTGGTCTCTGGAAAAGGGGATAAACCCTTTTTCGGCTCTGTTTTTTATGGTGCTAGATTATTTATCTAATCTAGTCCATTCAGGAGCTGCAGCTTCAACTGTTCGGGTACACTTGGCAATCTCCAGTTTCCATAATGGCTCCACAGACTCTTCCTTGATTTCGCACTGCCTCTGTAAAACCTTTTTGATAGGATTAACACACATTGCCCCCCCCCCCCCCTTCAGACAGCCGATTGAGCCCTGGAGTTTGACATTAGTTCTGCAATCCTTGACTCGTCCCCCTTTGAATCTGCTGCCAGTTGCGATCTGAAATTCTTATCCTGGAAAACTTTGTTCTTGGTGGCCATCACTTCATCAAGACTAATTTCTGAGTTGCAAGCTTTGTGCATAAAATGTCCATACAATAGTGTTCTATAAGGACAGAGTGTCACTCTGGACAAACCCTTCCTTTTTACCCAAAATTATCTCTGACTTCACCATTAACCAAACGTTCAGTCTGTCAGTTTTATTCCTAAAGTTTTCTAACAAAAGAGACTATTCACTACATTTACTTGATGTGCATAGATAATTGCATTTTTTATTTTGACAGAACTAAGTCTTTACGAAAATTCGACAGTTGTTTGCATCATTCTCAGGACCAAGACTGGGGAGACCTGTTTCCAAAGTTACTTTGTCTAAATGGTTGAGAGATTGCATTTGTTCCATTTATCAACAGAACAAAGCTTCCTACCATCTAAAGTCGAAGTACATTCTACTAGATCAGTGTCAACATCTGTTGCTTTCCATGCAAGAGCTTTTATGGATGACATTTGTGTGGCAGCAACGTGGTATATCCCTCATACCTTTATCACTCATTACAAATTGGATATGGCTTCCAGGGGGAGAGCTTCCTTTGGTTCAATGGTACTTGGGAATATTCTTCTGTAGGGCCTCCCAGGAAACACAATAGCTAGGGACTCTGTCCCATCAGTAAGGAATGAATGAAGATTAACAATATCAGATAAAGAAGTTATGTTCTTACCATAACGTTCCATCTCTGTTGTTGATCATTCATTCATTACAACCCACCAGCCATCCCCCTATGAAAAACTCCTAAAGGTTCAGATATGGTCCAAGCTTATATTAGGAAAGTTGCTCAGATAAAGCCTCTGCTTTCTTTCTTTACAGGCAAACATGATCTGAGCTAATGTGGAGAGGGGCACTATGGGTAAAAGCTTAGCTCGAGAGTTTTTTTTTGGCTGGCACAAGCTTGTTATAATGGCCGATTTGGTTCTGAGGGCAGAACCAACACCCATCAGTAATGAATGAATGAATGAATGAAGATCAACAACACAGATGGGATGTTATGGTAAGAACATAACTTCTTTTTCATTCTGTCCCAGATCAGTAACTGAAGGAGATTATAACATCAGGTTACACTGCAAAATACTGTACAAACTGCGCCTTATCAGTCAACTCCAGCATTGACACACAAGTGGACCCATTGAGAGAAAAAGGAAGAGTGCTCTGCATAAGAAGAGTCTTTGGAAGCCCATATGTGTACTAAGATGATGGAAGAACCGAGGAAAGCAGAACTACAGCCCAGACATGTCAGTTATTTATTTGATTTATTTAAATATTTTGTTTACTGGGAAAGTGTGACTAGGAACAAGCCTATTTTCAGTGGTGGCTTGAGGAGAATGCTGCAGACACATGTCTTTGGAATGTGGGAGGAAACCAGAGCACCTAAACACCTCATGCAAACAGAGGGAGGACATGCAGACTCTGCCCAAAAGGCAACGCAGCCGAGAATTGAACTGGAAAACCTCTTACTGTGAGGCAGTAACTACTGCACCATTATGTTTCAGTTAAAAGAAAAAAAAAGTATGATATCCTTTCAAGATCACTGTTGCAGTATTTCTTACCAGAATATTCTGCCAAGGTAGTTATATGTCTGTCCAGCATACCAAAGTTCAGGCCATTTAAGTGATATCTGTCCAAGTATGGCCAAAGCCATAAAGTACATAATGGAAGTGCATATGCTAAAATGTCACAACTTTTGTCATCAGTCTGAATGCAATTCTCAAGTCTTTGGACTGTTGGTCATACATCTCTGATCTGATTACCAAGCTGTTAGGCAGGTAAGTACCCTATTGGGGGACCCTTACATTTCCTTCAGTTATTCTGATTTTAAGTATGTGATATCCAGAAAAGGGAAATGATTGTGGGAGACAAATTTCCCCATAAGAAACCTTCCCGATAATAGCTTTGTTTAGGTGCAGAAAATAACCATAGGGAGTGTTCTTTCTGCCACTCCTTCATCCCTAAGACTCCTAGAACCAGTATAGTGCTTCTCTTCCCTGGCACAATGTTGGCTGAGACTTCCCACACTGACATTCATCCTCCATTAAACAAAAAGTTTAAAAACTTAAATCAGATGCTTCTGCTGTCCAGCTTCAACAGGATGTGTCTGGTGTGTCTGAAGATGAGACCTCGGACTGTCTGATTTTTGAGCCCAATTCCTGCCATCATGATCCTGTTGGAGGCTGATTATAAAACAGGCCACCAGCACATCCAACGGAGTTGATAATATATCATCACTAATGAAATGGGGGAACCAAAGTGAATTATTTCCTTGTTTTTGTGAGGACCGACATCCCCACTTATGTAGGACTACAGGGATTCCTCAAATCCTTGTTTTTGTGATGACAAACATCTCCACTAAGAAGCAGAATGAAAGCAAAGTATGTTTCTTCTGTGGCTAGATACCCTCAAAAGATATGGTAGGACTTTACACAGGGTTTGTTTAAGACTGTCTGTAAAGCCTGCTCAGTATTTTCCAGTGCCTTCTCCTGCTGGGTGACCTTTTTCCTCCTGTCCTTTAAAGAGGCATAGGGACTCTGCTTCAGAAGATGAGGGCCTTGATTCTGAAAACCCTATTGCGTATTCTTTCCAGATTAATTATCCCTTAGCTGCGGCTTCTGATGGGGATTCTCTTTCCCCCTGATTTCCCCTGTAGATGAAACTTTACTTGGGGATAATATAGTCAAAATGGTGTAACACCTCCATTGGGAGAGTTCATAAATGTCTGATAATCAGCAAAGATAAAGATTTATGTCAGATGAAGACTCCCAAGCCTTCTGCTATCCCTCTAGCTCTTGTAGCATTATCTCGGCAAACTGATTCTCAGATTGGTTTTGTAAATTTTCAGATGGTCAGAAATTTCTTTAAGAATCCCTCCTCCCTCCCAGTGATCCGTGTGTGACTTCTTTTTCTGCTGATAAGCCTACTAAATTTATTTCTTCACCTAAATGCTTGTCTGCTGATAAGGGTAGAAGAGTTATGGACTGATCTGGCAAAAAGGTTTACACTTTTACTTTGGCCGACCTTTAGAGACAATAACTATCAATCTGAACAAGACATTTTATCTGTTCTATCTAAGCTGGGAGAAGTTCATGAAATACCTGATTCTGACAGTAAGTCCTCTTTTTTTTTCTTAATTAGTTCTGGCTTCTCAGGTTGCTAGGCACTCAGAAGTGTAGTTATGATCCTGCTGATGCTTCATCCAAAACGGCTGTGTCATGGTTGGTCATTTGAAGATATTCTTTGCTTAGGCTCCAGTCCTTTCTTGGAGATGTGTAAAAAAAAGCTGTTTTGTCCTTTGGATACTGTGTTCTGCTGTAGACCTGTTTAAGGTGTTACAGGAGAAGGGTAAAATAATGAATGACCTAGGACGACTTTTTTCCCATATCTCAAGGTATCAGTGGAATTGGCCTTCTAAAGCATGTCCCTTAGTTAGGAGACAGCCTCAAAAGGGTAAGTGTCCTTCTGAAGTAGATTTCTAAGCCAGAGCAGGATTCTTAAACCCAGAAACATTAATTTACAGACAAAACTGCTTCCCTGTGATTATGTTCCCTTCAAATAGATTCCTGTTTCTCAGAAACTGTCTCTATCTTTTCCAATTTGGTAGCAGATCACCACAGATCAGTGGGTGTTCTCTGTTGTCCAAATGGGCTCCATGATTTTCAGGCATTACTCAACCTCCTCCAAACCATTTGTCCCTGTTTCCTCCAATTCAAGATTTTTTGGATTGGAGCATTATTCAGCCACTTCCTCCCTCTCGTATGGACAGAAATGTCTATTCTCAGATGTTTCTGGGATCCCAGGAAAGAGGGTTCCAAGAGGCCAAACTTGGATCTTTATTTTTTCAGTACCTGTCTTTTGGTGCCATTTCAACATGTTAGCTCTTTACAGTTTCTCATGCTTCTTCCTAAAGCTTTTCTGATCTGTCTTGATATGATTCTGATCTGTCTTGATATGAAGGATGCATACCTTCACATTTCTATTCCTATTCCTCCTCTTTTTTCAGGAAGTTTTAAGATTCTCTGCATCTTCCTGTCATCAATTCTCTGCTTTGTCCTTTGGTCTTCATAGGTCCCCGAGGTTATTTACCAAGAGACAATCTCTTGTCATAGCATATTGCAGACTTCATGGCATTCAGATATTTCCTTATCTGTTTTCATTCAGGATCCCTCCTCTTCCTCTTTTTCTGAAAGACCTAGTGTTCATTAAGTCTTCTTAACAATCTTGGGTTTCACAACTCATTTTCTTGACTGCATTCCTTCCCATAGCTAAGGTTCTCTCTCATAGAATTCTTTCAGAGCCTTCAATTGTGAATGACATCTGCAAGAGAGATTTTGAGACCACCATTCACCGTTCCTATGATTCCATCTGCTAAACTCCCTTTTTTAATTTCTCCAAATCTTTTGGGTTTCTAGTACCATGACTGGAATGGACCTCATTCCTAAGAAAAAGTATGATTAAAGTTTATGAAATTAGTATTGTTTCAGTCTTTCATGTCAGCCAGAAGTGCTCTTTGCAGCACCCGCAATGTGCCTAGTAATGACTCCTGCAATTCTTAGAGTTACATGTATTGGTAACATATCTAAATATGATTGTAGACTCTCATAGGTTCATAGGTTGGTACTAGGCTATCGGTCCTAGGGCCTGTACAAGCCTAGCCATAACAATTCCCTGGATATTTCTTCCCACAATATTTACTTCTCTGGACCCTTGTCTAGCAGGGTGACTGACACAATCCCCGAGGTAAATTTCCTATCTCCCATCCAATCATCAAGGTTTCTTTTGAAGAGGGCCAAGGAGGCACTCTGCTTGACATGTATGGGCAGTCTATTCCAGAGTATAGGGAGTCTCTGGGTTAGAAACCTATCCCTCCAGCATGTTTTGTTCATTGTGATGACAAGGTTTAGATCCCTGGAGAGTGTGGCTCTGAGGGATTGGGATTTCTTTAAGTGGAGCATGTCCAACAGCTCAGGGTTTGACATGGCCTTGTATGTTAAGCAGATATCGCCTCTGAGTAGACAATATGCCACAGAGTATAGCTGGAGTTTTTTTAGACGATCAGCATATGGCACCTGCTTTAGGCCTGTGATTCTTTTAGTGAGGTATTTCTATGGCCTTTCCAGCTGTTGCAGATGTCTTATGAGGTACATACCGAATGGGGCATTATACTCTATAATGGGTCTAATGAGGGATGAGTACAGTGGGACAATGACCTCCTTTTTTCTGGATGAAAAGCCCTTAGTGATGAGGTGTGCCACATAGAAGGATGTCCTGACTGTTGTGGCGATGTGGTTATCAAAAGGGAGACCACTGTCCACCTGTCTCTCATCACACTTTCGATGTTTAGTGTACTGCCACCTATGTTGGTAATTCATGGTTACATGTTTTTTTCCAAAGGGGATAACTATACATTTCTTGGCATTAAGCTTGAGCCCATGGCTCTGGCACCAGGCATCTGTTTCTGTAAAGCCCTTTTGTAGAATATCCACATCATTTGGGGATTCAGTAATGGCTTCCAGTTTACAGTCATCTGCGAATTTTGTTAGCCAGAGTCTCTTAGTGTTGGCCTGTACTTCAGAGAAGTAGATGCCAAGCAAGAGTGGTCCCAGGACTGAATCCTGAGGTACTCCACTTGTCACTTTTCTGGAGCTGCATTTGGAGTCGGCCACTTTTACAATCTGGGTTCTGTCAGTAAGCCAGTTGGCAACCCATCGAGTGACGTAGGGATTTATGTCCAGCTTAGTAAGTTTATCTATGATTCCAGAGTGGGGGATGGTGTCAAAGGCCTTGGCGAGGTCCAGATAGGCTGTATGGACCACCTTACCCTCGTCCACAGCTCTGGAGACTGATTCGAAGAAGTCAATCAGATTCAGGAGACAGGATCGGCCCTTCACAAACCCAAACTGGATGGGGTCCAGTGTTTGGAATTTGCCAATGTCTTTGTTTATAAGTGCCATGATAATGTGTTCCATGCTCTTGCAGATCAGGCTTGTCAGACTGATGGGACGGTAGTTCCTGGGATCCAAGGCAAATCCCCCCTTGTGGAGTGGGATAATGTAGCTGTGCGCCACTCAGTGGGTACGAAGCTTGAGTTGAGGCTATGATTAAACATGACACTTAGGTGTAGTGTAGTTCATGTAGTACACGGCCTGGGATGTCATCTGGTCCCATGGATGCTGTATTCTTAGCTTTGGAGAGTGCGGTTTCTACCTATGTGGTCATGATTACTGGAATTTGGCAATCTTTTAGTATTGAGATGGGCCCTTTAGGGGGTGAGAGGAGGGTGATGTCGGCACTAAATCGATCTGCCAGGATATTGGCAATATCCTTAGGAACAGTGTATTTAATGCCATTCTGTTGTAGCTCAGAGCAGATCTGAGCATTGCCATTTAGATTCTTGACATAACTATAGAATGACTTGTGGTTGTCTTTGGAAAGTTTATTTTCGTAACTAGCTTTTGAGGATTTTATGAGGGATCTCAGCTTCTTACTGAGGCCGGTGAGGGAGATTTTTGCATCCAGGGATTTTCCACTTTTCTGCAACAGTTTCTTCCTTCTGTTGTATAGTTTGTTTATAGCAGGGGACCACCAGATTGGCTTCCTTTTTTTGGAGAAGAGCATCTTGGTTCTATTTGGGATGGCACAATTTATGCACGAGTGGATGTGCTCGTACAGTGCCTTAGTATAGGATTCTGCAGTCGAACTTTCAGATCCCGTCTGCATGGGTGTAGTGAAGTTTGTCACTTCTAACTTCAGTAGCATGAAGTTGGCTTTGGAGAAGTTTTTTAAGGAGGTTTTCTTACTGGGGGGTGGGGGTGGGATGTGGATGTTAAGGGTGATTTGCTTATGGTCAGACCTAATCAATGAGGGGGTGACCACTGGTGTGGAGCATCTATCTCCCATGTTGGTAATGACCAGGTCTAGGATATTGGAGCCCCTGGTGGGACAATGGATTAGTTGATCTAGGGCATTAGAATTTATGAATTCCAAGAACTGCTGGGGAAAAGGAGTTGGTACCCAAGTAGTTTTCCCAGTTAATGGCAGGGTAGTTGAAATCACCCAGTATTAGGGTGTTTGGTTGTATCTTAATATTTTCCAGTATGTTTAGAAAGGTGTAGTGAGAATCTTGGGGCATGGTGGGGGATCTGTAGCAAGCTACAATTTGGATTGCAGTCTTACCTAGTGTTAGCTGCACCTGGAGAATTTCAGATGCATTGTGTTGGGCAACTAGCCTGGAGGTTTGAATATCCTTGGTGAATATCGACACTCCTCCACCTTTAGTGTTTCGGTCTTGGTTTTGTGGCCGAAAAGTGTGGTAAGAGTTGTAGCCTGGTATTGCAGGGGTGCTCTCTGGAGCCTTGAACCAGGTCTCAGTTACTGCACAGATATCAATGTTCTCCATTTTTAAGAGTGCCTTGAGAGAGTGCATTTTGAGGTTTAAACTTCTAGCAGAAGTTACTTTCAGATTTTGCATGCTTGTATCTGTTAGATGGTGGTGGTTTTATCCTTTGAACCTTGCTTAAAAAAGGCACTATAGGGGTGGCAATAGCTTTAGCCAGTAACCTGACTCCCAGGGGTGACAGGTGCAGACCATCTCTGGCAAAGCATCGTGGTTTGTCGATCATGTCTTCTCAGGCAGACAGATACTGGATCCCCTTTGAATGACACCAGAAGCTTAGCCAATTGTTGTCATTTTGTCCTTATGCTGTGGTATCATTCTGGTTGAAGGCAGGATGTTACTCAGGGCTAGGGTCATACCTGCCTGGGCCACATGATCTGAGAGCTCTTCCATGTCTCTTTTCATGTAGTCCAGGGAAGTACGTCTCAAGTCATTCACTCCAACATGGACAATGACAGAGTCGTATTTGTACTTGTTGTGGAGTGACTTGAGTGCATGCGTTATGTTGTGGATCCTGGCACCCGACAGGCAGCTGACTGTAATTTTCTCCTTATAACACCCTTTGCTCCTGCTACTATTGGAGCTATCTGGGTATCTTTCTTCCACATTACTCTTGCTTCTGCTTGCAAATCCTGATATTTTGACTTTGTGTCTCTCTCTCTCTACACAAAACACTGTAGTCACTGGGAGAGGCGATTTAAATGATCAGTGCTACTTTTGTCTTCGTTTCATGGACAACTATATCTGGTTTTCTAGCATCTGTCTTTTGAACTGTTGGTTAATGGGTGATCCCATGTGATGCAGACTTCATCATTTTGTATAATGCTTTGTAGCTCATGTTTCCAGTGTTTTTCAGCCACTTCAGTACCATAATGTTTGCACAATCCCCAGTGCAACAGTCTTGCCACATTATTATGTCACAACCAGCAACAAGGTGTGCAACTGTTTCTAGTCCTGTTTTACAAAATCTAAATTTGTCTTTCTCCTACATTTTCAATGGACTTTGTAAACCAATGTGTATGTAGTCCACTATCTTGGACATAGTGGAGACAGGTAGCAGCTGCAGTATCATAAATGGTAGCACTGAAGAAGGTGGCAGTAGGCGGCCACAGCTTAATGTACTATCACAGTTGTTGACACTGACTTGCTATATTTAATCTAATAAAATTTTGTGCAGTTAACTAACCAGCTATGGAGAGTACCATACCTAAAACCTGAGTCGTGTGTGGACATCTGTACAATAGACAAGGCACTCACTATAGTTAGAATATTTTTGAGAAAAGGCAGGATCAGGCATTCTGTGGCTGCCTTTGGCATGAAACAAGGATTTGTTCTAAGAACCATACTGTCTTTCTGCCATACCAGGGATGGATTTCTGATAGAGAACTTGTAGCTAGCCAGCAGAAAAAAAATCTACTCTGAGATTTAGAATCATCTACTTGACTTCCATTCGCTTGTTGCCACCTACATGGTAATGCCTCTACTTGTGATTTTACACAAATGATAAAGCAAGTGTAAGTGAAAAATGACCTTCCATATTGGCAACTCCTAGTCTACCAATCCAGCTAGGTGAGAGAAAGACTAAATAAGGTATACCTAGTATTTTCTTTTTTTTTTGCATACTTAGTTCTTTACAAAGTTTTGTTACTTTACTGTGTAAACTTTGAAAACAATGTAACTACTGCAAACCAGTGATGTTACTTTGAATCCTAGGTTGTCTGTTAGTTACTTACGTACCTTGTTTATCCTCCAGAATTGTTTTTCCTTCATGCAAAAACTGAGAATATTGAATAACAAGTAATTACCAACACACACACTGTAAAGTTAAGACAGACTTAGTATAACCTATGCAACTATTATAGACAAGCTTTGGGCTGGAATGCCATCAAGAATCTTGGTCAAGTCTCATCATCCTTCTAGCAATAAGGATAGACTGGTATCTTCTAGGTCTTGATTATTAGGATTAAAGTCAGATGTAAATTTATGGTTAACGTATACAGTTGTATGGGTTTGCTTCAAAGGTTTGCAGGGATGAACTCTGTCTGATTTTCAGGAGTCTGTCTCAAAGGTGGGAGGTTTATTCATGATAGGAAGTATTGCTAATCTAAGATTAGAGGTTTCTCTCTCTGGAGTTGGTGGTACTAGCTGAATTGTTTGATCTATGGTGGTGAAATAATAGTAAGGAGGGACCACCAGGAACCGAGACCTAAGAAGGCCAAACTTTCTAGTTCAGATTTGACTTCGTCTGCCCTGAGGCTTTCGGTGCCTAGATCTTCTGCTCTTCACTTTTTCCCTTAGAACTGCTCTATCTCTCAATTTAAACACCATATTCTCATTCTAAGGCCCTTCACTGGTCCAATTAAGTAATCCTACAAGTTAGCACTATTAAACCATAAGCACTACTTACTCTTATACTCTCTACGATTACCCTGTCCTCTATTGGTCCGTCTTAAATTCAGTTTCCCTATATTACTCTAGCATGTCCAAAGGTCAGTCAATGGTTTTCTCTCCAGTCCAGCTGGTGAATCTGGGAATTTTGAGGCAATGTTACAACTATCTCATGTACACGGACAACCCTCTCCTCCTCCAAACAGGTTCAAATATATGTGAGAGATGCAACTATTTAGCCAAACTGGAGGCTGAGCTCTCTCATCTCAAAACTGGTGTAACCAGTCAGGAGGAGAAGGTAACCTCACACGACACAATTCCAGTATCACATAGTCCCACCACATCAGCGAACCAAACACATAAATACACAAAAACATACTCGGAGGCTCTAAATAAAAAATCTACCTAAGCAACAGAGACCTCCAAAGCAGACATCCAAGCAAACACTACCTCAAAACAAAACATGCACAACACATAGCCCACAAAGTCAGTGTGCCAAGCAGCCACAGCCCTTAAGGCTGAATAACACACCTGATACTCTTGTAATAGGTGACTCTATTGTCAGACACACTGACGTCCGCTCACCAGGCTGAATAAAGAGAAGGTCACGGTGAGCTGCCTGTCAGTGCTAGGATCCGCCACATAATGCAAGCACTCAGGTCACTCCAAAGCAAATACAAATATGACTCAGTCATTGTACATACTGGTGTGAATGACCTGAGACGTACCTCCCTGGACTACATGAAAAGAGACATAGATGAGCTCTGATCATGTAGCCCAGGCTGGTATGACCCTGACCTTGAGCAGCATCTTACCCTCACCTAGAATGATGCCACAGTACAAAGACAAAATGATCGATTTTAACAATTGGCTAAAATTTTGGTGTCATTCAAAGGGGATCCAGTGTCTGTCAGCCTGGGATGACATGCTCGACAAGCCACGTTTCTTTGCTAGGGACGGCTTGCACCTGTCACCACTGGGCTTTCGGATATTGGCAAAGGCTCTTGCCACCCCATAGTGCCTTTTTTAGGCAAGGCTCAAAAGTCAAACCCACCCCCATAGACAGCACAAGGAACAAGAAACTAAGGGTAATGCTGCTTAACGCCAGAAGTCTTAACCTCAAGATGCATGCACTCGAAGCTCTCCTCAGTATGGGGAACATCGATATCTGTGCAGTGACAAAAACCTGGTTCAAGGCTCCAGAGAGCACCCCAGCACTACCAGGCTATACCTCATATCATGCTTTTCGGCCCCAAAACCCAGACCGAACCACAAAAGGAGGGGGAGTTTCCATATTTATCAAGGATATCCACACCTCCAGGTTAGTGATATTGCACGAAGTATCGGAGACCATCCATGTGCAACTAACAGTGGGCAAGACTGCTTTTCAGTTTATAGCATCCTACAGACCACCCTCTCAAAGTCAAGAATCCCACTCAGCTTTCCTTAAAACATTGGAGAACATGAAGATCTCTCCGAACACCATTATACTGGGTGACTTCAACTACCCAAACATTGACTGGGAGCACTACTCAAGCCCCAGCACCTTTGCCCAAAGGTTCCTGGAAATTATAAACTCAAATGCTATGGAACAACTAGTCACCACTCCCACAAGAGGGGACAACATACTAGACCTGATCATTACCAAAATGGGGACTCTATGCTCCACACCAGAAGTATATCCCTCATTGGTAAGATCAGACCATAAATTAATTTCACTGGATGTCCACATCCCGACCCCACCCCAGCCCAGAAAACCACAGTGAAAAACTTCTCAAAAGCAAACTTCTCACTTCTCAAAACTGAAGTGGAATCCTCCAGGCCCCAGGGCCAGTGGAACCTACGCCCGAAACTGCAGAATCCTATATAAACCATTCTACGGACATCTCCAGCAATGCATGGATCATGCTATCCCAAACAAAACCAAGACCCAATCATCCAAAGGCAGGCGTCCAGTCTGGTAGACCCCTGCCATAAATAAACTGTACAACAAAAGGAGGAAGCTACTACATGATAGAGCAAAATCCCTAATAGGGAAGGCATCTCTGATCAGTACTAGCAAAAATTACGATCCCTCATAAAATCCTCCAAGGCCAGCTTCGAGAGAAAAATTGCACAGGACACCAAAGACAATCATAAGGCTTTTTCAGTTATGTTAGGAACCTGGGATGCAACTCCCAGACTTGTTCTGAGTTGATTCTAAATGACAAAAAATACACTGAACCCACAGACATCGCCAATATCCTGGCAGACGGGTTCAGTGCAAACTCCACCCCCCCCCCCAAAAAAGCAAGTATCTATCCCGGCAGAGGGCTGCCTCCCAAACATCTCTGATGCTCAGGTGAAGGCTGCCCTCTCCAAAGCAAAAAATACTGCTTCCATGGGACCAGATGGTGTCCCGGATTGCGTCCTACATAAACTCCAAGAGGAACAAATCCCTCAAATAAAACAGCTATACAATCTCAGCCTCACTACAGGATATGTGCCCACAGAATGGCGTACAGCAACAGTGGTCCCACTCCACAAAGGTGGAGCCTCTATGGACCCTGGAAACTATCGCCCCATAAGCCTGACTAGCTTAGTCTGCAAGGCTATGGAGAGGATCATCATGGAGCTCATAAACAAAGACATTGGGGACCTACAGACATTAGATCCTACCCAGTTCGGCTTTGTCAAGGGCAAATCCTGCCTTTTGAACCTGGTTGACTTCTTTGAAACAGTCACCAAAGCCATAGATGAAGGGAAGGTAGTCCACACAGCCTATCTGGACCTTGCAAAGGCATGTGACACAATACCCCACTCGGGCATCATAGATAAGCTATCCAGCTTAAATATAAACCCCTATGTCACAAGATGAGTCACAAACTGGCTCAAAGACAGAACCCACAGAGTGAGAGTTGCTGGAGCCATGTCAGACTCGAAACCAGTCACAAGTGGCATCCCAAAGGGTTCTGTCCTGGGACCACTCTTGTTCGGTATATACTTTTCCGAGGTACAGGCAAATGTGGGAGGACTATGGCTCACCAAGTTCGCAGATGACTGCAAACTGGGCACCATAGTCGACTCTCCAGCTGACACAAACATCCTTCAAAAAGGTCTCACAGAGACAAATAACTGGTGCCAACGCCATGGTTTAAAGCTAAATGCCAAAAAGTTTATAGTCATACCCTTTAGCAAAAACAATGTGCCCACAAATTACCACATAGGCCGAAACCCATTAAGTACAGAGAAAGTTATTAGGGACCTGGGGACCCAAGTTGATAGCAATCTCTCCTTTGACAACCACATTGCCAAAGTGGTTAGAAAGACATTCTACATAGCCCACCTCATCACGAAGGGTTTCACATCTAGATCAAGAGTGGTAATCGTGCCCCTTTATTCATCCCTCATCAGGCCCATCATAGAATACAATGCCCCTTTTGGGATGTACCTTACCCGACACCTGCAGCAATTAGAAAGACCCCAAAAGTATCTCACCAAGAGGATCAAGGGTCTCAAACAGATGCCATATGCTGCTCGGTTAAAAAAAAAAACTCCAGCTCTACTCAGTTGCATACCGCCTACTTCAAGGCGATCTATGCCTGACATACAAAGCTATGTCAAATCCAGAATTAATGGACATGCTCCACCTTAGTAAATCTAAATCCCTTAGAGCCACATGCTCGAGGGACTTGAACCTCAGCACAGAAATAAATAGAACTTGCTGGAGAGACAGGTTCATAACCCAGAGGCTCCCTTCGCTCTGGAATAGAATTCCAGTTCATGTGAGGCAGAGCACCTCACTGAATCTCTTCAAGAAGAATCTTGATAGGTGGATGGGGGATCGTAGGTTTGTCCCAGGGATTACTCCCGTGTCACTATTAGACAGAGGCACAGTAAACTAAACCTTAAAAAGGGCACAGTATACTCAAATCAAGGGGTGGCGTAAGCCATACAGAATCGGGCTAGGCTTATAATTGCCCCAGTGCAGATAGCCTAGTATGAACCTATGAACCTAAGGGAAAACCCTAAGCATATATTGTTTCTGAAGAGCCTGTTGAACAGAGAATCTGATATTGTTAATCCTCGTTCAGTCCTTACACTTGGTTTATTGATTCCGATTTCAGAACCGAGTCGGCCATCTTCCAAGCTCACGACAGCCCCAAACTCTCAAGCTAAACTGTTACCCACAATTCCCTTTTCACCTCAGATTTTGTTTGCCACATCGCCAGTCATGTCAAGCCACTTCTCTTGATCTAAGTAAAACTTTCTTTGATAATACCTAATCGTATTACAGTTCTTCTCAGTTCAAATCTTGAATAGTTATCTCTTACCCTATCGCATCTAGCGACTCTATTTTGTTTTTTTCTAGCCCTTCCTTTTTCTTACTCCTTTACCATCATTGGTAAAACCTTTCCTTGCTTTCCCATCGGGTATTTCTTGTACAATTGTTGGTACCTTCTTCCTTCTTTTTCCTTTCTTCCTCCTTTCTATCATGGCAGAGAAAAAATGTGGTCCGGGATTTAAAAGATGTGTGGATTGTGGGTATAAATTGCCTATTTTGGATGCACATGCATTATGTGTTTACTGTTTGGGTGTGCCCCACTTGACTGTTGACCCGCCTTGCGGGATTTGCGCCAACTTTTCTAACAGGACTTTGGCAGAAAGGAAAAATAAACTGATTTTAAAGGGACAATTTAAATCTTCCTTTTCAGAGACTATTTCTGGGTCGGAGGCTTCAACTCCTCCTAGTTCCCATTAGAAAAGAGATGAACACAAGAAGGCTAAGTCTCTTCCGTCGTCTCTTGGTAGGGACCACCAGGAACCGAGACCTAAGAAGGCCAAACTTTCTAGTTCAGATTTGACTTCGTCTGCCCTGAGGCTTTCGGTGCCTAGATCTTCTGCACCGAAGCCTTCGGTACCATCCGTTACTTTGGCACTGAGTATTGTACCCTACGCTTCATCAGAAATGAGGGGCCCCTCGGTTCAGGCTTCCTTATCGGCACCGACCTTTTCTTTGATGCAGGCCTTTATGGCATCGATGACTGTTCCGACACCCTCTCCTGTTTCGGCTCTGACGATTTACACGGCACCAACTATCATCTCAGTACCGACCACCACGTTTTCCACACAGACTCTTTCGGCACCTACCATAGTGCCAACTGCCACTTCGGTACCGACCTTGTCAGTGCAGACCTTACCTTCGGCACCGATGATCTCCTTGGTGCAGACACCAGTAGTACAAGCCTTAATGGCTTCTTTGTTCTCGGTGCCGACACCTATTTTAGCTCCATCCAAGACCCCTTTGTGGGCACCGAGTTTCCTTCATCCTTAGATAGACCTGACTCCCCTTCAGCTATGTCCGTGAGATCCACTAGAAGCCTCTCAGAACATGATGCGGTGTATCTTGTGGATCAATTGTTTTTGGCCAGAGGTAGCCAACCCTCCAGGGCCTATTCTTCCTTCGGAGGTGAACACCCTTCTCCAAAGACCCCTACTTATTCTCCTCCTTCATTGCCTTTGAAGCCACTTGCTGTAGCACAGACTTCCCTCACTTCTGCTCCTTTTGTGGACCTCACTAAGGAGCCGCAGTTGCCTTTGTGGCAGGAGAGACTTGTCACTCCAGTCACTGCTCAGGATGCCAGCTGTGGCATACATACTTCTGTATTTTACAGCCATCCAGGGACTCCAAGTTGGCGGGCTGATTTGCTTGAGCAAGGTATGACCTCCTCGAGTGGACCAGCCTTCCAGCTCATGGAGAAGGCTCTTGCGTCTGTTGGCAATCCTATGCTATCAGTGCCCCCATCCTCCTCTGGACCGCAATTTACGCAAGCCACCCCGATGGACACAGGGCACAAGGGTCTCAGGACACGCTCCCACAGGAGGCCCCTTTTGCGCTGTCTTCCCCAGATTCCCCCCCTGAGGAAGTTCATCGCAAGCGTTCGTGTAAGAGGAAGCACATGGACTCCCCAGAGGAGTCCCTCATGGAAGAGACAGACTTTGATAATGGGGAAGGGTACCCTCGGTCACCCTATGAGGTCTCCTTTGGAGATATCCTCGAAATACTTAAATAGAGAGGTGAATGGCAGCCCTCTAACCTGACCTCTGAAGAGTCTGTGTTCCTGCAGGCCTTTCATGCCCTGCCCCCTACCTCCTGGGTTACTCCACTTGCTGACGACCTTGTCCAGCTCATCGTGTGCAGCGTGCATGGAAGGCTCCTGACACTGTTGTTGCCATTCCCCGCAGGCCAGATAAAATCTTGTTCCCCACATATAGTGATCCTCACTGGTCCAAAGGTCTTCCTGTAGATGCCTTGGTGATGGCGGCTGCAACAAAAAAGGATCTGGTAGAAGAAAGCCAGACTGTTCACCCACCCAACAAAGAGTCCCGGGCGCTGGACAGAGTAAGGAAGAGTACTTTTGCATCAGCAACCTTTGCAGTCAGGTCCCTGAATTATATGGCACATTTTACCAGGCTTCAAAGAGACTTAATTTCTGAGCTCTCTGAAATTTTGGCTGGAGCTGTGTCTGATGAGGTCTGGGAAAAAGTGGCCTCACAGTTAGCCACCCATGAATCGATCTCTAACTCCTCCATGTGGCTGATTTCTCATGCATCAGAAAGAGCAGCTAGAGCAGAGGGTGCAGTCATTGTCCTGAGGCAGCATGCCTAGATGCGCTTGTGTGATTTCATGGAAAGCTTCAAGACTTCCTTTCTGAATGCTTCTATTGAAGCCTCTTCGTTATTTGGGCCCATGGTAAAAGACACACTGGCTAGATGTGAACAGGACGGTAAGACCCTTTCTGCTGTAGGTGTCCATTTTTCTTCCCCTCAACAGGCTTTCTCCAGAAACCAGAAGAGTGGGAAGATGAGGCACAAAAAGTCTCAAGGTTCTTTCCGTGACACAAGAGACGATTTTTTTCCCCTAGAGGCATAGCAGGAAGCTCATATGGAAGTCGCCCCTTTCGGCACAGAGGAGGTCCATTTAACCAAGGTTCCAGAGATTCTGTCTCTGGCCAGTCCTACCAGCGCTCCTGAAGAGCAGCCCAACTGCTTTCCTCTGAAAGTGGTTGGGGGTCGTTTCTCTTTGTACCTTTCTGACTGGCTAACCATTACCACCAGTTCTTGGGTACGAGAGATAATAACCAGAGGTTATCATATTCCCTTTGATCTTTGTCCCCCCCAAGAAACTTACCCAATGTTCCACTCAGTCAAAGGGAAGCAGCAGCATTAGAGATTTAAAAGCTGCTAAGAAAAAGAGTCATCCAAATAGTCCCACCAGACCAGATAGGGTCCGGATTCTACTCAAGATTATTTTTGGTGCCAAAAAAGACCGGGGACTGGAGACTGATTTTGGATCTCAGTATGCTAAACAAATTTGTAGAGGTACAGAAATTTCGGATGGTCACAATACAGTCTATCCTCCCACTCTTGGAGGCAGGCAATTGGATGAACTCTATAGATCTTCAAGATGCGTACTACCACATAAAGGTGGATAGGCCATCGAGAAGATTCCTTCACTTCCATGCGGGAGCCAGTCATTACCAGTTCTGAGTACTGCCCTTTGGATTCTCTACAGCCCCCAGAGTGTTCACAAAGTGCATGGCAGTTGTCACAGCTCACCTGCGACTGCAAGGATTCCGGGTGTTTCCATACCTAGACGACTGGCTCATCACCACCCCCACCAGACATCTATTGGAAGAAACCTTGGCATACTCTCTTCACACCGCAGAAAGGCTAGGTGTAACCATAAACTGGCAAAAATCCAACCTATCTCCATCCCAAGGCATAGAATTTATTGGGGTCCTGTTGGATACAAAACTGCATGGCATCGATTCCAGAGCACAGAATTTTAAGGATAAAACAACAACTCTTACGCATCCTCTCAAAGGAAAGTTCCACAGCACATTCTGTCCACCAGCTGTTGGGTTCCATGGCAGCTTCCATCACCATTGTCCCCCTTGCGAGATTCCACATGAGGCTTTTACAATAGTTAGTACTCACCCAGGGGTACCCTTTTCAGTTTCCTCTATCTTCCCCAGATTTGGGTGACTCAGAGATGCAAACAAGACTTGATTTGGTGGATGTCGCAGAACAATGGTCTCGCCCCTTCACACCCCAACAGCCCAAAGCCACAATCACCACGGATGCCTCCCAGTGGGGTGGGTAGGCTTTTTCAGGGGAAGGCAGTCCAAGGCATGTGGTCGGAACTAGAGACCCATCTGCATATAAATGTCCTAGAACTGAGGCCAGTGCTTCTAGCATTGCAAGCATTCCATCCCCTCCTTCCATCAGGAACTATTGTAATACAATCGGACAACATGGCTGTAGTCTGGTACATCAACAAACAAGGCGGAACCAAATCCCTACCCACTTTGTCGAGAGTCCATGAGGATATGGCAATGGCTACCAACCGCTTTCTAATAGCAATGCACATTCCTGGGAGTTCCAACATGATAGCAGACAGATTGAGCAGGTGCATTCTGCAACCGCACGAGTGGTCTCTGAATCCTCTTATAGTGGCGGAGATTTTCAACCGCTGGGGTCTTCCTTGCTGCGACCTCTTTGCATCCCCAACCAACTACAAATGCAGAAATTACTTCACCCTGATTCCCCCTCAGGGACAGTCACCCAGGGATGCTCTAGTCCACGATTGGCCCTCGGGTCTGCTTTATGCCTTTCCCCCTCTTCCTCTCATTCCCCAGTTCCTGAAGAAAGCCTGCCGATTGAAGAGCAAGATAATCCTCATAGCGCCATACTGGCCTCGTCAAATTTGGTTCCCCTTCCTATGGCCTCACCTGCTAGATCAACCATGTATTCTCGATCCAACTCTGGACTTGATCTCCCATCTGCAGAACCTGATTCATCCCAACCTGAACAGCCTGAAGTTCATAGCTTGGCTCCTCCACTTCTGGTGATTGCCAGGCAGACTGATCTTTCTTTCCCAATACATGACATTCTTATTGCATCTCATAAGTCTTCCACCAGAACTACTTATCTCAGCAAATGGAAAAGGTTTACCATTTGGCTGAAGGAAAAATGGATAGACCCTTTTTCAGCACCAGTGCCGGTAGTACTGGAATACCTGTCAAGTTTATTCCAATCTGGCCTATCTGCTTCTACCATTCGAGTTCATTTGGCCGCTATATCTAATTTTCACAATGGTATCCATGACTCTTCCCTTATGTCACAAATTATGCAAGACCTTTCTTAAAGGTGTAAATCATTTGAAACACCTTTTTCGAGAACCTATCCTGCCATGGGACCTGTCATTAGTCCTACAAGCTTTGACAATGTCTCCTTTTGAACCAGCTTCTTCATGCGACCTCAAGTTTCTTTCTTGGAAAACTTTGTTCTTGGTCGCCATTACTTCTGCCAGACGTATCTCTGAACTTCAAGCTGTATGCATCAAATGGCTTTACTTGATCTTTCATAAAGATAGAGTGTCATTGAGAACTAATCCTTCCTTTCTGCCAAAAGTGATCTCTGAAATGTCCATTAGCCAAACCATTGAATTGCCAGTTTTCTTTCCCAATCATTCTAACAGAGGAGAGTATTGTCTACATACCCTAGACATAACTAAGGCTTCTCGCAAATCAGATCAGCTATTCCTGGCCTATTCTGGGCCTAGATTTGGATGTGCTGTTTCTAAGGTCACATTGGCTAAACTGCTAAAAGACTGTGTAACATTTATTCACAAAACTCACAATATCCCTCTGACTCCAGCCGTAAGAGCTCATTCCACTAGATCGGTAGCAACTTCTGCCTCCTTCCATGCTAGAGCTTCTTTACCTGACATTTGTGCAGCTGCAACTTGGGCTACCCCTCTTACCTTCATCAGCTATTACAAATTGGATTTGGCCTCCAGAGGAAGAGCATCCTTTGGTTCAATGGTGCTCAGGAATGTCCTTCCATGAGAGCCTCCCAGGAATAAAGGTAGCTGGGGACTCTGTCCCAGGCGTAAGGACTGAACGAGGATTAACAATATCAGATAAAGAAGTTATGTCTTACCATAATGTTCCATCTGTATTGTTGATCTGCATTCAGTCATTACGACCCTCCCTCCTTCCCCCTCCTGAGGCTTATAGTGGATCTCATCATCCGGTTCCATTAGGTCCTTTAACCAGAGGTAGCCTCTACTTTCTTTGACTTGCAAACTTAATTTGAGGTAACAGGGAGAGGGGAATTGTGGATAAGAGTTTAGCTCGAGAGTTTGTGGCTGTTGCGAGCTTGGAAGATGGCCGGCTCGGTTCCGAGGTCGGAACTGATAACCCAGGAGTAATGACTGAATGAGGATCAACAATACAGATGGAATGTTATGGTAAGACATAACTTCTTTTTTAGCCTATTGGGGTACATTAGGTGGCTCAAGCTAGTAATTTTTATAAATAGGAATTCTGGGGCTTTTCAAGTTGTACAAGGTGTTTGTAGAGATGCATTTCAAAGGAGTCATTTTGTGTGATGATGGCACTGATGAAGATTAAAACATAAGGCATTTCTTGGACCTGGAAGACATACCATGACACACAAGCAGGGCAGTACAAAAGAAGTTTATGATCACAACTTGGTATGGCAATTTAAGAGAGAGATCAATCACATTCTCATTGTGAGTACTTAGTTCTCTAATAAAGTAGTCTGTTTTAAGAGGATACTGATGATGTGGTAAGATGATGGGATTGAACTTACTGACAGTAACTGTGCTCAACTTCATAGCATTTATGGTGAGCCTATGATTAGCACACCAAGAGCTGATCTGATTGGGCTTTGCTTAGAGATATCATGGGGTGATTTGACAACAGTACTCAAATTCACCAATGCAAACTTGGTTCACCATCAACTTTGTTTGCGTAGTTTTACTGCTGAAAAGCAAATGCCATACAGGAAGAAACCCAAGACTGATCACCGTGCGATTCTGCTACTATTGTTTCCATGGTAGAAGTGGCAGCCATACTTGGTTTATGTGAGTTTAGTCTGTAGGCCTATTAGATGTCAACAGACATTAGGGTTAGCAGTAAAGCTAACTAGTTTGCTTATGGTTCCCTCTTCTGGAATGATATCAGAGGGCTTTAGTGAGGTCAAAGTATACAGAAAGTATATTCTTGCTTTTGTCTAAAGCTTCTCTGGCCATAATAATGCAGGTTGTGTAGCCATGACCTCCAATAATGCATCCCGTAGTTATTTTATTTATTTTATTTTACATTTATTGACCGGGCTAGTCTAACTGGATATATGTCTATTTTCAGTAGAGGCCCGGGGAGAAAATTATTTTATTTTATTTATTTAACATTTGTTGACCGGGAATGTCCGACTAGGTTCCACAGAGCCTGTTTTCAGCGGAGGCCCGGGGAGAAATGCTCCAGATGCATGTCTTTGGAATGTGGGAGGAAACCGGAGTACCCGGAGGAAACCCACGCGAACACAGGGAGAACATGCAAACTCCACACAGAAGCCACCCCAGCCGAGAATCGAACCGGAGAACCTCTTCCTGTGAGGCAACAACGTTAACCGCTGCACCACTGTGCCGCCCAGAAAAGCTCCAACCAGTAAAAGAACCTGTCTTTAGATATACAAATATTAGAATACAGATAAAATTCATACAAAAAATACTAAAAAACATTTTTCAAAGTGATCACACATTTACAAGTACATGGAAACAAAAATGCAAATTATTGGACTTGAATTAGTGCAGTTATTGAGGAGGTTACTAATAAATTGTTGAATAAGGATAATAACTAACACCATACAAAATAGAACGTAAAATAAGAAAGGAAGATGTAAAGGAAGAAAAATAGAGGGTGGATGAGTACTTGTTAGAGTAGTAAGACAAGTTATGATTTTAAGAATAAATTAATAGATAGGATTATGATGGAGAGGTAGAGCTGTAGTTGTTAAGTTGGGATTATTACAGAGAAATGTAGCATATGATGAGTCAAGTAATTAGAGCAATGTTATATAGGTCTGTAGTTACTAGGGTCTATTGTGGGGCATCGAGTGGAACAGCTGTGGCTGTTTTATGTACATAGCTTGTGAGAGACTGGGCTTTGATACTTGCAAGCAGACAGCCTGCTGTGTACAGAGTCCATAGTACAAGTACTTTGGGGGGAGCACAAGCCATTTGATCAGGGATGATAGCTAGTGGTACAATCAGTGTCAACTGTGGAGAGGCGATGGGATTTAGGGGCAATATCTAGTTAGTCTAGTTAATTATGCAGTTATTTCTCAGATGGAACTCTCGTTCTTCTATGTTATGCCATATTCATTTTTTTTCCATTTTCCTGCTTCATGCCTTTTGGGTACTGATGAATTTAGTCCTTCAGGATTAGGGCACTACCTGGTAATCAAGCTATATATAGTAAAATATAGTTTCAGCTATGGTGTATATATGCCAGAGAGGAATGGGATCTTGGATGGCAATTAAACTGAAAAGTACCTCACGAACAGGCTATACAAATCTTCAGACTGCCTTTGGGAAGAATATAGATATCCAGTCTGAAAGTTAGAAATTGCAGCAAGATAAAGCAAAGTAGTGGAAAAGCTTGACCTAAATCAAAAATTACTGGAAAATATGACAGGGCAGGCAGGAAAAGGGCTGTAAGCAGTTCTATACCTTTTGCCTGCAATTAAGAGTAATGTCTGGCTGTTGATATAGAGGCTTAAGGCTGTGAGCTGTAGTTCCTGTGGTATAGGATGTGATTCCCTCAGCCCTCATTTGGCTGCTGTATGACTTTGAGCAAGTCACTTAACCAGACATTGCTACCAGGTTTTCCCTGAAAATTGAGTATGTGCCTCGTCGGCCTACCTGGTTAATAAATGGGTGTTATTAAAAGTCCTGTTACATTTTGTCTAATCTATCTTTGGGAAAGTAACATGGTGGATATTTCATTATAGTTATGCAAAACAGATATAGACAATTTTTTTCAACACACTTCATTTCTGAAATACAGGTAGTTGTTTCAGTGACATTGTGGAACAGTGGAGTTGTGGCAGTTTGAGTATCACCAGGGTTAGTATATTTAGAGAGATGGAGTACGGATGGTTCAGAAAAACATTTTCTTTTAGGTAATAATATTAGTCATGGATAGGTTGTCAACAGAGGTGATTAGTTAGAGATCCACTGTCTCCTAAGGGCAGATGTATTAGTGCAGACATCTCTCTTGAAAAAAAAGCAGGATTGTTAGTAATTGGTAAAGTTGGAAAAGCCATGCTGTCAACATTAAGGATGGAGATATATCTAAATGGGATTTGTCAAAATTATCTTGAAATGATGTAGAAGTTGCAGCTGTAGTTAAGTGCTTACAGAGTGAACCATGTCTGCCTGAACCAGAAGTGAACTCTGACTCTGGGTTTTTGATTTGTGACTTTCTGAATCAGCATCAGCATCTAAGGGAATGGGCAGAAAATCATGCAGGAAGATGTCTAGTCTGGGCGTCCTTAGCATGACACCCTCCACCCACCAAAAGTGAATTATGGTGAAGTAGTCTGAGCATTTTGAATTTGCTTGTGTTAGACATTGCACACCAGAATGCTTCAAAGACAGATCTTCCTTGTGACTGAGAAGCTCAACAAACATTGGTGCTGAAGAATGTAAGAGGAGTCTGTTCTCTAAGGAGTTTGCTTCACCTGGAATGTGGGCTGCTAATGTATGGAATTGATAGCCAACTGCATTCCAATACCCAACTTTCATACCAAATAGTCTAGGAGTGTGTTGCTACTTCGATATATCAGATAACTTGCTATGTTCTAGGAGTGTGTTGCTACTTTGATATATCAGATAACTTGCTATGTTATCAGACTATTTAATGCAACCAATTGAATAAGAGTCACAAAAAAAAAGCCCCTGTCATTTTAGGAACATTTTTTATGAATGAATCTCCTAGGGTAACTAAGCATCTTGAACCTGTAGTTATGCATTCCCATATCCATCTAAGATCAGATGTATCTGGTATGATTGAACTTGGAGTGTCAGATGCTGCCATGGATTTCTGGGAAAAGGTTGGTGTCATCCATCTACAGAAAATGAGATGGCAGGGCCTGGAAATTTGGAATGTCAGGATCAGGAAATTTGCACCACTGCCCACTGTTATCCATATGGTAGACCTTGGGTATGAAGGATCATTTCATTCAATGAACAGTAAAATTGTTGTCCTAGGGAGGTACTGCTTAACTTCTTAGAGCAAGAAATCTTGAAAAAGCCTAAAATAATGGGAGGGATCAAGGCCCAACAAAAGGGACATATTGCTAAATAGTTCTTATAAGCTTAATGCAAATCCTGTTATTTAGCAATATATATTTTCTGAAGGATATGAAGTCGGAAACTCATATGACATTAGCGACTTCAAATTTTATGAGGAACAGACCTAAAATATGAGGCAGAAATCTAGACAGGTGATAGGAATGCCTAAAAAAAAAGCACATGACAGAGAATTGTGCACAAGTTCCAGTCTGTCAACATGAGTTATACAAGTGCAAAGCTGGACCTGCAAGGCTGAATTTAATCCTTAGGAAGCTGAACATTTTTATCAGAAACTTCACCATGCTTATTAGATCCCTTATAGATAGGGTCAGCAAGAAACCATTCCTGTAGGGAAATAATTGCCTTAGTTTTCCTGAGGTATATTTATAGGCTGGTACTACAGATGTGCAGTTAGTTGACACCCTTTGGTGAAACTGACATTGAAAGCTTCTGAGTTGGTAATGGCCAACTTTAACCCAGAAACCTCATGGATTCCTTAGTAATTTTAATGGGACAAGTAAGCATCTTAATGATCCAAAGAGCACAACAAACATCTTGCTAGGGAGAGTAGACAAACAAATTCATGGTACAGATGTAGGCCTCAAGATATAAGATGCCCTTGAGGTCTTTTGTTTTCCTTGACACCAAAGAATCCGGAGTAGTAATCCATGCCTTTGTGGCTTGGCGAGACATTTGGAGGGCTTTTTTTTTGATAAATATTAAAAATGCCTTTTTGATAAATATTAAAAACACCTTCCTTTTAAGGTATTGTGTACTGTATCCTTACCTGTGTTTAATGGTGATGCTTCAGATATTACACCAAAGTGATAATTGGCACTTGATTTCGTCTTAAGTCTGGCAGTCAGTGCTTCAGCAGCACTACTGTCTGCCCCTGGCTTGACTTTGGTCTCTATCTAGTCACATAGCACCACTCTTTCTGTGTCTTAATGTTTTAATTTTTTGATGGGCTGGGCCATAGACAGTTTTCAGCAATGACCTAATCCAATTTGCTGCTTACAGATTTCTGTATTGAATTACATTTGTTAAATTAACAAAATAATGAGAAGGCAGAGGGAATTTTGTGCTTAGCGTTGTTATGTTGATGTTGCCTTATGCCATGCCAGAGCTACATGAGACTGTTTTCTTTGCATTCTGTTAAAAGAAGGCTGTGGAGGATGGAACGTGTCCCTTCCAACAAGAAGGGACATGGCATGAGTTTCCATATCCACCAAACAGGACTTCTGTAGCTTTATGTGTGGGGGAGGCTCTGCTTCCTTTTTTTTCTCAAATAATTTTCATTTCCAAAATAAATGATATGTTAAATCACATACGATATATTCTAATTTCAAATTTAATAATTATATACAATATTTACATTCAGCCTGACATAAGAAAATAAGTTAATATATTCATGAAGAAAAATAATTAGTTTTCTTATATGATTATTAGAAAGAGACAGAGTCCATTTGTAGAGTATCTATCAGTAATAAAACTTTCCTCCACAGATTATTGATTAAGGGCCTAAGATAAATTCTGAGTTCTTTAGTTATGATATCCATTGATGCTGTTTTCTTTAATAAGGATAAAAAAATCTTCCATTGTAGGTAACGTATTGGAATTCCATCTCCTGGTTATACATTTTCTGGCAATTGCTAGTATTGTCCAAAGTAAATACAAGTTTGTTCTATTCAAGTAAATACTTTCATTTAAATTTAATAAAATTAAAGCGTTAGTTAAAGTAAGGGAATCTGTAAATATAGCCTGTAGAAAATTATTAATATCAGCCCAGTAAGTTTTAATAGCAGTACAGTCATAAAAGATATGAGACCAATCAGTTTGTATCTTCTGTTGACATTTCCAACATGATTCATTGTTTGAGGAGGTAATTTTTGTAATTTTATCAGGAGTTATGAAAGATCTATGCAGAAACTTCCAATTGAATATTCTTTAGTATTGTGAATAAGATGTTAATTTGACAGAAGGTAATATATTTGATTTGTTTTCTGATGATAAATATAAATGCTGACCTGTAGTAATATGTTGCCAATAAATTGATTTGGGTGTCATTTTATAAGTTACTAATTCACCATATAAAAGGGAAATAGCATTCTTCATATTATAATCATTATAAACATCTCCAGATAGCCAATTTATTAGTTTTGGCATATTCTTATAGGATGAATTGCTGATTATTCTGCATAGATCTTTAGTATATGTTAAAACACTTTGGAGAAGAAGCCAATCTTGAGGTGCCATCTCATAATATGTTTTTTATGTATTGAATATCTAAAATCTTTTGGTCTCTAATGCACTGGTTCCAGCAGATATAATTTTTATGTTTCCATGTAATGAATATATTTCTATGTGGCCTATCACAAAAAGTCTTTGTAATAATGAATGGAGTTAAAAGGTCAAACCAAATTTTTATGTCAATATTTAGATTGACGATTTTTCTAAAGGCATTAAAAGTTAGTTAAGTTCAATTTAGTTAGCTTTGTAATATTGTTTTGCATGTTTATGCATAATAAATACCATAGCTTATTAGATTTGTCTGTTATTAAAAGATTTTTTGGTATGGTGGTTTCATTTACTAGTATGACAGTATGTAGCATTTTCCAGTTAGAGGAATGGTAGGGGCTTATCCCATCAATGACTGTTTTAAACATGGACGCCTTTATGTATGTTTCAATATCTGGAAAGTTAAGTCCTCCCAGTTCCTATGGTCTAATATGATGTGGTAAAGCAATTCTATTTCTTTTATGGAACTATAGAAACTTTAGTAGAATTGTATTTATTTTTTAAGAAATTGCCTCTCAAGAATCATTGGAATAGCCTGGACTACATACAAAATTTTAGGAAGTAGAACCATCTTTACCAGTTGTAGTCTATCTTCAAATGTCATAAATATTTTGTTCCACTTCTCCACTGATATCTTTATTACGTTAATAATGTTATTATAATTTGCAATTAAGTCTCTTCCATATCTTTACATAAAATAATTCCAAAGTAATTTGGAGTGGATATTTGTTTCCCAATGAAATGACATCTGTTTGCTTGTATTTCTTTCTTTTTATTCAATAATAAGAATTCTGATTTTGACTTACATGGCCTGAAATCAAGTAAAATTTTCAGTTAGGAAATCTAGTTCTTTTAAGACCTTGTTGGAGTTTGGTAATGTAAGAAGCACATCATCAGCAAACATTATTTTAGAATTATATTGGTCACATTTGTCTATACCTTTTATGTCTGGGTTACTTCGTATTAAAACAGCAAGTATTTCTATAGCCAATGCAAAGAAAGTAGGTGACATGGGACATCCCTGCTTAGTATCTTTGGTAAGATTAATGGATTCTGAGGTGAATGGTTGTAATTTGACACAAGCTAAATTGTTTTTATAAACATTCCTCATAAGCATAATAAAGGAAGAAGGGAAGTCAAATAGAGCTAGAAATTTAAAAAAAAATCTCAATTTAAAGAATCAAATGCCTTCTCTATGTCTAATCCAATTATCAATGTTTTTTTATTTTCCCAGTTTAAAAATTCAGTAAGGGTTAGAATCCTTTTAATATTGTCATGTGTATGTCTGTTATGTATAAATCCAGTTTGGTCATAATTATTTTGGATAAGGGAATTTTTATTTTGTTAACTAAAATGGACATAAGTATCTTATAATCATTATTTAGTAAGGATATTGGTCTAAAGGAGCTACAAAAATTAGGCTCTTTGTTTTCTTTCAGAATAAGAGTAATTAAAGAATATTTCCGAGAAGGTGGAATTATCCCTTTTGATTGGACTTGAAGTAATGTTTTATGGAATAGTGATGTTACAGAAATGGGAAAAAGTTTGTATATTTCTCTAATAAGGTCATCTATTCATGGTGCTTTATTAGGTTTGCTTTCTTTTATCCTGTCCATGACCTCTGTGTGATTGTTTTTTGAAGATCTAGTTTTAGCTCGTCAGGAATTTTGTTTAGTTTTATAGCAATTGTTTCCAGATTAATTTGGTCAATTGAAAGACTAGTCTTTTTATAATGTTCTGTATAATGTTGTTTAAAAGCATGAATGATGTTGCCTATATCTGAAACGTTTTTGTTTTTCTCTTTATGTAAGATATAAAAAATGTTCATCCAAAACAAAGCACTCAGGAACCAGCAAAACAAAGCCACCAATAGATAGGAGCAAAAAAGCTTGTTTTATTTTAATGTTTACAAAACACCACGTTTTCATCCTAGTATGTCCAGGACTTCATCAGAAATAAAAGTGCATTGTGTTCCCTCCTTATATACCACTTTCCTAATTACCTCGTGGTCATAATTAGTCGCAATTAACTAAAATAAGCCATGAGATTTTAATAATATAAAATTAAAATTAAAACACTCGTACTAATAATTACTGTAACATTTTCTCAATAAATATGATGCTAACATCTGTTCTAGTTAACACGTTCCACAACCCTAGTATAAAAATGGATCTATTATTTAAAAATCCACTCAGGTTCACCTATAAAAAGGGTAGAAATATAAAAGAGATGTTGGAGAATTATAAGGTGAAAAATTCTAGATCCAAGAAGGGAACATACAAATGTGGTTCATAGGTTCATAGGTTTATACTAGGCTATCTGCCCTAAGGCATTTATAAGCCTAGCCCAAAGTTTTGTGGCTTACGCCACCCCTTATATGAAAAAATACTGTACCCATTAGTTTGTTCAGCCTCTGTCCAGCAGTGACACAGAGATGATTCCCGGGGTAAACCTACGATCTCCCATCCACAGGTCAAGATTTCTCTTGAACAGAGCCAGCGAGGTGCTCTGCCTCACATGGACCGGGATTTTATTCCACAGCATAGGGAGTCTCTGAGTGATAAATCTATCCCTCCAGCATGTCCTATTTATATCCGTGCTAAGGTTGAAGTCACTTGCTCTAGTGGTTTTGGTGGATTTGGATTTTTAGAGGTGGAGCATGTCCATTAATTCCGGGTTGGACATGGCCTTGTATGTCAGGCACATGTCACCTCTGAGCAGACGGTATGCGACTGAATAGAGCTGGAGTTTCTTCAATCTGGCAGCATATGACAGATTTTGGAGTCCCTTTATCCTTTTGGTGAGGAACTTCTGGGGTCTCTCCAATTGCTGCAGATGTCGGGTGAGATACATCCCGAATGGGGCATTGTACTCGATCATTGGTCTGATAAGTGAAGAGTACAGCGGAACAATGACCTCACTAGATCTGGTTGTGAATCCCTTCATGATCAGGTGGGCAATGTAGAAGGTCTTTCTAACCACTTTAGCAACGTGAGTGTCAAAGAAAGGCCACTGTCAACCTGGGTCCCCAGGTCCCTGATAACCTCTTCTGTGCTTAGTGGATTGCCACCTATATGGCAGCTTGGGGTTACCTTGTTTTTCCCAAAGGGTATGACTATACATTTTTTGGCGTTTAACTTCAGGCCATGGCTCTGACACCAGCTATCTGTTTCCGTGAGTCCCTTCTGAAGGATATCCGTGTCCGATGCAGTTTCCACTATGGCGCCCAGTTTGCAGTCGTCTGCAAACTTTGTCAGCCAAAGTCCTCCCATGTTGGCCTGTACTTCTGAGAAGTAGATGCCAAACAATAGGGGGCCAAGGACCGAGCCCTGTGGGACACCACTTGTGACCGGCTTGGAGTCTGACATAGCGCCAGCAACTCTAACCCTGTGGGTTCTGTCCTTAAGCCAGTTTGCAACCCATCTTGTGACATATGGGTTTACATTTAAGCTGGTAAGTTTTTCTACAATACCCGAGTGGGGTATTGTGTCGAAAGCCTTTGCAAGGTCAAGGTAGGCTGTATGGACTGCCTTTCCATCATCAATGGCCTTGGTGACTGTTTCAAAGAAGTCGACCAAGTTCAAAAGGCATGATCTGCCCTTGATGAAGCCAAACTGGGTCGGGTCCAATGTCTGCTAGTCCCCTATATCTTTGTTTATGAGCTCCATTATGATCCTCTCCATAGCTTTGCAGACTAGACTTGTTAAGCTTATGGGGCGGTAATTACCATGGTCCGTAGAGGCACCGCCTTTGTGGAGTGGGACCACAGTTGCCATACGCCACTCCTTGGGCACGTATCCTGTGGTAAGGCTGAGATTAAACAGCTTCCTTATGTGTGGGTTTAATTCCTCATTTAGCTCGTGTAGCACACAGCCGGGGACACCATCCGGTCCCATTGATGCTGTGTTTTTAGCTTTAGAGAGAGCAGCTTTCACCTGCAAATTTGAGATGTCTGGGAGGCTACACTCCACTGGGATAGTTATCTCTCCTTTAGGGGGGCAGAGGGGGGTGAAGTTTGCACTGAACCTGTCTGCCAGTATGTTGGCAATGTCTGTGGGTTCAGTGATTTTTGTATCATTTTGGACTAATTCTGAGCATATCTGGGAGTTTCCACCCAGGTTCCTAACATAGCTGAAAAAGGCCTTATGATTGTCCTTTGAATCCATGGCAATTTTTCTCTCAAAATTGGACTTAGTTGATTTTATGAGTGCTCGTACTTTTTTACTAATAATGATCAGGGGTGACTTCCCTTTTATGGATTTTGTTCTATCATGTAATAGCTTTCTCCTCTTATTGTAAAGTTTGTTAATGGCTGGGGTCTACCAGACTGGACGTTTGCCCTTTGTGGAAAGAGTCTTGGTTTTATTTGGGATTGTCTGATCCATGCAGTCCTGGAGGTGTTCATAGAAGGCATTTGTAAGGGCTTCCACAGCTTGGGTTGTGGTTTCCACTGGCTCAGGGGCCTTGAAGGATACCACACCAGTCTTGAGTAGTGTGAAGTTTGCTTTAGAGAAGTTCTTCACTGTGGTCTTTTTGTTTGGGGTGGGGGCGGGATGTGGATTTCCAGTGAGATTAGTTTATGATCAGATCTCACCAATGAGGGATATAATTCCGATGTGGAGCATTTTGTCCCCATGTTTGTGATAATGAGATCTAGTATATTTTCTCCTCTCGTGGGAACAGTGACTAGCTGTTCCATGGCATTTGAATTTATGAACTCCAGGAACTGTTGGGCTAGAAAGTTAGGGCTTGAGTAATGTTCCCAGTCTATATTCGGGTAGTTGAAGTCACCCAATATGATGGTGTTTGGAGATACATTTATACCCTCCAGTGTCTTCAAGAAGGCTGTGTGGGGTTCCTGAGTTTGAGAGGGTGGCCTGTAGCATGCTACAATTTGTAGAGCAGTTTTGCCTATGGTTAGTTGCACTTGGATGGCTTCCGAAGCTTCGTGCATTGCCACCAACCTGGAGGTGTGGGTATCCTTTATGAATATGGATACACCCCCTCCTTTTGTAGTGTGGTCCGGGGTTTGGGGCCGGAACGCATGATATGAGGTAAAACCTAATAGTGCTGGGGTGCTCTCAGGAGCCTTGAACCAGGTTTCAGTTACAGCACAGACATCAATGTTCTCCATACTGAGAAGGGCCTCGAGTGCGTGCATTTTGAGATTTAGACTTCTGGCATTGAGCAGCATTACCCTCAGTTTCTTCCCATTTTTGTTTTCTAGGGTGGTAGGTTTAGAATTTGAGCCTTGCCTAAAAAAAGCACTATGGGGGTGGCAAGAGCCTTAGCCAATATCCAGAATCCCAGTGGTGACAGGTGCAAGCCGTCCCTTGCGAAGCAGCGTGGCTTGTCAAGCATGTCATCCCAGGCAGACAGACACTGGATCCCCTTTGAATGACACCAGACATTAAGCCAATTGTTAAAGCTGATCATCTTGTCTCTATATTGTGGCATCATTCTTGGTGAAGGAAGGATACTGCTCAGGGTCAGGGTCATACCTTCCTGGGCTACATAATCAGAGAGCTCCTCTATGTCTCTTTTCATGTAGTCCAGGGAGGTACGTCTCAGGTCGTTCACACCAGCATGGACAATGACTGTGTCATATTTGTACTTGCCGTGGAGTGACCCGAGCGCTTGTATTATGTGGCGGATTCTAGCGCCCGATAGGCAGCTTACTGTGACCCTCTCCTTGTTCAGCCTGGTGAGTGGGACGTCAGTGTGTCTGACTATGGAGTCACCTATGACAAGTATGTTTGGTGTTGTATTTGGCCTTAAGGGCTGTGACTGCTTTGCACACTGCTTTTGTGGTTTATGTGTTGCTTGTGGGGTGTCTTGAGGTAGCAGTTGTTTGGGTGTCTGCTTTGGAGGCCTCTGCTGTTTAGGTAAATTTTTACTCAGAGCCTCCGAGTATGTCTTTGTGTGTTTATGTGTTTGATTCAGTGGTGTGGTAGCATTATGTGAGGCTGGTTTTGTGGTGTGTGTAGTTGCCTTCTCCTCCTGTCTGGTCTTGCCAGTCCTGAGTTGAGAGAGCTCAGCTTCCAGTTTGGCTAAATAGCTGCATCTCTCGCAAGTATTTGTGTTATGTGGGAGGAGGAGAGGGTTGTCTGTGTACATGAGGCAGTTATAACATTGCCTCAAGATTCCCAGATTCACCAGCTGGACCGGAGAGGAGATTGACAACTGCACTTTGGACATGCTAGAATAATATTGGGAATTCCTTAATAATTGAAAACAAGGGCCAGTGGGGAGTGAGGGTGTAGTGCTTTTAATTTTTAGTGCTGACTTATATAATTGCTTTAGTGAGCAAGTGCCAGGTAACTTGAGTGCAATGTGTTACAAGTAACTAAATGCAAAAACGACAAACAGTAACTTTCTTTCAAGTGAAACAAGGAAATAAGTACAGTAAGCGATGCAGATATCACTAGTGATCCACAGAAGTGCTGAGAAGCACAGATTAGGTGGAATTAGCATTCCAGGAAATAACAAGCAAACAAACAACAAGCATATAAACAAAGCTAGATTCAGCAGGCCTGGATCTAGTTTATGCTACAGCAAACAAGGTGTACCAATTTCAGTAAGATACAGTTCAAATATTCAGGCACTATAAACCTTTAACCAGAAATTCCCAGCTCAGAAGGGCAGAGTCCAGCCTCTTCTCCCACAAGAGTGCAGACCACGAACCTTCTTAATGTAAAATAACTGGCCTGAAGCCCAAGTGCTTAAACCAGAACTAATACACTTGGACACTGGGCTCTCAATCAGCAGTTCCCAACTTAGAAGGATGAAAGCTACCTGTCCTGCCACCACATTGCTTGCCACAAACCTTCCTAATGTAAAACAACTGGTCTGAAGCCCAAGTGCTTAATCCAAAAGACTTAGAATGATAGCTACACTTTAATCAAGTTACAACCAAGCAGTAATAAATACAATTGAATACTTTAGAGAATGTCTGGATTAGTGCTCAAGTTACACAAACAAAGCTAGATCCAGCAGGCCCGAATCCAGTCTATGCCACAGCAAACAAGGCACACCAACTTCAGTAAGAAGCAGTTCAGATATGCATGCACTATAAGCCTTTAACCAGAAATTCCCAGCTCAGAAGGGCAGAGTCCAGCCTCTCCTCCCACAAGAGTGCAGACCACGAACCCTCTTAATGTAAAATAACTGGCCTGAAAGCCCAAGTGCTTAAACCAGAATTAATACACTTTTAGAATAACAGACACTGAGTCCTCAATCAGCAGATCCCAACCTAGAAGGATGTAAGCTACCTCTTCTGCCACAACAGTGCAGACCACAAACCCTCTCAGTGCAAAACAACTGGTCCGAAGCCCAAGTGTTTAAACCAAAAGGCTTAGAATGAGTTACACCAAGCAGTAATAAATACAAATGAGTATTTTTGAGATGATGCAAAAGTAAAATGAAGTAGGTAGAAACACAAGTACAGTAAAAGCAGATTAAATTTTTTTTTTTTTTTTAATCTGAACAAGTGCTGAGATCAAAGAAACAGATTTGAGTGCTGAAACTAGAAAACTGGCTAGTTATAAGAAAAAAAAACAAGCTAGAAGGCTTCCCTCAAACACAGAAGGGCTTGGGGGCTCAGAAGCATACAGATAGTCTATACCACTTAACAAGAAAGGCAGGAAATAAGCTTAATTTTTTTTTGTCTGTTTCCCAGATGCTCTCTTTGTACACAGTAGGAGTGCCTGAAATCAGAATATGATCTCACTGCACTCAGTTGAGTGAGCAAATGAGATGGGCCCAGAGGCAGGCTGAGGGGCGGGCAGTTTCGAGGCCACTAAGATTAAACACCAAAACAAAAACACGGAGGGTGGGTGGGAATAACTGAAGAGCAGAGCTAAAACTGCCAGTTCAGTTAAATATTCCTTTAACACAGTTTAAATCAAATTAAATACTGTATTTTTTAAAAAAAAAGTGCAGATAAAGGTACTTAAATTCTCTTATACATCCAGTTGAATATAACCAAGTTCTTAGCCGGCCAAAGCTGAGGTTTTTAAGCAGAAAATATTTCACACTATACCACTTACATAGGCAAGAACAGGAAATCAAAGAATGTGGCTACCCCCACACCTGTAATTACTAGCAAATAACAAAGAGCAGAGTTAAAACTGCCAGTTCAGTTAAATATTCCTTCAACACAGTTAGAGCAGAGTTAAAACTGCCAGTTCAGTTAAATATTCCTTTAACACAGTTTAAATCAAATTAAATACTGTATTTTTTTTTTTTAAAAAGTGCAGATAAAGGTACTTAAATTCTCTTATACGTCCAGTTGAATATAACCAAGTTCTTAGCCGGCCAAAGCTGAGGTTTTTAAGCAGAAAATATTTCACACTATACCACTTAAATAGGCAAGGACAGGAAATCAAAGAATGTGGCTACCCCCACACCTGTAATTACTAGCAAATAACAAAGAGCAGAGTTAAAACTGCCAGTTCAGTTAAATATTCCTTCAACACAGTTAGAGCAGAGTTAAAACTGCCAGTTCAGTTAAATATTCCTTTAACACAGTTTAAATGAAATTAAATACTGTATTTTTTTTTTAAAAAAAGTGCAGATAAAGGTACTTAAATTGTCTTATACGTCCAGTTGAATATAACCAAGTTCTTAGCCAGCCAAAGCTGAGGTTTTTAAGCAGAAATTATTTCACACTATACCACTTAAATAGGCAAGGACAGGAAATCAAAGAATGTGGCTACCCCCCACACCTGTAATTACTAGCAAATAACAAAGAGCATAGTTAAAACTGCCAGTTCAGTTAAATATTCCTTCAACACAGTTAGAGCAGAGTTAAAACTGCCAGTTCAGTTAAATATTCCTTTAACACAGTTTAAATGAAATTAAATACTGTATTTTTTTAAAAAAAAGTGCAGATAAAGGTACTTAAATTGTCTTATACGTCCAGTTGAATATAACCAAGTTCTTAGCCGGCCAAAGCTGAGGTTTTTAAGCGGAAAATATTTCACACTACACCACTTAAATAGGCAAGGACAGGAAATCAAAGAATGTGGCTACCCCCACACCTGTAATTACTAGCAAATAACAAAGAGCAGAGTTAAAACTGCCAGTTCAGTTAAATATTCCTTCAACACAGTTAGAGCAGAGTTAAAACTGCCAGTTCAGTTAAATATTCCTTTAACACAGTTTAAATCAAATTAAATACTGTATTTTTTTTAAAAAAAAAGTGCAGATAAAGGTACTTAAATTCTCTTATACGTCCAGTTGAATATAACCAAGTTCTTAGCCAGCCAAAGCTGAGGTGTTTAAGCAGAAAATATTTCACACTATACCACTTAAATAGGCAAGGACAGGAAATCAAAGAATGTGGCTACCCCCACACCTGTAATTACTAGCAAATAACAAAGAGCAGAGTTAAAACTGCCAGTTCAGTTAAATATTCCTTCAACACAGTTAGAGCAGAGTTAAAACTGCCAGTTCAGTTAAATATTCCTTTAACACAGTTTAAATCAAATTAAATACTGTATTTTTTATTAAAAAAAAGTGCAGATAAAGGTACTCAAATTCTCTTATACGTCCAGTTGGATATAACCAAGTTCTTAGCCGGCCAAAGCTGAGGTTTTTAAGCAGAAAATATTTCACACTATACCACTTAAATAGGCAAGGACAGGAAATCAAAGAATGTGGCTACCCCCACACCTGTAATTACTAGCAAATAACAAAGAGCAGAGTTAAAACTGCCAGTTCAGTTAGATATTCCTTCAACACAGTTAGAGCAGAGTTAAAACTGCCAGTTCAGTTAAATATTCCTTTAACACAGTTTAAATCAAATTAAATACTGTATTTTTTTTAAAAAAAAGTGCAGATAAAGGTACTTAAATTCTGTTATACGTCCAGTTGAATATAACCAAGTTCTTAGCAGGCCAAAGCTGAGGTTTTAAGCAGAAAATATTTCACACTATACCACTTACATAGGCAAGGACAGGAAATCAAAGAATGTGGCTACCCCCACACCTGTAATTACTAGCAAATAACAAAGAGCAGAGTTAAAACTGCCAGTTCAGTTAAATATTCCTTCAAAACAGTTAGAGCAGAGTTAAAACTGCCAGTTCAGTTAAATATTCCTTTAACACAGTTTAAATCAAATTAAATACTGTATTTTTTTTAAAAAAAGTGCAGATAAAGGTACTTAAATTCTCTTATACGTCCAGTTGAATATAACCAAGTTCTTAGCCGGCCAAAGCTGAGGTTTTTAAGCAGAAAATATTTCACACTATACCACTTAAATAGGCAAGGACAGGAAATCAAAGAATGTGGCTACCCCCACACCTGTAATTACTAGCAAATAACAAAGAGCAAAGTTAAAACTGCCAGTTCAGTTAAATATTCCTTCAACACAGTTTAAGCAGAGTTAAAACTGCCAGTTCAGTTAAATATTCCTTTAACACAATTTAAATCAAATTAAATACTGTATTTTTTTTTAAAAAAAAAGTGCAGATAAAGGTACTTAAACTCTATTATACATCCAGTTGAATATAACCAAGTTCTTAGCCGGCCAAAGCTGAGGTTTTTAAGCAGAAAATATTTCACACTATACCACTTAAATAGGCAAGGACAGGAAATCAAAGAGTGTGGCTACCCCCACACCTGTAATTACTAGCAAATAACAAAGAGCAGAGTTAAAACTGCCAGTTCAGTTAAATATTCCTTCAACACAGTTAGAGCAGAGTTAAAACTGCCAGTTCAGTTAAATATTCCTTTAACACAGTTTAAATCAAATTAAATACTGTATTTTTTTAAAAAGTGCAGATAAAGGTACTTAAATTCTCTTATACGTCCATTTGAATATAACCAAGTTCTTAGCCCACCAAAGCTGAGGTTTTTAAGCAGAAAATATTTCACACTATACCACTTAAATAGGCAAAGACAGGAAATCAAAGAATGTGGCTACCCTCACACCTGTAATTACTAGCAAATAACAAAGAGCAGAATTAAAACTGCCAGTTCAGTTAAATATTCCTTCAACACAGTTAGAGCAGAGTTAAAACTGCCAGTTCAGTTAAATAATCCTTTAACACAGTTTAAATCAAATTAAATACTGTATTTTTTTTTTAAAAAAGTGCAGATAAAGGTACTTAAATTCTCTTGTACGTCCAGTTGAATATAACCAAGTTCTTAGCTGGCCAAAGCTGAGGTTTTTAAGCAGAAAATATTTCACACTATACCACTTAAATAGGCAAGGACAGGAAATCAAAGAATGTGGCTACCCCCACACCTGTAATTACTAGCAAATAACAAAGAGCAGAGTTAAAACTGCCAGTTCAGTTAAATATTCCTTCAACACAGTTAGAGCAGAGTTAAAACTGCCAGTTCAGTTAAATATTCCTTTAACACAGTTTAAATCAAATTAAATACTGTATTTTTTTTAAAGTGCAGATAAAGGTACTTAAATTCTCTTATATGTCCAGTTGAATATAACCAAGTTCTTAGCCGGCCAAATCTGAGGTTTTTAAGCAGAAAATATTTCACACTATACCACTTAAATAGGCAAGGACAGGAAATCAAAGAATGTGGCTACACCCACACATGTAATTACTAGCAAATAACAAAGAGTAGAGTTAGAACTGCCAGTTCAGTTAAATATTCCTTCAACACAGTTAGAGCAGAGTTAAAACTGCCAGTTCAGTTGAATATTCCTTTAACACAGTTTAAATCAAATTAAATACTGTATTTTTTTTTTAAAAAAAGTGCAGATAAAGGTACTTAAATTCTCTTATATGTCCAGTTGAATATAACCAAGTTCTTAGCCGGCCAAAGCTGAGGTTTTTAAGCAGAAAATATTTCACACTATACCACTTAAATAGGCAAGGACAGGAAATCAAAGAATGTGGCTACCCCCACACCTGTAATTACTAGCAAATAACAAAGAGCAGAGTTAAAACTGCCAGTTCAGTTAAATATTCCTTCAACACAGTTAGAGCAGAGTTAAAACTGCCAGTTCAGTTAAATATTCCTTTAACACAGTTTAAATCAAATCAAATACTGTATTTTTTAAAAAAAAAAGTGCAGATAAAGGTACTTAAATTCTCTTATACGTCCAGTTGAATATAACCAAGTTCTTAGCCAAAGCTGATGCACAATGCTCATACATCCTGCATAGGGGAATCCGTGGATTTGATAGTAAAAAAAATCGACAACCAACTTACTGCAACCAGACACTTTTTGGAAATTATATGCATCAATTAGCTGCAGCCATAGGGTTCTTTCTCACATTGAAAGACCAACAGGAAATTAAAGATGTATATAAGAACATAAGGAATGACATCAGAAAATGTGATATAAACAACGCTTGTATAAGTTATTAGTAAAGAATGCTATAAGCTGTTTTGCCTCGTACAGAAAAAGTTGAAACAGATCCACGGGGACCATGGGAGACTACCACCTGAGTTCAAAGAGCTCTTTGGCAGTGGTGTTAGACACACAAGGCTTCTCCACAGGACTTATTGAACACATTTCACTGGTGCCAGTTCAAATTAAGATCAGCCAAGCTCGACAAAGAGTAGTTAGTATTTTTTAAACAATTAATTTGTTATTATTGAAAATGAAAAATAAATATAAAACAAGTTTACATGAAATGTTTTATTTTATTAAGTTATTTTTAGTACATCCTTATTCAATTTATATATATATATATATATATATATATATTAGGTTTATTAAATATGGGGAGACATGTTTGTTTCACATTCATGCATAGGTATTTCTTTATTATAGATGATATGCAACGTTCTGAATATATATTATATGTCATCACATTTTAAAATAGGTTGAGGAACGTGTTTTACCAGAAGAGATGTTAGCATCGTATTTATTGTAATTGTAATTTTTAGTATTTAGTGTTTCGAATTTTTAATTTTATATTATTAAAATCATGGTTTATATTACTTAATTGGGACTAATTATGACCACTAGTAATTAGTAAAGTGGTGTTACAAGTGAGGGAACACAATGCCCTTTTATTTCTGATGAAGTCCTGACATACTAGGGATGAAAACGTGGGTGTTTTGTAAACCTTAAAATAAAACAAGCTTTTTTGCTCCTATCTGCCGTGGTTGGTGGCTTGCCTTTGCTGGTTCCTGAGTGCTTTGTTTTGGATGGTTATTAGTCGTTTAAAGCACTTTCTTTTGTCACTTTGATAGAAAAATGTTATTAGCGTTGGATTTAATTTCTTAATCTTTATAGGTAGTTTATTCAGAAGTTTAGTTGAGATAGCATAGAGTTTGGTCTAATCTTTCTTAGTGCAAGATTAGATCTTCTATTTTCTTTTTTATTATCAGAAGGGTTTGACATCATCTTAGATTTAAGTAATAAAAGTTGAGATTGCAGTTCCCGTAGTTCTGAATTCCATTATTTCATTTTGTTTTTTAAAACCCAAATAAATCCTGCTATATGTATAGGCTTTTAGTAAGTCCCAGATAATAACTATATTAACCCTACATTGGAATTAGTTTCTAGAAATAATTGAAGTTCTGAAAGTAACCATGGTTTAAATTCTTTAATTTTTGTAATATAAAATGGGATTCTGGATGTGGTGATTAATGATTTAAACTTAGTTTGAAACCTCAAAACAAGAAAATTGTGTTCAGATAATGGACATGGAATTATTGGGAAAACAGAAATTTTTTAGTTCAAATCTTGAGAGACATATAGTTTATCTATTCTGATTTGAGTGCCTAATCTGTCGTCTTGATGGGAATATGTTAGTGAATTAGTATCTTTTATATTGAATGTATCTAGTAAATTAAATGCCTCTGTCCATTTTTTTAGAAGTTTTGCAGTGACAGTTAAACAAATACGTCTTGTGTTAGTAGTTTCCAAAGTATAAAGTATGCAATTAAAGTCTTCCCTTTTTTAAGTTGCCTTTATAATTATTATTTTAAAGTCCAGATGTTTTTTTTTTTTCAGTACCTCCCATTCCTGGGAAACCCAAAACAAATTTACCAGCATCCATATTCTATTATTAAATTTCAGTATAATAAGAGTTATAAGACCCTGTTTGTCCATATATATGTAGATAATCTCAGGGATAATAATGTTCTTTTCCATAGTATTTGCCTCCTCTAGTCTTGTTCTTGTAAGAAGAGCTTATTAAAGTCATGTATTCATTAGGGTTCCATATATAATCATTTAGTTTAAAATGAGTTTCTTGAAGAAAAATTATTTGGGCTTTATTTAGTTTTAAATACCTATCAGATTAGATTTTTTTCCCTGGATCGTTATTTTAAAAGAAAAAGGCCCAACAAATTTTTTGGTTTTTTTTTTTTCCCTATTTTTTAAAAAAACTTTTTTCTTTTTTTTTAAAAAATTTTTTAAACTTTTTTTATTTTAAAAAAAAAAAATTTTTAACGTCCATTAATAAAAAGTTTTCAGGTTTTGGAAAAAAAATTAAATTAAAAAAAAAACAAAAATTTACCCCCCCGTAAAACCTAAAAAAATTAAAACCCCCTTTAAAAACCTTAATTAAACAATTAAAACTGATTTTAAAAATTCCCAAAAGTTTAAATTTAAAAACTTATTTTTTTAAAAAGTCAGAAAAGGCTTAAATTTTTAACGATTAATAAACCAATTTTACCCCAAAAAAGGAACAAAAATTTTCACCACCCCTTAAATAGGGAAACAAAATCAAAAACTCCCCCCCCGTAAATTCTGAAAAAAAAAAAAAAATTTTTAAAAAAGAAACAAATTAAATTTTTTTTAAAAATTTAAAAAGTTTTTTAAATTTTTCCCATTTAAAAACAAAAAAACTTATTTTTAAGCAGAAAAAAATTTTACCCCAAAAACAAAAAACCCCAAAAATTTTCAACCCCCCTTTCAAAAAAAAAAAAAACCCAAGGGTTTTCCCCAAAAAAAAAGAAAACAAAAAATTTTAAAACCCCGTTAAATTTTAAAAAAATTTTAAAAGTTAAAATTAAAACTTTTTAAAAAAAAATTTTTAAAAATTTTAAAATTTTAAAAATATTTTTTTAAAAAATTTTTTAAAAATTTTTTAAAAGGGAAATAAAAATTACCCAAAACGGGAAAACAAAAAAAACCCCAATTAATCAGAAAAAAAATTCAAAAAAAAAAAATTTAAAAGGGAGAGTTAAAATCCACAGTTAAATTTTAAACGTTTTAAAAAAATTATTTTAAAAAACTTTAAAAATTTAAATTTAAAAATTTTTTTTTTAAAAACCCTTTTTTGGAAAAATATTTTTCCCCAAAAAACAAAAATTAAAAAAAAGGGGGAAACAAAAAATTCCCCAACCAAAAATAAAACAAAATTAAAAATTCAAACCCCCTTTTTAAAAAAAACCCAGAGTTAAAATTCCCCAAAAATTTAAAAAAAATTTTTTATTTTTTTTAAAAAGGAGTAAAACTTAAAATTTTTTCTAAATTAAAATTTTTCCCCAAATTTTTAAGGAAAAAAAAACCCCCTTAAAAGGAAAAAAATTTTAAAAAAAATTTTTTTAATCAAAAAAAATTAAAAGGAAACAAAAAATTTAAAACAATTAAAAACCTTCATTTAAAAACCCAAAATTTAAAAAAATTAAATATTATTTTTTTAAAGGGAGAAAAATTTTTTTATTATTTAAAAAAAAAAATTTTACCCCAAATAGGTTTTAAAAAAAAACAAAAATAAAAAAAAGGAAATAAAAAGTTCCCCCCCAATTTAAAAAAAAAAAAAACCATTTTTAAAAACCAAAAAAAAAAGGGAAAAAAATTCTTAAATTTTAAAAGTTTAAACAAAAAAATTTAAATTTTTTAAAAACAGTAAAATTAAATTTCCTTTTTTTAAATTAAAAAATTCCCCCAAAATTTTTAAAAAATAACAAAAAACTTAAAACAAAAAAAAATAAAAACACCCCCCCCCCCAAACTAAAATTTAAAAAAAATTTTAAATTTTAAAAATTAAAAGGAAAAAATTTAAAAATTTCCCCCCACATTTAAAAAAATTTAAAAAAGATTTTTAAA
Source organism: Protopterus annectens (assembly GCF_019279795.1). Classification (NCBI taxonomy): domain Eukaryota; kingdom Metazoa; phylum Chordata; order Ceratodontiformes; family Protopteridae; genus Protopterus; species Protopterus annectens. The sequence goes on along the minus strand of NC_056726.1, from coordinate 1,170,573,530 downwards.
AAGGAGTAAAACTTAAAATTTTTTCTCCCAAAAAAAACCAAATTTTAGCCGGGGAAAATTTTTAAAAAAAAAAACCAAAAAAATTTTTTAAAAAGGAAATAAAAAATTACCCCCCCCCTTTTTCCAAAAAAAAAAAAAATTTAAATTAAATTTTTGGAAAAATTAAAACCCACATTAAAAACCCAAAAATTTAAAAAAAAAACTGTATTTTTTAAAAAAAACAGATAAATCTTAAATTTTTTCTCCAAATAAACCAAGTTTTACGCCAAAATATTTTCAAAAATTTTCAATTAATTTAAAAGGGAAAAAAAAAATTTACCCCCCCTTTTAAAAAAAAACAAAAAGAAAACGGTTTTTAAAATTTTCCCCAGGGGGCAATTAAAAGCCAGCAGAAATTTTTTAAAAGTTTTTCAAATTAAAATTTTTTTTAAAAAAGGAGTAAAAAAATTCTTTAAAAATTAACCCTTTTACCGCCAAAATTTTAACAGAAAAAATTTAAAATTTTAAAAGGGGGGAAAAAAGAATTTCCCCCCCCAATTTAAAAAAAACAAAAATTTTGGAAACTTTTTTTAAAAAATTTAAAATTAAAATTTAAAAAAATTCCCAAAATGTTAAAAAAAAAAAAAAATTATTTTAAAAAGGAGTAAAGGATTAAAAAATTTTTTCTCCCAAAAAAAACCAAATTTTACTGCCAAACTATTTTAAAAAAAAAATTAAAAATTAAAAAAAAAAAAAGAAGGGTACCCCCAAATTTTACCAAATAAAAAAACCAGTTAAAACTAAAAGGAAAAAATTCCCAAACCCTTAAATTTAAAACCCGAAAAAAATTTTTTTTTTAAAAAATAAAAAAATTTTTTAAAAAGCCCGTTAAAATTAAAATTCTTAAACCGGGAGTTAAAAAAATTTTAAATATTTTTAAAAAAAAAATCAAAAATACCCCTTTTTTCAAAAAAAAAAAAATGAAAAATTCTTCCCAAAAAAGGGGGGAAAAAAATTTTAAAACCTTAAAAGAAAAAAAAACATTTTTAAAACCTTTTTTAAAATTTTTCTATTTTAAAAAACAGAAAACCCAAACTTTAAATTTTTAAAAAAAATTTTAAACCCCCCTTTTTTTTCCCCAAAATTTAAAAAAAAACAAAAAAGGAAAAAAAATTTAAAACTTTATTCTTAAAAAAAAGAAAAATTTAGAAAAAATTTTAAAAATTAAAAAATTAAAAAAAATTTTTTTTAAAAAATTTTTTTTAAAAAATTTTTAATCTTAAAAAAAATGGAAAAAATTTTTTTTTTAAAAAAAATTTTTTCCCAAAAAAAAACAGGTTTTAAAAAAAAATTTTTCCAAAAATTAAAAAAAAAAAAAATAAAAATTTTTTTCCCCCCTTAAAAATAAAAAGGCAAAAAAACTTTAGAAAAAATTTTAACACTTAAAAATTTAAAAAATTTTTTAAAAATTTTCCCCCAAAATAAATTAAAAAAATTTTTTGGGTTTTTTAAAAAGTTCAGAAATTTTTAAATTTTAAAATTAAAAAACCAAACAGGAAAATTTTTAAAAAAAATTAAAACTTTTTAAAAAAAAAAAATTAAATTTCCCCCCGTTAAAAAAAAAAAGGAAATTTTTAAAAAAATTTTAAAATTAAATTAAAAAAGGCAGAAAAAAACTCAACTTTAAAAAAAATAAAAATTTTTAAAATGGTTTTGAAAATTTTCAATGCCATTAAAACCCCGAAAAAAAAAAAGGGTTTTCAAAATAAATTTTCCAAAAAAAAAGGAAAAGGATTAAATTTTAGGGTTAAAAAAATTTTAAAAACAAAAAAAAAATTAAATAATTTTTTAAAAAAACAGAAAAATAAAATTTTTACCCCAAAATTAAACAAATTTAAAAAAATTTTTTAAAAAAAAAAAAAAACCCCCAAACCTTAACAAGGAAAAACCCCTTTTTCCCCCCCCCAATTTAACAAAAAAAATTTTAAAACAAAAAATTAAAAATTTTAAAACCCCTTAAATTTAAAAATTTTAACCCAAACAAATTAAAAAAGATTTTAAAAACCCAAAAGGAAAATTTTAAAAAGTTAAAAATTTTCTAAAAAAGGGTTTTTTAAAAATATTAAATTTTTTTAAAAAAAAAAAAATTAAAAATTTCCCAAAAATTTTACGAAAAACCCTTTTTTAAAAAAATCAAATTTTCCTGAAAACACAAAAGAAGGAAAAAAAAAATTCATTAAAAACCCAAAATTTGGGAATTAAAACCCAAATTTTAATTTTTTTCCCCTTAAAAAAAAAATTTTTAAATGAAAATTAACGAAAAAAAAATTTTTTAACAAGTAAAATTTTAAAAAGGGTTTTTTTTTAAAAAATTAAAATAAAAACAAAATTCAAAACCCCCAAAAAGGTTTTTAAAAAAACCCCCTTATTAAATTTCCCCAGGGCAAAAAATGCCACCCAAAATTTTTAAAAAAAAAAAAATTAAAATTTTTAAAAAACAAAAAAGTTTAAAAATTTTTTTAGTTTTTAAAAATTCCCTTAAAATTTTTAAAAAAAATTTTTAAAAATTTTTTAAAAAGGGGAAAAAGTTTTTCCTTTTTTCCCCCCCCTTTTAAAAAAAAAGAGGGTTTTTAAAAAAATTTTAAATTTTTAAAAGGGAGGGGTTTTTAAATTTCCCCCATTAAATTTTTTTTAAAAAGAAAATTTAAAAAAAATTTTAAATTTTTTAAAACAAAGGTTAAAAACTTAGAAATTTTCCAAGTTTATAAATTTTTAAAAAAAAATTTTTTTTCTTAAATTTAAAAAGGAAAAAAAAGTTTTACCCCAAAAAAAAATTTTGCAATTTTTGCCCTTTTTTTCCCAAACGTTTTTGGGGGAACCCCCCCCAAAAAATTTTTTTAAAAAAAAAAATTAAAAAACTTAAATTTTTTTTTTTAAAAATAAAATTTTAAATTTTTAAAACCTTAAAAAATTTTTTATTAAATTTTTTTAAAAAATTTTTTTTTTAAATTTTAAAAACCAAAAAATAAAAAGGGTTTCCCCCCAAAAATTTAAAAAAAATTTAAATTTTTTAAAAAAAATTTTAAAAGTTTTTAAAATCCCCCAAAAAAAAAATTCCAAAAATTTAATTTAAAAAATTTTTTTTTAAAAAATCAAATCAAATACTGTATTTTTTTTTAAAAAAGTGCAGATAAAGGTACTTAAATTCTCTTATACGTCCAGTTGAATATAACCAAGTTCTTAGCTGGCCAAAGCTAAGGTTTTTAAGCAGAAAATATTTCACACTATACCACTTCAATAGGCAAGGACAGGAAATCAAAGAATGTGGCTACCCCCACACCTGTAATTACTAGCAAATAAAAAGAGCAGAGTTAAAACTGCCAGTTCAGTTAAATATTCCTTCAACACCGTTAGAGCAGAGTTAAAACTGCCAGTTCAGTTAAATATTCCTTTAACACAGTTTAAATCAAATTAAATACTGTATTTTTTTTTAAAAAGTGCAGATAAAGGTACTTAAATTCTCTTATACGTCCAGTTGAATATAACCAAGTTTTTAGTTGGCCAAAGCTGAGGTTTTTAAGCAGAAAATATTTCACACTATACCACTTAAATAGGCAAGGACAGGAAATCAAATAATGTGGCTACCCCCACACCTGTAATTACTAGCAAATAACAAAGAGCAGAGTTAAAACTGCCAGTTCAGTTAAATATTCCTTCAACACAGTTAGAGCAGAGTTAAAACTGCCAGTTCAGTTAAATATTCCTTTAACACAGGTTAAATCAAATTAAATACTGTATTTTTTTTTAAAAAAAGTGCAGATAAAAGTACTTAAATTCTCTTATACGTCCAGTTGAATATAACCAAGTTCTTAGCCGGCCAAAGCTGAGGTTTTTAAGCAGAAAATATTTCACACTATACCACTTAAATAGGCAAGGACAGGAAATCAAAGAATGTGGCTACCCCCACACCTGTAATTACTAGCAAATAACAAAGAGCAGAGTTAAAACTGCCAGTTCAGTTAAATATTCCTTCAACACAGTTAGAGCAGAGTTAAAACTGCCAGTTCAGTTAAATATTCCTTTAACACAGTTTAAATCAAATTAAATACTGTATTTTTTTTTAAAGTGCAGATAAAGGTACTTAAATTCTCTTATACGTCCAGTTGAATATAACCAAGTTCTTAGCCCGCCAAAGCTGAGGTTTTTAAGCAGAAAATATTTCACACTATACCACTTAAATAGGCAAGGACAGGAAATCAAAGAATGTGGCTACCCCCACACCTGTAATTACTAGCAAATAACAAAGAGCAGAATTAAAACTGCCAGTTCATTTAAATATTCCTTCAACACAGTTAGAGCAGAGTTAAAACTGCCAGTTCAGTTTAATATTCCTTTAACACAGTTTAAATCAAATTAAATACTGTATTTTTTTTAAAAAGTGCAGATAAAGGTACTTAAATTCTCTTATACATCCAGTTGAATATAGTGAAGTTCTTAGCCGGCCAAAGCTGAGGTTTTTAAGCAGAAAATATTTCACACTATACCACTTAAATAGGCAAGGACAGGAAATCAAAGAATGTGGCTACCCCCACACCTGTAATTACTAGCAAATAACAAAGAGCAGAGTTAAAACTACCAGTTCAGTTAAATATTCCTTCAACACAGTTAGAGCAGAGTTAAAACTGACAGTTCAGTTATATATTCCTTTAAGACAGTTTAAATCAAATTAAATACTGTATTTTTTTTTAAAAAAAGTGCAGATAAAGGTACTTAAATTCTCTTATATGTCCAGTTGAATATAACCAAGTTCTTAGCCGGCCAAAGCTGAGGTTTTTAAGCAGAAAATATTTCACACTATACCACTTAAATAGGCAAGGACAGGAAATCAAAGATTGTGGCTACCCGCACACCTGTAATTACTAGCAAATAACAAAGAGCAGAGTTAAAACTGCCAGTTCAGTTAAATATTCCTTCAACACAGTTAGAGCAGAGTTAAAACTGCCAGTTCAGTTAAATATTCCTTTAACACAGTTTAAATCAAATTAAATACTGTATTTTTTAAAAAAAAAGTGCAGATAAATGTACTTAAATTCTCTTATACGTCCAGTTGAATATAACCAAGTTCTTAGCCGGCCAAAGCTGAGGGTTTTAAGCAGAAAATATTTCACACTATACCACTTAAATAGGCAAGGACAGGAAATCAAAGAATGTGGCTACCCCCACACCTGTAATTACTAGCAAATAACAAAGAGCAGAGTTAAAACTACCAGTTCAGTTAAATATTCCTTCAACACCGTTAGAGCAGAGTTACAACTGACAGTTCAGTTATATATTCCTTTAACACAGTTTAAATCAAATTAAATACTGTATTTTTTTTTTAAAAAAGTGCAGATAAAGGTACTTATATTCTCTTATATGTCCAGTTGAATATAACCAAGTTTTTAGCCGGCCAAAGCTGAGGTTTTTAAGCAGAAAATATTTCACACTATACCACTTAAATAGGCAAGGACAGGAAATCAAAGATTGTGGCTACCCGCCCACCTGTAATTACTAGCAAATAACAAAGAGCAGAGTTAAAACTGCCAGTTCAGTTAAATATTCCTTCAACACAGTTAGAGCAGAGTTAAAACTGCCAGTTCAGTTAAATATTCCTTTAACACAGTTTAAATCAAATTAAATACTGTATTTTTTTTTAAAAAACGTGCAGAGAAAGGTACTCAAATTCTCTTATACGTCCAGTTGAATATAACCAAGTTCTTAGCCGGCCAAAGCTGATGCACAATGCTCATACATCCTACAGGGGGAATCCGTGGATTTGATAGGTAGAAAAATAAAATTGACAACTAATCTTTACTGCAACTGTGACACTTTTGGAATTATATACATCACTATATGTAAGCTTTGTGGTTCTTTCTACATTGGAAAGACCAACAGGAAATTAAAGTGATGTATATATGAACATATGAATGACATCAGAAAATGTGATATAAACAATGCTTTGTATAAGCATAGTAAAGAATGCGCATAAGCTGTTTTTGGGTTCTTTGTAATAGAAAAAGTTGAAACAGATCCACGGGGGGACCATGGGAGACTACCACTGAGTTCAAAGAGCTTCTTTGGCAGTTAAGGTTAGACACCAATAAGCCCACAGGACTTATTGAACACATTTCACTGGTGCCAGTTCTCAAATTAAGATCAGCCAAGCTCTGACAAAGAGTAGGTTAGGGGTATTTTTAAACAATTAATTTTACATATTGAAAATGAAAAATAAACATAAAACAAGTTTACATGAAATGTTTCATTTTATTAAGTTATTTTTTAGTACATCCTTATTCAATTTTATATATATATATATATATATATATATATATATTAGGTTTTTATTAAATATGGGGAGACATGTTTGTTTCACATTCATGCATAGGTACTTTTTCATTATAGATGTATATGCAATGTTCTGAATATATATTATATGTCATCACATTTTTATACTAGGGTTGAGGAACGTGTTTACTAGAAGAGATGTTAGCATCGTATTTATTGTAATTGTAATTTTTAGTACGAGTGTTTTAATTTTAATTTTATATTATTAAAATCTCATGGCTTATATTACTTAATTGGGACTAATTATGACCACGAGGTAATTAGTAAAGTGGTATATAAGGAGGGAACACAATGCCCTTTTATTTCTGATGAAGTCCTGGACATACTAGGATGAAAACGTGGTGTTTTGTAAACCTTAAAATAAAACAAGCTTTTTTGCTCCTATCTATGCCGTGTTGGTGGCTTCGTTTTGCTGGTTCCTGAGTGCTTTGTTTTGGATGGTTATTAGTCATGTTTAAAGCACTTTTCTCTTTTGTCACTTTGATAGAAAATGTTATTAGCGTTGGATTTAATTTTAATCTTTATAGGTAGTTTATTCAGAAGTTTAGTTGAGATAGCATAGGAGTTTATCTTTAATCTTTCTAGTGCAAGATTAGATCTTCTATTTTCTTTTTATTATCAGAAGGGTTTGACATCATCTTAGATTTAAGTAATAAAAGTTGAGATTGCAGTTCCTGTAGTTCTGAATTCCATTATTTCATTTTGTTTTTAAACCAAGTAAGAGTCCTGCTATATGTATAGGCTTTTAGTAAGTCCCAGATAATAACTATATTAACCTCTACATTGGAATTAGTTTCTAGAAATAATTGAAGTTCTGAAAGTAACCATGGTTTAAATTCTTTAATTTTTGTAATATAAAATGGGATTCTGGATGTGGTGATTAATGATTTAAACTTAGTTTGAAACCTCAAAACAAGAAAATTGTGTTCAGATAATGGACATGGAATTATTGAGAAAGCAGAAATTTTTGAGTTCAAATCTTGAGAGACATATAGTTTATCTATTCTGATTTGAGTGCCTAATCTGTCGTCTTGATGGGAATATGTTAGTGAATTAGTATCTTTTATATTGAATGTATCTAGTAAATTAAATGCCTCTGTCCATTTTTTTAGAAGTTTTGCAGTGACAGTTAAACAAAGAGGTCTTTTGTTAGTAGTTTCCAAAGTATAAAGTATGCAATTAAAGTCTTCCCCTATTATTAAGTTGCCTTTATAATTATTAGCTATAAAGTCCAGATGTTTTTTTTTTTTTTTTTTTTTGCAGTACTTACTCCCATTCCCTGGAACCAATACAAATTTACCAGCATCCATATTCTATTATTAAATTTCAGTATAATAAGAGTTATAAGACCCTGTTTGTCCATATATATGTAGATAATCTCAGGGATAATAATGTTCTTTTTCCATAGTATTGTGCCTCCTCTAGTCTTGTTCTTGTAAGAAGAGCTTATTAAAGTCATGTATTCATTAGGGTTCCATATATAATCATTTAGTTTAAAATGAGTTTCTTGAAGAAAAATTATTTGGGCTTTATTTAGTTTTAAATACCTATCAGATTAGATTTTTTCCGTGGATCGTTTATTTATAGATAGCAACATTAGGTCCATATCAATCTATTTCTGAAGTTTAACTCTATTACATTTTTCTTTCCTGATGCATCAGTCTCCTCGAATAATAAGGGTATTATCTTAGTTTGCATTGTTTGGTATGGTTTATATAAACAGGCTTCTTTTATCAATAAGAGCAAATTAAGTCTTAGGTCATGCTTAAGAAAATGAAAAAGCAACTTAAATGTAATGTTTTTGATAAAGTGAATCTAAAATTAAACTTCTTCTGAACCAGACATGGAATGACAATCATTCCTAGTCCGACAGATAGATATAGATCCATCACACTATCCCTCATGTGTTAGCAACTGTCTTTATCTGAGTTCCATAAAGAAATTTTGATTTAAGGAGACTATATGTATATGATATATAATAATAATTAAATGTCACACTATAATTTGCCTAGTTGTCATATCTACAGTTTGCAACAATAAATAAGAAATATGAATCCAATAGATTTTAAAGAGTATAAACAGGTAGTAATACATTTTGAACAATATAACATTTGGGTTGTATAACAAATGCCAACATTAATTTCATCGTCAAACACATTGATATATTCCAGTCTAGAACATTGTTGGAAATATTATTTAACTTATACAGCATTCAACTGTTTCAAACATATTACCAACAAATAGTTCAGTTTATCAGCTGTACTTGTAATCAAGTTTTGTGAGAATGCAAATATCCTTGTATCTGTTTCCAAAGATGAAGTAAATATATCTTTCTCAACTGTAATCCCTACTTTACAGTGTGGCCTTGGGATTTCAATTATACTATTGCTATGTATCCCCCGCAAAGTATTTCCTAGGTATATCAAATTTCTACTACCGTACCGGATTATTTCCCCAGCTTTATCTATCAACATGTGATGATAGACACATTTCTGAGGTTGCCCATCTAATACTAAATTATCATTTGCAGACTATGCCAAATGTTTAAAGATCAGAGTTAAATCGTATACCATATATCTATTTAATAAAGATCTTCATCGTTATGCCAACTTACTGTCCTTTACATTAATGTACATTATTTAACTGGGTAGAACTACTGAAAACATAGTCCTCCTCAAGAAACAACTAGGAGATGCATCTGTGTAAAAGACTAACTTGTAGTAATTTATTAAACAGAGGAGAACTGGGGAAAGACTGAACACTATATCTCAGAAACTAGACCTTGCATCTCCAGTCTGTTGTGTCAGCACTAGACTAGCAACAAATATATAATATGGGGCAAATATATAAATAAAGTAGATGATAAAGTCAATTATAATATACCAAAATATATGATAAAAAAAGAAAGAAAAAAGAGGGGTGAAGGGGTGGTGAGAGAGGACGGGGAAATCTGAGGGTTTAATCATTTGCAGCTATTAATTGTTACAGGTTCCTCAAACAATGCATATCTTTAAGTATCAGACCCTCTTATTACATCTGTATATCAAGGAGAATTAAAGACGGCATGGAGTAGATGAAATGCTTCAGCATTCAAAGATCACTTGACTCAAAGTCTCTCCCATGATTTTCCATCAGTCTTCCCCACCCCATCCAATTATTTACTAAGAACCCATCTATACAAATCATGAACTCAAAAAAAAAACCATAAAAACACTTTCAGATATATTATAAAATTGGCTTAAGGGTTACTAATTTGTATATATCATGCCAATTATTATCAATTAGTAAACTGTTAAATATGTGTTTTTTAACTAAGACAACATGAAAGTATACATGGGACTCTTGATTACTCTTTAGTAAGACAAATCAATGAACTTATACAATAAACTGTCAGAAAAATTACATAATTATAGAAGGCAGCAATCAAACAAGTGTTAAACCCTTCCCATATTCGATACCTATAATAAAGAGTTGCTGTGATTTAAAAACTGCATTAACATAGTCAGCAACTAATATTTTAAATGTACCTGCCAATCATTGAAAAGCATTATTTTACCTCACTGCTTGTATATTAGTAATTGGTAAAGAATCATAAGTGGATCAATATGGCAAAAAAATAAATAAATAATGCAATTCCAATATAGATCAGAAAAACAGCGAGCAGACTATATTTTAATATGTTGTTCCATATGAAGCTTCTAAAGAGTTTGATTTACTTGACATTACATCTTCAAAACTAACCTTGGAATGCCTCCTGTACTTTATACTTTAGTTTAGTTCCAACAGAAGTCATGTTAATATATAAATATATATATATATATATATATATATATATATATATATATACACACACACACACACACACACACACACACACACACACACACACACACACACACACACACACACATATATGGGAACACTTCACAATGCTGAATTTCTGAAAGGTTGAATTTCATATGTCTGAGACCATATGATCGAACTTTCGGAAGCTCGACATTGTGGATGGAGATCTGCATACAGCGTGGAATGGGAGATTTCCCTTTTCCTCACTTTACTGTAAACTTGGAGTTGGTATATTTAAGTAGTGGGGGTGTGGAGGGTGCAGGAGGACTTGCTCCCCTGCTCTAATGGTGAGAAAGTGTTTTTTGGGGTTTTTTTGGTGGATTTATTTTACATTGTCAAGGTTCCGAAAGTTTGATCATATCGTCTCGGCCATATAAAATTTGATCTTTTGGAAATTCGGCATTGTACAGTGAATATATATATATATATATATATATATATATATATATATACATACATACATACATACATACATGCTATATACATACATATATGTATCTTTACATTACATGTTGCTATCTTTGTTCAGTACACCTTCATTATAAAAACATGATGACAGTAAGTCAAATAAAAGTAGAATGTAGGGAAAGTGTACACTTCTTTATAATCTCACTAAAGATTATCAATGCAAAAAGATCCAGCTATTTAACTGCAAAACTGATAGAAAAATAGAAAAAACTTCATCATTTTCAAGGTGTGACAAGGCTGTAATTTGTGCTAAGGAATGAACTTACCCATCTACAAAGACCATTTCCATGTCATTCATCCAACTGTAAATATTCACAAGAGGCTGTAATGATGCTTTGTCTATACTACTTATTACTGGCTAGTAACTGTAAGACTGCTCAGTATGTATTTCAAGGCATTACATCTGTTCATGATTGTTATAAGTACTCCTCCCCCCTCAAAAACAAAGATATTTAATAGATTTACACATTACTCATTATTCGTAAGACTGGGTCTAATTATATATGAAGTGCTAGTTAATAACTGTCATTTCATGTCCTGCAATTCAGTAACAAGGGCATGACCCAAGCAAGCTTTGTGTCTTGATAATCTAACCAGTACTGCAGACCCAACCATGAATTCCCAACCAACATAGCATATCTTCCACTCCACATTTCCCCATCACAGGTTATATCTGGCCATCAGTCAGTTATCTCTGTCAGGCCTTTCAGTACCACTCCACCACCAAATGAGACCAGCCTTGGACACTTATACAGGGCCAACATACTTCAGCTTGTAGAAGACCTTTATGAAATTCCCAATAATCCCCCACAGAGGGATCCAACTGAGAAGGCTGCTGTATTCACCCCACAGATAATCCAACTGAGGAAGCTGCTGTATTCACTTCCAGTTTTTACTAACACCTAAACAGTTGCATAGAATAAAGCTTAAAGCTTATTGGAAAATGACTCAGTCCTCTCCCATCTACTCATATTATTCCCTGCACTTAGTTTCCCCTGAAATTGCCTTAGAACTAGTCCTAAAATCCCCATCAGAGGCTAAAAATATCTCTATTGGACCAGAGTTGCACGCTCATCATTGCCAAGTATGCACTATCTGAGCCTCTACTTAAGCTGTTCAACATCTGCCTACCAACAGTGTCTTTGCCTGAGCTTAACAACAATGCACCTTCTGTACATAATGGTATTTCCTCTGCAGATCCAGGAAATATAGGCCTATCTGCTTCACCATCCTTATAGGCAAAGCCATGGAATATACTCATATGGGGATGCAGGCAACTTAACTAGACTACACTCAGTCTGACTTTGAAAGGCAAGTCCCATTCTGGCCAAGACTTTTTGACACTATTCCCATGCTGGTATTAGATCAACTTAACATAAACAACTTCATTGCCACTGTTTCGCAAATTGGGTTTCCAATAGATTCCATGATATGAAAATAGTTGCTACCGTCTGAATGTAAAATTGTACCTAGTGGGGTTCTGTAAGGATTAGTGCTGGGCCCCCTACTGTTTGGCATTTATTTTGCAGGCATCCAAGTCAATATCCCAGAAGTATGGTTGACCAAGTTTGCTGATTACTACGAGCTGAGAACTTGTGTATTCATTCAAAACTGCTCCAACAAGGACTGGAATATGCCTCTACCTGGTGTACTAAAAACAATGTCAATCTAAATGAAAAAAGAGTGTAGTGTAGTAGTATTCAGCACAACTGTTCCCACATCATATGTTATAAGTGGTACTCTGCAGCGTGGAGACTTGTGTGGCCAACTCTCATTTAGTCACTTCCACTATAGTTAGGAAATCCTTCTATCTTGTGCAGTAATTTTTCAATGCAGTATCTTCAAGATCCAAAGATATTATGTTGCACTCTTCCCTTATCAGACCTACTATAAAATATACAAATCCAAGCATACTGCTGAACTAGAAAGGCTGTCAGTTTTAACCAAGAAAATTAAAGGCCATAAATACTTCAACTCTCTGAACAGATTAGCACACCTTTCCTTATACTCAGTCATGTACCAGCTTGCTCCTAGGTTACCCAATCATGTGACTTTTTATTTCTTTTCAAAACCAATTTCAGCAGATATACCAAAGGGAAAAAAAACATACCCAACAGCAGATTTTGTGAATAATTGAAGATGTACTGTAATTAGAGGCATGAGCTAATTCGCTGTGAAAGGCAGAGTGTATATCCTTTCATTTGCAATCCATGTGAAGATATCTGTCACTTCTCAAATCCAATAAGCACTCCATGAAGAAGGCCTAGACTAACTAGGATAACTGCTAAGCTAATTTTCAAACAAACGTTTGATTTTACTTGAAACAGCAAAGGAATGTCCTATAATGAATAAATAATAGGAAATAAGTTAGCACAGCAACTTTTGACAAGCATCCTCTTTTTTGCCTTATACAAAGATTTATTAACCATTCATTCCCACTGCATCAAAGTTTTCAATCCCAGTAGCTCCCCAAAAGTGTTTAGATAATGATGAAGTGGTAACGCTATGTAAGGTGACGCAATGTGGCAGGAAGCATCAATCAACAAGCTGTAACCTCTGCCAAGATTTGCATGCACATTTATAACAGTTTAAAATAACTTTTTGTTCAGCTTGTCACATTTCAAAAAACCTAATTTTGTACAACTTTTCACCTCTTACATCTTTGCTGCATTTTCAGGTTTTTACAAAGTCAGTGACCACTCAAATGGAGCAAGAATGATATCAGATCAAATTAAGAGGGAAAGATTAGAGTATCTAGAAGGCATTCCTAATTTTACAGCAATAAGTCAACCTCCAGACAAAAGAAAAAGAGCAGGGAAGGTAAGCTGGCTAAAAACCAGTCAGATGACAGGAAGAGGAGGAGAAAACAGGGGATGTCAGTATTGTTCAGAAGATGACCGACATAGAAGAAGGTGAAGAAAAGTGGAGAGGGAATATGAATCATTGGGAAGGAAGTGATAAGTGGGAGACTGTGGTCATGTGTACTCCAAACCCGAAATAAATGTCTGTCTTAAGAAATTCTTTGAAGTGTGGTGAGAAGGATTAAGAACAATGAGGAAATTAATAGGGGATACCTTAATGTTCCATTAAATAAAAAAATCCAAAGGACTAGAAAGAGCTAAGAGATGTAATATGGAAGTGGGAATGGATAGATGGATAGGAAAGAAAGTATAAGACAATACAGATTCTCATGAGCAAACTGTAGTTAGAATGAAACCAATTGACAGTACACTCAAAACAGAAATGTAATAATCTTAGGAGAATAAAGGAGATGGGCAGGAATGTGCTGCATAGGATGGAATTCAAGTGAGAGTGCAGCCTGTAAATAGCGGGTATCATCTGGGAAACAGAAGACAGGATGACAAAAGAGTCAGAAAATGACCTAACACATCTTCATTCAAAACATCAAAATGATTCCAATAGGATAGGGAGGAGAAGGACTAAACCTGTACTCCCCTGACATCTTTGATTAACAGAGATCTGGCTCAAACCTCACATCAAAAGTGAAGAAAAAATCCCACCTTGATATAACATCCTTCGCCAGGACAGGCTATCCAGGAAAGAAGGTGGCATAGCTCTACTGTTCAAACACCAACTCAACATCCAAAATCTTAACACATCTGCACCCCAATTTGCCAAAGAAGAAATCCTTTATGCCACACTTAAAATTAACCCAAAGAAAACAATTAACATCATAGGCTGCTATTTCCCACCAGGCCAAAAGATACCTCCCCTAGAAAACCTCCTCAGCTGGGCCAACTTCTCCCTGCCCCAAGAAACTATTATCATTGGAGACTTTAACATTAACTGATTATCCTGTAATACAATCCACCCAGCCCTCCACCTAAATCTCCATGGGTTCACACAATTAATTTCAATTCCTCACCCAGATCAACAAAAACCCTAATAATCACACCATTCTTGATTGGATCCTAGTCAACAAAGATTCGCACACTTACCTAGCAGGCTGTCTACCTGACTGCTGCAGCGACCTTTCCTCAAAATTCATACTCAGTCACCACATAAACAATATCAAGCCCATTACCCACAGGCAGATTCAAAACAGAGCTAATTTTAACCGCCTCTCCTTCACCTCCTCCCTACAAAAAATGAACTGGTCACCACTAAAATACATCAACCTACACGAAGCCGTCCACTTCTTTAACAGCACCTTCCTCAACATATTGAACACCCATGCCCCCATAAGAAACTCCAAAGTCAGTACTAAGAGCACCCCCCCCAGCTACTAAAAAGCACCAGGGACCTAATGAAAAACAGTGATAAAGCTTAGGAACACCGGTGCCAAACAAAAAAAACCCTCATACAGACAATCCTTCCTTGAACTACATAACAAGGTCAAAAAACAAATAAAAGCAGACAAAGCCATTTACTATCAGTCCTCCCTAAACTCCTTCAGTCTCAACCCAAAACAATTCTGGTCAACAATTAATTCTATCCTCAGCCCAGGTAAAGTAAATAAGCCCACACCAGTCATCTCTCCCTCCTCCTGCAATATAGCTGACTCCTTCAACAGACACTTCACAGAAACCATTATATCTCTAACAAAACAACATTTCCCTACATCGGAAATCACTAGTCAATCACAAAGTAGAATGAAGCAGGCAAATGTTTATATGAACGCACCAAAATTTTATTATAATCCAAGGTTAAATTGTAGAATATCCAAATGTATAAGCGCTTTCGTCTCCTTTTTAAATAAGTTGAAGAGACTTCATCAGATACAATTAGTTACTTTCATCACCTGAATTTAAAAGAAGAAATTCAAATTACATTACAGCCTAGAGCAGTCAACACACCTTCATTTAAAGCCATAGTATACTTAAAATTGTCATTACTTCCACAACACTGTGAAAGTTGTTAAAACCATTAAAAATACTTTTAAAAAATGATTAAAAATGATGAATTAACATTTAACAGGGGAAGAAATGTTAATATGTGTTTGCAAGAGCAGTTGAATGAACTAGATCGTAACTTACTTAAAATCAAGAAGTTACAAATGGATAATATGTTTTTCAATGAATATCTTAAACAAAGAACTGTGCCAAAAGGTCTCCGTATGTGGCGCTACCCCACTGGGTTTGTGGCAGGGTCAGACTTCCACTTGGAACTTATTAAACTGTTTGATAAGTTCGGGTTTGAATACATACAGAGAGTTATAGTGAATAACAACAAAACAATCAAACTTTTAAATAAAGAAGTGACAACACTGGATAAGTTAATTACACAGAACTCTGCATTTTCTAGTAACAGGTTCGAATATTGTAGGATTTTTCATACAACAGACGAACAAATGTCACTTATTAAAACAAGAAAATTGAAAAAAACTGGTGAGGGACGAGAAAGATTATGCTAATTATATAGCATACCCTCACCCCCCCCCCCCATCTAAAGAGTGGCAATTTAATAAGGATAGGAATGTCCAAGCTAATGGTAACAGTTATCCTAATGATGAAACCAACAGTTTGGCTCCATCTGAAGATGATTTTTAGACGAGGATGAATATCCAGCTCTGAGATGTTTGGTGCGGATTTTGAGCCAACAACAGAACCAACAATACCAACACAGGGGCCAGCCACAAAATTACCAAACAGGGAGAGGAAGAGGTTACAACCGAGGTGTGAACAGGAATGGTTGGAGGGGGAAACAGAAACTAACTGTGGACATAGACCAAGATGGTCAATACCTTCTCCCACCTCTAAAACTATGTAGTAATTCAGAGAAGGACTTCAGGGTCTATAATTTCTCAGAAATAGAGTTGAACAAGACAATGTGTGACATTTTCTCAAAAGATTTTCCTTTTGTACCTCGTCAGTCATTTAATTTAGTCCATACATTGATAGATTTGAAACAGTACACTAGGAAACTTAACCTAAATGTCATGTTTAATAAGGTAGTCTGTGAAAGATCCATTTAAGATTTCGAGCATGTTTAATCCACCATTACACCCCGCCCTAACTGTTTATGAGAGAATTTGTGAACTTGATTTACGTGACTTAAATAAGAACATTAATAGAGATGCTAAAACATTTACTACACAGGCTAATTTAAGTATGAATGAAAATTTTGAGCTTAAATTTCTTCTCCATAACAAAGGTACTAAGATCACGAAACCAGATAAGGGCGGGGGTACTGCCATTATGAATACAGTGGATTACAACAATAAAATGTTTGAAATCTTAAATTCAGATACATACAATATGAGTTCCTTGAATGAAATGAATGGGGCCTATAGGAGAATCAAGAGCTTCATTCAGGACATGTTTATTGATGGCCTGATATCCATCACAGAATTACATTATCTTTCTATAGAATACCCTACTACTCCTAGTATCTTTGGAGTTCCCAAAATCCATAAGGACATGCATCAACCACCAATGAGACCAATTGTTGATGCAAGGGGCTCTATAACATACCCCCTAGCAAAATATCTTGAGAAGGAGTTAAGTAAACATGTATAGAATGAAACCAGTCTATGTATAGATTCTTGGGATTTTTTAGAAAAAATAATAGTATTGGATACAAAAAGGATTATCTGTTAGTGACTATAGATGTGGTTAATTTGTATAATATAATACCACATGACATTGGATTACAATGGTTTTGTGAATATTGACACTTAAAAGGGTTAAGACAGGACAAAATTAACCTGTTTGAACAGATGTTAGACATTATTTTAAGGAATAATTTTATTTTCTTTGAAGGACAATATTTCTTTCAAAAGGAAGGAGTAGCAATGGGCTCCACATGAGGGGACCTATATGCAAATATTGTCATGTTGATGTGGGAGAAACAACACCTTAAAACTTCAACTATTTTCAATATTGTAAAACATATATGCGTTACCTGGATGACTTGTTTATATTATGGGAAGGGCCCAGAGACGTCTTGGATAATTTTCTTGCATTTGTCAATGGAACAACCAGTTTCTTGAGGTTTACACATACTGTCAGTGATACACATATAGCATACTTAGATGTTCACTTACTAAAAGATGAAACTGAAAATAGATTTCTAGCTAGAATATTTCGAAAAGAAACCTATGCTAATAGTTTTTTACATTTCAGCAGTTGTCATCCCTTTAAGCAAAAGCGAGCTGTACTGAAAGGGCAATTTGTCCGTGCAGCCCGGATGACGACTCTTTGGGATGACTATGTAGAGGAATGCACCTTGCTGAAATGCATGTTCCTTAGAAAAGGTTATCCTATTAGTCTAATTGATAAGATTATGCAAGAAGTTAATGACAAAAGACAATCTGGGCACTTTACTCCCATTGTAGAAGACAGGAGCCAAAATGTTGAATACCAGATAAGTAACATAAATCAAATAATTAATAGTGGGGATGACAAGAGGAATGAAGCCAGCACTAACATAACCATGGCCACAACACCAGTGAATGAAAAGATTTACGAAAATAGTTTTTTGACTACTTTCAATAATGAAGCTCACTATATTAAGAACATTTTAATAAAAAATTGGGAAATTACTAGGAGTGACAAAGAAACGAGAGACATTTTGGGGGATGCCCCTATTTGCATATATAAGAAAGGGCAGTGTCTTAAAAATATGTTTGAAAGACAACAGGAAGACCATCTTCAAGGACACATGCATAAATGAGGGAGATGCAAGTTCTGCCCGAACATTATGGAAATTAATAACAATGTCACAGTAAATGGAGTTAGAATTTGGCTGAGAGGTAGATTTTCATGTACAACTGAGAGGGTTGTATATTGCGCTGTCTGTAATTTGTGCCCATGTTTTTACGTGGGCAAGACTGAGTGCAAATTTAAAAACAGAATAGGGGAACATCTCAGAAACATACGTGATCTATGAGAAGGGAACGCCTTAGCAAAACATATTATGGCTTACCCAGACCATGCTTTTAAATTCATTATATTGGACACTGCAATGATTAGTGCAAGAGGTGGAGCATGGTCTTACCAACTTGACAAAATGGAACTAGGATGGCAGATCAAACCGAACGCCATGCATTGGCCAGGGCTTAATGATAATTTGTCTATTAGTAGTCTCTTGAAAATTAAATCCCTGAATAGACGTTAAAATACACTTTGTAACTATCTTAGTGTAACAAACTTATTCATATATGCACTGTTTGAATGAATATTTATTTATACTTATATATGTTCCCCAATATTTTAGGTATTTATTTATATTTATTACCACATGGATTTATTTATTTAAATTTATTTATTTAAATTTATTTAAATGTTAAGTTATTAATATAATTGTAGATAGGTAGTGATTTTAAAATTCATGAAGTATTTTAAAAGTATTTTAATGGTTTTAACAACTTTCACGGTGTTGTGGAAGTAATGACAATTTTAAGTATACTATGGCTTTAAATGAAGGTGTGTTGACTGCTCTAGGATGTAATGTAATTTGAATTTCTTCTTTTAAATTCAGGTGATGAAAGTAACTAATTGTATCTGATGAAGTCTCTTCAACTTATTTAAAAAGGAGACAAAAGCGCTTATACATTTGGATATTCTACAATTTTAACCTTGGAGTACAATAAAAGTTTAGTGTGTTTATATAAACATTTGCCTGCTCCATTCTACTTTGTGATTGACTAGTGATTTCTGTTATTTCCCGACATCAGCCGCCCCATTCCAAACACCAAACCATCCTGCCCCACTTTCTCATTCTGTACAGTACCACCTCCTACATAAAAAAACTTCTGACAAAACTCAAACCCACTAAACTTGCAGCTGACAACCTCCCTACAGAATATCTAAAAATAGCTGCTGAAGTCCCCACCTGTCCAATTTCCATATTAATCAACCATTCGATAACAGAATCCCATGTTCCATCCCTATGGAAAAAATCCCACATCATCCCCCTCCATAAAGGAGAGCCCACCACCGACCTCTCCAATTATCACCCCATCGCCATCCTTTCCCCTCTCTCTAAAATACTAGAAAAATGTATCAACTCCCAGGTCTCAAACTACCTCCTAACCAATTATCTCCTCTCCAGTACCCAAAATGGCTTTAGGTCACATCACAGCACTACCACTGCTCTGCTCTCCTTAACTAATACTATTCTTCATCACAAAAACAACAATCTTTTCTCCTATGCTGTATTTCTGGATCTATCTAAAGCCTTCAGTATTGTATCACATGAACTACCACTCTCGGCTCCCTCTGACCTCTCCTTCTCCAAACCAGCCACCAGTTGGTTCCACAGCTATCGCCACAACTGCCAGCAATCAGTTGTCTGGGAAAACAATCTATCCCCTAGCCTTTCTGTCACCTTCAGTGTCCCCCAAGGTTCCATCCTCGGCCCCCTACTATTCCCCCTTTTCAACAATAACCTGCATACTGCCACCAAACAAGCTTCTCGCATAAAGTACGCTGACGACTCCACCCTCATCTGCTCTGCCTCCACACTACCAGAACTCCAACAGCTCACACAGGAATCTTTCTCTATCATAGAAAGCTGGCTATCCAACTCTTAGCTCCTACTCAACCCCAATAAAACCAAACTCCTCATCTTTCAACCATCCAAAACTATCTCTAACTCTCTCAAGTTCAATATACCTGCCACAGACCACGCCATTATCTCTCCTTCAGCTCACACCAAACTCAAATTAGACACACACATATCTCTTACAATAAAAAAAGTCCACAAAAAACTTGGTGACTTATATAGAAACAAACATTTCCTCACCAAAACAGCCAGAATCTCTATTGCTAATTTCCAACTAATCTCCACGCTACTTTATGCATTTCCCATTCCTACTAATTTCAGACAGTCAGACTAAAACAAACTTGAGACATGCTACAATAAAACCGCAAAATTTGCCACTGGTGCCCCCTACCATAGCCACCACTGTCTCTCCCTAAGAGAAATAGGCTGGCTCGAGCTCCCACAACTCCTACACCTGAATTTGCACACAAACTTGTAAACCATCTTCTCAGAATCCCATCACTTCTCCAACCTTACCACTTCTCCAGACCCCTGCACTCCAGCAAAAAAAAAATCTTCTAATCACCAAAGCCAAAAATTCAGCAGGACAAGTTCTATTCTTTTGTGCCATATCCAAGCTTTGGAATAACCTTCCCCCCACCCTAACTTCCTGCAGTCATTTCAAGATTGCACTTAAATCCCACCTATATACACACTGGCTCAGTCCTTGCCCAATCCCCGACTAATCACCCCCATCCCCCTTTGCTCTCTGCTCTCCTCCCTACTTGGTTGTATTAATCCACAACCATCTTACAGCTGAATTTAGTATCAACATAATTGATCTCATGCCTCAATTAAGACCTCTTAGCCCATCAGCTATTTTTACTGTGATTTGTTATGCCTATTAGTACTGTGTTACTTTTAGCTATTCCACTGTTAGATTATTACTACAATATGTACTAAATGTATCTCAATAATTGAATCATCAACAAATATAATTATAATGCCATTTACTCGTATTTTTTCTGTGAAGCTTTTCTCTCCGGGCCTCTTGAAAAAGAAACTATGTCCAATTGGATTATCCCGGTAAACAAACATATTTTGGGAGGGTGGCCCAATGGTTAAGGTGTTTGCCTTACAACCACAAGTTACAGGGTTTGAGTCTCACAAGAGATAACTGGCTAGGCTTAAAATGGCTCGCAGGGGCAGTTAGCCTAGTACTAATCTATGAACCTATATTCATTACATTATGTAAATAAATAAAATAAATAAGATGTTAGACCTATGGGAGGTAAAACTAATTAAAAGAAAGGAATTTTAATGTAAGGAACGTGAAAAAGCAGGAATAATATTAGCTAGAAGGTTAAGAGAGCAAACATTTAATAGGAAAAGATATAGCTGTAGAAGTGAAAGAGGAAATTAAAAAGTCATTAATGAAGTTTTACAGAAGCTGTGTAGCTGAATGGAAGGAGACAGTAGCAAATATTTATTCAGAGGGAGGTATTAAAAAGTGAAGAGGAGGATGGAATCAGCCTAAGCAATGTCTTGATGAAATAAAAACATTAGTAACAAGCACCTGACGAGAGGACAGTGGGACTGCATGGGTTAGCAATGAAATTATACAAGATAGTAAGGGGAGAGGTAAAAAATTGTCTGGCCTGGATATATAATGAAAGAGGTTGCCAGAGGAAGCTGAGTATGTCAGTGACTAGACAAGGGTCAGAGCATTTCAAAGATGACATGGCTATTGATTGTTCTTGGGTATAAACATGGATGCAAAAACACTGACCATGATATTACCAACTAGACTTGGGAGGTCTGTGTCACAACTTATCGAAGTAGAAGGGCCAGCTTTGAGTATGAAAGGACGAGGAAAAAAACTGGTGGGAAGAACTATGTTTTAATTCAGAGGTGCAAAATCAAGAAAATAAAGACGACATTATGTCATTTGTTAACAAAGCCTTCAAGAACAGCCTTTTCTCTATGAAATACTAGAGGAGATACAAATGGGGAACAGGTTTATAGATTGTGTCAAGGTGGTATACAGTGATCGGAAGCAATACACCAGGTAAAGAGAAAACTCACTAGAAAGGCTAGGATCAAACAAACTTTGTACAGGGATATTGTCATTCCACAAACCTACTTTTAATAATTATTGGAACAATGCCAACAAAAGGTAGTAAAGATGGAAGAAGTAATGGGGGGTCAAGCAGATTTCTACCAATTTGTATATTATTTGCAGACAATGTAGAAGAATTAGGGAAGAGGATGATAGATCACATGGAATATATCAAAAGAGCAACAAGGTTTGAAAACAGGAGGAAAAACAGTATGGGTCTGCAAGGGGATATGAAAAACAGTATTAGAAGTTATACAGCCCCAAATCAGATACTTAGGGCCCAAGGTGGAGGCCGCCGTGAAAGGACAAAATTACAAGATAATAAAACAAAAAGCAAGAATAAAGTAAATGGGAAAACAACATACACACACTTGAGGACAGATTCATTATCATCAAAGGAAGGTACGTACAAAAGCATAAACAAGTGACAGAGAGAATCATGTGATGTGATAAGTTCCTATGGAAGTGAAAAATTCTCAGAGAAGCAGGGAAATGAATGCAGGAATGGAGGAATGTGTGGGCTCAAAACTAGTTTGAGAGACACAAGACATATAAGACGTTGATTGTTGAAAGAGTGGGAAGGGCCCAACGAAAATGATAAGAGAATATACAAACAAAAGGCTAATAAAGAAGTTTAGAGTACTTGGAAAGAACAATAAAAAGCTTTAAAACAGTAAAAGAAATAACAGAGACAGTCTGGGACAGAGAAGAATGGGTGAGAGACAACTAGGAAGTAGACATAAAGAGGCTAGAACACGTTAGCTTGACTACACTAAACCAGATTTTGAGACACACTGAAACCAGGATAGCAATATTAGAAAGAGTAAGGCTATGAAAAATCTGTATAAGGAGAACAATGGAAGAGACATCTAAGGAGAAACCTTCATCTTATATAACATCTCCAGGAATTTACACTGTTGCATCAAAATAATTTAAGTGGCCATACTTAAAGATTCTGGGTGTTGAAAACAGATTGAGAGTTGATCCAGTCAGGACTATGCCTCTTTTTGGAGTAGGGAAAGATTGGTTCATATTTAGGTAAGTATTTTAGTTTTGCGTAAGGCTGTATTTTTAATGTTTATTTGCCCATTCTGACCTTGTTTCAAAGGTGTGAGTTGCTGGTTTGGCTTTGTCATCAGCATTTGGTTAATATAGTTTCAGAAAAAAAAGTGAAACAATATTATCAAGTTTAAGGAAAGATAAAGCCAAGAAGACTTGCCAAAAAAAAAATGGGAACATTGGACCTTCAGAGGTAAAACCAGAATGAACTACAGACATTTTGAAATAAAACAGTGAGGGGGAAAACAAACAATAGGCTGAGGTACAATAGAAGTAATATTGGGTTAAAACAATGATGACAACAAGGAAAATGAAGCCACAGATGAGTAATAATGAACTCTCATTGTTTCCCATACCTGTCTATTGTATTTTGAAAGCTGTCTTGTCATTTTGGCAGTTGTCTGAGAGTGGCGGAGTTGTGTACAGGCATCTAAACACACGTATAATACAATCTGTATCTGGGAGTCATAACTTGCCCACTTTTATCTGTCCTTTCTATTTGCAGTGGAAGCTTGTGCCCACCTTAAATCCTCCCATTCTCCAACTGTAAAATGCGGTAGGTTAAGGTTCCCTTCCCCCACTTTTCATGCAGTATTAATGGATTGAAGTCAGTTTGACTAAATTACCAGGGGAAATCAGCAGGCTGACATTATGTCACAGCAGGTATGATCAAGATACTGAGTGACTTAGGAGAGAATTGGCTCCTGATGGTATAGTATGGACAGAGAAGAATATCCCTGATAAGTGTAGAATAAGCATTATATTGAGAGTATAAAAATGCAAAGGGGAAAGTCACAACCATGGACAGAACATAGGTTCATAGGTTCATAGGTTCATAGGTTCATACTAGGCTATCTGCCTGAGGGCATTTACAAGCCTAGCCCATCGTTTTGTGGCTTACGCCACCCCTTTAGTATGGGGAACTATACCCATTATTTTGCTGTGCCTCTGTCGAGCAGTGACACTGAGGTAATCCCTGGGGTATATCTGTGATCTCCCATCCATTGGTCAAGATTTCTCTTGAACAAGGCCAGCGAGGTGCTCTGCCTCACATGTACCGGGATTTTGTTCCACAGCATAGGGAGTCTTTGGGTGATGAATCTATCCCTCCAGCACGCACTATTAATAGCCGTGTCAAGGTTTAAGTCTCCGCCTTGTGGCTCTGATGGATCTAGATTTTTGAGGTGAAGCATATTCATCAAATCTGGGTTTGACATGGCCTTGTATGTTAGGCAAAGGTCACCTCTGAGCAGCGGTAAGCGACTGAATAGAGCTGGAGTTCTTTCAGTCGGGCAGCATAGGACAGATTTTTGAGACCCTTTATCCTTTGGTGAGGAACTTTTGTGGCCTCTCCAGCTGCTGCAAGTGTCGGGTCAGATACATTCCGAATGGGGCATTGTACTCAATCATTGGTCTGATGAGTGATGAGTAAAGGGAGACTATGACCTCCCTTGATCTAGATGAGAATCCCTTCATGATAAGGTGGGCAATGTAGAAGGTCTTCCTAACTACTTTAGCTACATGGGTGTCGAATGACAGACTACTATCAACCTGGGTCCCCAGGTCCCTGATAACTTCTTCTGTGCTCAGTGGATTGCCACCTATTTGGTAGCTAGGGGTAACCTTGTTTTTCCCGAAGGGTATGACTATGCATTTTTGGCATTTAACTTTAGGCCGTGACTCTGGCACCAGTTATCCGCTTCTGTGAGACCCTTCTGAAGGATATCTGTATCAGATGTGTTTTCTACTATGGCCCAGTTTGCAGTCATCTGCAAACTTTGTCAGCCATAACCCTTCTGTGTTTGCTTGTACTTCGAAAAGTAGATGCCAAACAAGAGTGGGCCCAGGACTGAGCCCTGTGGGACACCACTTGTGACAGGCTTTGAGTCTGACATGGCGCCAGCAACTCTGACCCTGTGGGTTCTGTCACTCAGCCAGTTTGCAACCCATCTTGTGATGTATGGGTTGACATTTAAGCTGATGAGTTTTTCAATGATACCCGAGTGGGGTATTGTATCGAAGGCCTTAGCCAGATCGAGGTAGGCTGTATGGACTGCCTTTCCCTCATCAATGGCTTTGGTGACTGTTTCAAAAAGTCAACCAAGTTTAAAAGGCATGATCTGCCTTTGACAAAGCCAAACTGGGTTGGATCCAAAGTCTGCAAATTCCCTATGTCTTTATTTATGAGGTCCATTATGATCCTCTCCATGGCTTTGCAGATAAGGCTTGTCAAGCTAATGGGCCGGTAATTTCCAGGGTCGGTGGAGGCACCGCTTTGTGAAGTGGTACCACAGTTGCAGTGCGCCACCCCTGGGTACGTATCCAGAGGTAAGACTTTGATTAAACAGCTGTCCTAGCTGTGGGTTTAATTCCTCATTGAGTTCATGGAGCACACAGCCGGGGACACCATCAGGTCCCATGGATGCTGTGTTTTTGCTTTGGAGAGAGCAGTTCTCACTTGGGCTGGAGATGTTTGGGGGCTGCAATCGCTTGGTATAGATATCTCTCCTTTTGGGGAGTTTGCACTGAACCTGTCAGCCAGTATGTTGGCAATGTCTGTAGGATCAGTAATCTTCACATCATTTTGAACTAGTTTCCTCCCAGGTTTCTAACATAGCTAAAGAAGGCCTTATGATTGTCTTTTGAGTCTTTAGCTATTTTTCTCTCGAAATTTGCTTTGGATGATTTTATGAGAGCTCTTAGTTTTTTTACTTATAGTGATCAAGGGTGTCTTACCTTTTAAGGATTTTGCTCTATCTTGTAGTAGCTTCCTCCTTTTGTTGTAGAGTTTGTTTATGGCTGGGGTCCACCAGACTGGACGCTTGCCTTTGGTACAAAGAGTCTTTGTTTTGCTTGGGATTGCCTTATCCATGCAGTCCTGCAGGTGCTGGTAGAAGGCATTTGTAAGTGATTCAGCGGCTTGAGTACTGTTTTCCTCCGGCTCGGGGCCTTAAAGGAGACCACACTAGTCTTTAGAAGTGTGAAGTCGGCTTTTGAGAAGTTCTTTACTGTGGTCTTTTTTATTTCAGGTGGGGGTGGGATGAGGACCTCCAGCGAGATTAGTTTGTGGTCTGATCTCACCAGTGAGGGGTACACCTCCGGTGTTGAACATTGTGCTCCCATGTTCGTGATGATGAGATCAAGTATGTTATCTCCTCTTGTGGGGATGGTGACTAGTTGTTCCATGGCATTTGAGTTTATGAATTCCAGGAACTTTTGGGCTAGGGACAGAGTTATCAAACTCCTGTCATATTGCATGAAAGTGCTGGACAGGTTGATTGATTAAAAAAAATGGAGAATAGTAAAAAGTTAGATGGAAAATTGGATTTAGATCAGAATGCAACACTGTCAACCAGATGCTTGCAGTGAAACTGATAATGGAGACAAAGCAACAAGTAAGGAAAGAATCCTACTGGGCATTCGTAGACTTAAGAAAAGCATATGACAATGTTCAGAGAAATATGGCTTGGACAGCCCTGTAATGGTTCAAAGTTTCAGAAACATTGGTAGAATTAGTGCAGCCTATGTACAAGGACCCATGTATGAACAGTATTCAGACTCACAAAGGGGTTCCTGGTGGGAATGTGTGTGCATCAGGGTTCAGCTCTTAGTCCACTGCCATTCGTACTGGTGATGGACTACATTTCAAAGAGGGTACAGATTAACAAAGTTGCTATATACAGATGATGTGGCATTACAGCAGACTTTGAACAAGCACTTCAGCAAATGATATGGGAAAGTAATACAAAGTAGAAGGCACATAGGATGAAATGGAGTCAGACAAGACAGTTGTCATCACAGCAAATGGGGGAAACAGAAAAAGCTGAAAACTGGAATAGAAGGGAAAATAGTTGAACAGGTTAATAACTTCAAGTATCTGGTGTGATTGGTTGAAGAGAAGGGAAGCAGCATGAGTGCAACAATGTTAGAAGCAGAGGGATGCAGCCACCTGGCAAATGTCTGGATAGCGTGTGCCAGAAGAATGCCAAAAATCTAAAATGGAAGGTGTATAAAAAGGACTTGTGTGACCAGTACTACTGTATAGCACAGAAACCCAGAGAGTGAAGGCAGGGCAGTTACAGAAGCTAGAAATGAAGGAAATTAAGTGTCTAAGATGGCTGGTAAGATGCACACTGTGGAACAGATGGAAAGATTATGACATTAAAGCAGAAGCTTAATTAGCTCCAGTTGCAGAGGAGATGAGAGACAACAGGTCATGATGGTTTGGGAACCTGTGTAGGCAATCAGAAGATAATTGGCAAAGAAGATCTGAGAGAGGGAAGACGGCGCAGGAGAAAACAAGGACATCCATCAAGATTTGAGAGAGAAAAGAAAGGGCAGGAGAAAACAAGGACATCCATCAAATAATTGAAGGATTCAATGGTAGAAGAGTTGTATCAGTCAGACATGATTGTCAAAGAAGATAGGGGAGAGGCACTGAATTCAGAGAGGCAGTGACAGTTGATGCAACACATGAGTCAATGGTAGATTGAAATATCCATCTCTATCTATAGCCCACTCAATTTGTCTTAAGTAGAAGTAATTCCAAGCCATGCTAACTGACCATTAAAAAAGGCAGGTGGTTACCAAGCATCAAACAACTCGGCTCACATTACCATGTCACTGGGACTTTGGAGGAGCATTTACTGTAGGTCTAAATTTCTCCACAGTCATCCATGGATATACATATGAGACCAAGAAATAAGGACTCTAAAGGAATAGTATGGCACCACACACACGAGTATTGGAATAGAGGCACACAAAATGAAAGAAAACTCTGGAGAGGAAGGGAGGTGCAGCCCATATATACTAAGGTGTGCTTGGACAAGAGGCTTCTCTAAAGAGATGAAATAGGAATGGAACCAGATCTTGAAAAGAATGGGAACTGTTGGCTAGAGGGGCACTTCCCAATAAAAGAAAACAGAACTCAAATCTTGACCCTGGTGGGGAGAACAAAATATGTAGGAAAAAAAAACTGGAAAGGAGGCAAAGAAAGAAAAAGCTAAATATAAGGAACATCAAAATGAGAACAATGAGAAGGGTGATAGGGGAAATAAAGTCAAGGAAAGGGGATATAAAACAAAAAGAACAGAACAGTGAGAAAAGTCTGTAGTATAAGCTGGGAAAAGAAAGTGAATTGAAAACTGAACATTGTGTAACAAAATAGAAATTGCTGATAAAAGTATTAATGTGTTAAACCAAAGTAGGTGCACCAAATAAATTGCTTGTGTATGCGGGGACTTGATATAAAAAAAGTAAAACTCATAAACTAACTGTGCAAAAGCAAAACTAATCCAAAGACAATATTCAGAGTAAAAAATATTTTCCAAAAGCTATAACAGTGGGATTAAAAACTAGAGCTCTGAGAATATGGCTGCCTAAACCATGAGTTTTGAGAAAACCGACATGATTTATGTAAAAAGGAACTAAATGCATTGCTCTCTTAAATAAATTACAGAATAACAGTGATGGCTAATCACAGAACAGGATTTGAAAGCTAAGTAAAGGCCAGCATGGAAGAAAAGATGGATAATGTGCTAGCTATACTCACTTCATGTAGTGTACTTGAAGCAGAGCTTGGCTGAACAAGTAAGTTAACAAAACAGGAGGATTCTGCAGCAAATAGCAGATCAAGACTTAAAGAAGCAGGTAATTCTCTATTATCATTCCTGCAGAAAATGAATCTGATGGAAGAACATTCTAAAGGCTAAACTTGGTGATAAGTAGAGCAATACAGAGGGACAGTGAAAGCCATACCTCTCCACTGTTCAGATTTTTGCCTCATAGTTTTGATTTGTTTCTCACAAAATTTGTTGTTTGCAGACAAATCAGTGAGGATTGAATTCAGTAAGTAATAATATGCATTTGAGTTTGAGACTTCATATCTTTCTGAAAATGCATGACAACACAAAACCTTTTATTCTAGTAATTTTCTAAGTTTATCGGATCAATGCTTAAACATTGTCCCTATTTTTGGCCCTTTGACCCCCACCCCCAAAATCATTTTTGACTTTGTCCAGGTTCTTGTGCTAAGAGGTTGAGAGGTATGATGAAGGTCTGACTGGCATATGACAGTAGATCACAGAAGAGCACTTGGAGAAGATCATAAAAGATTATATTATTGTATCTTTGGGGCTAATGCAAACCTGAACTGCCTTTTTAAGAGGGTTCGTATAGTGGGAGGAATTCACAGATATGTAGCACTCCCAAGGCAAGTGCTGTACAGATGCAGAGCTTCATAGCAAATAACTGGATTCTGAGGGTAGGCAGAGACAAAAGTAAAGCAGTAGATGAAATTCTTGTGAGGGTAGTGGAAGGCTTTTCCTTCTTAATATATGCACAAAGAAAAAAAAAACTTAATAGCAGGAATGAACTGGCACATTATTCCTTAATTACATATCTCTGCAAGCTTCTGGCAAGAAAGGGAGGAGAAATGTGTACCTTCATAAGTGATATGCAAGTCTCATTGTACAGAACGTCAGGAGGACACACATAAAAATCCAGTAAGAAATGCAAAGCAAAGTAACAAGCATATGAAGGTAGATCCAGTATTAAACAAAAGAAATTGATGCAGATAATCCAGTGAATGGGCTGCATAATTTCAAATGTGACTGCATAACCAAGCAAATGTTCCAGGGTAGTGTGTGAATATTAATTAATTATTATTTGTTTATTGAGAAATGATAATGGGCTCCTTTTCAGTGGAGACCCGGGGAGAAAAGCTCCACGGTTAAATCTTAGAAAATGTCATACAATTCAGTAAAAGGCAAGATAGCAAACATTAACTATCACATACAAGATACAGAAATTAGTATATAAAAATAAAGAGAGGTCCTAAAAATCATCATATTCCAGAGAGTTACATTTCAGTTTTCTTAAGTAGAAATGATAGTATTAAGAACTTCTTTTATGTTAACAGACAGGTATAATAAAATGTGAAGGGCATTGCTACTAAATAGCAGAGTTTTTGATAAAATTTTCTAGGTTTGGCTAGGCTATTGGGTCTTCTGATAAAAAGCACAAAAGCCTAGATTATGCAAAACGACCCAAAGGTCGCTGCAGATAGAGGACAGATGGACAGAGATTATTTTGGTGAGACAGACTGAAGTAGCTGCGGCTGACAGCAGGTAATGATTTCTAATGGGAGATAGAGTGGACTGCACAGATGGTCATAGAAAAGCAGTTGGAAACAGAGAAAGGAATGCCAAAATACCAACAGAGGCAAGAGAGGCAGCAATCATGATGGAGGGACCCGCAGAAGAAACATCTAGTCTGGATAGACTGACATTCCATTAGGTAATTCTAAAATGGAAAAGATGGGAACCAGGAGAAAGAGGCTTACAGATTAAAATGCGTGCCATTTTGATGAGAGAAACAGCAGTTTCAGAAGAGCGCGGTCAAAACATAACATACAAATGGGTATGCAAACACTAAAAAGAGGCAAGCACATGAAATGTAAAATGGATAGAATGATATGAAGCACCCAAGGTAATCTGAGGATCATGAGGTGCATTTTTTTTCTTTTGCCTCAGATCTGTTTGACAAATAAAAAGTAGCAGGATGCAGGGAAGGGTTAAGGTACTGCAGCTGTGCTTTTTATAAGTATGGCAGTATAGAATACTAATCAAAAAGAGCTGAACAGGTACTCTGTGGAAAGGGGGACCAGAATTGCATATAGATACTATTTCACTGTACAGCAACAAAAGAAAAGTTGGGGAAGGGAAAAGACACTGAACTTCTCAGTGTGCAATCAGTTCTAAATTAGCTAAATCTGACATTTTGAATCACTTACTGATTAGAGAAATGAATCTCTGTTCATAGCTTATCTGCTGTATGACAAAAACAACAAAAAGACCCATGTAAACCAGAATCTTCAGTTTGTAATACCTTAAACCTCCCATGAAGGAGATCCACAGGAAATACACAAATACTCTGTTAAGAACATGCATGTGTTCCTGTTCCATGGCTTATGAATCCCATCGCATATTTTGTCCTTAAGAAACTATTTGCATATTTTTCATAGAATTTCTTTACAGGAGATTTAAGGTATTATACAGTGGACAGTGGTTTATCTGTGTTTTTTTGTTTTTGTCTAGCAGCTTTTTGGTGTGACACTTTTACTTGTTTCGGTCTTTATGGGATCATAAATTATTACTGGGCTAATGACCCCAGGGAGTCTTTTTTTAAGACTAGCCATGCTTCTTAAATATATCTGACACATCTTGATACTCTAGGGTTATTTTATGGGATATATGCAGGTTGAGCATGGGTGATCAAGCATTTATGGGCTGCTTCTGTCTAATAGAGGCATAAGCCCCAGACCAGGGGTACATTTCAAATTGCCCATCTACTGGTCCAGGTTACACTCTGAGACACATACCTGTCCTTCGAACATGTCCTGTTTATGTTGCAGATGAGGTTTAGGTCCCTAGATCAGGCAATGCTGATTCTATTTGTTTTGTGGCTGTGCAATAGGTCCATCAGAGTGGGATTAGAGGATGCTTTGTAGATCAGGCATAGCTTGCCTCTCAATAGTCTGTAGTAGATGGAGTGCAGAGATAGGCTTTTAAGAGAGTTCAGAAAAGTAGATGACAAAAAGGAGTGACCCCAGCACCAAGCCTTGAGAAACACTGCTAGTGGCCAGCGTTTTTGTAGAGGTAGACTACCCAGTCCTACCTTCTTGGATCATATCTTTGTGGCCACTGGCTGTCCAGTGGGTGACATGGATTTATACCTAATTTCATGAGTATGCACACTTTTGCTCTTTTCATTGCTTGGTCACTTTCTCAAAGAAGTCCAACAGGCTGAGTAGGCCATGCCCTGCCCTTGATGAAATCAAAGTTGGATGGAAACAGTGTCTGAAGGTATCCTGTGTGATTATTTATCATTTCCGTGATAATCCTTTCCATTTTTTGCATATGAGACTAGTCAGACTTATGGGTCTGCAGTTACTTGGGTTCATAGATGGCCTGCCCTTATGCAGGAAGATGGCAGTTGCAGCTTTTCATTCACTTGATACAAAGCTGTCTGGTAATTACACTTAAACAGTGATTTTAGTGGCCCTGACAGGTCATGTTTCAGGACATTAAAGAGGCATCCTGGGCTATTATCGAGGCCAATTAATGCAACAATCTTGGCACTGGACAGTGCATTGAAGACCTGTTCCTTAGTGATAGATGGGGATGTTATGGTTGTGCGTATTTCCTGAGGTGTGTCTGCGTGAGGGAGAGGGGATACAATGGGAGCTAAGTTTGTTAGCCAGGTTGATTTGCCATATCTTCCTACTCTTTTTATAGTGGTCTTGATTTGCAAGTAGTTTAGCACATTGTTGTATATTGCTTTTGAGATTGCAGACATAGCTAAAGAATGAAATGTGTTTGTCCTTGGCCTGTGAGGGTGTTTTACCCCAAATTTAGCTTTGATAGACTTGATTAGCCTCCTGAGTTGCTTGTTTATATTAGATTAGCTTTTACCTTGCTGGGCATACACTTCCTCATTTTCGACATTTTTTTTTCTTTTATTATACAGCCTATTTATTTGAGAAAATTTGCAATTGCCCCTTATGCTATGGACATCAGGCTTTTTATAGGCTGTGTGTTGTTAGAGAATGGCCAAAGTATCCATTTGTGCTGTACTGATGAGCTCATAAAAAGCGTGAAACCTGTCTATAGCTAGCTGTATTTGGCTTTATTTGTCTGAATGCATCAAGTATTCCTTTAAGAGATTATTTGTATATTTTGCATGGGCCACCTTTACAGGAAGTTTAAGATATTCAGCACTAGAGAATTAGACTTGCCTGTGTCTTTTTGTTATTTTTTCCTATCTGACATTTCTTTGTGAACTTTTTACTAAGTAACCTGCTAGCTAATAAAACAAAGGCATTAATGTTTATAGGTTCATTAAGAACCCTTGTAAACCTAGCGAGTATAACCCAATTTTACCCAGTATGTGGCCCCTAGGGGCAAGAAGATGACATAGGTTTCTGCATATACCTTGAGTATTTACAGATTGCCTCTGTCCATAAAGAACATAGGCACTACCCCAGGTGTGAATTTGTGATTTTCCATACATTGATTCAAACTGAGTTTGAAGAGGGCTAGAGAAGGGCTCTGTTTAACATGAATAGGATGCCTGTTCCAAAGAAGGGTAATCTCTGTGACACGTCTGTCTCCCCAGCATGTTTTGTTTGAGTCACTGACTACCATATTTCCCCAAAAATAAGACCGGGCCTTATGCTTTTCTCCCGTCGAAATATGCATTAGGGCTTATTATCAGGGGATGACTTATTTACCCCCCCCCCCCGTACAACAATCTACATTTATTCATTTATTCATATACAAAAATTGACATTTATTCATGTGCACAAATCAACATTTATTCATGTGCATAAATCGACATTTATTCATGTACAAAAATCAACATTTATTCATGTACACAAATTGACATTTATTTGGTACTTTTCCATTATTGGGCAACAGTTCTAGGTAAAGCGCTAACAGTTGTGTTAGAATTCTACATAAACAGTGCAACAAACATTTCAAAGTCAGAATATCTACACCTTGGCTTTCACAGTGCAATATTCCATGCTTAACAGAAAGTGGAGAAAAATCTCAATACATGTGTATTGGAGGAGGGGAATAAAACAGGTGAATAACTGCCACTTTTTGAGTGGTGATGCTTTCTTTATTCCTTAACCAAACCATAAGAGAAAAATGATGGAAAGTCATAAAAATGAAGTCTGGAAACTAGTGGCCTTACTTTGTAATTACTCCTTGATAATGAAACTTTACCTTACCACAATAAAGTAAAAAAAACTGACAAGTGCTTGCTGGCAGCTGAAAGCAGAAGCAATCCATTCTGTTGCCCCGATAACGGAAAAGTTATTCAAATACAGTCATGTCATCTTCTTCTGGAACATTGTCATAAGTCTCCAACCCCCGAATTTGGGCTTGAATTTCTTGCAACTCCATTTCCTATGAGCCTATGAATCATTGGCCCCAATCTGTCGTGCCTAACAATAGAGCTCTCCTTAAATGAGCACTGCTTGTCCATGTAGCCTGCTCGTAGTGCATTGGCAACACAGCTGTCAGTGACTTTATCCCATGAATTCTTCACCCAAGTCACGACCTCTTGCAGGCTAGGCTTCACAAAGTTTCCATGCTGATTTCTCTCCATTCTATTTTCAATGTAGTCATTGAGTTCCATGTGAAAATGGTCCTTGAATGGCTTGTTTATTGCAATATCAAGAGTCTGGAAATAGGCAGTCATTCCTGCGGGAATCATTATTTGATCTATTTTTTCTCTGTGCAAGGAAGTTCTTCATGTCTTTAGCACGGTGAGTGCTGGCTGAATCCCAGACTAACAGACCTCTTTCGCCACCTCGCAAAACAAGTGGCAGCCTTACATCAACCCACTTCCTTATAACTGCTTGTGTGTACCAGGATTTTTCGGTTTCAAGAATGTAAATGCCTGAAACACGTTCATTCTTATCTTTCTTGCCCTTACTAATGATTAGAGGTGGGGTTTTCTTTCCATCTAGATGAATTGTCAAAATACAGGTAACACGTGCACTTTCATAACCAGTGGAGAGAATGTAGATTGAAGAGGCACCCCTCTGGTCAATTGTTGTTTGAAATCCTTGGCCCATAACACTGCAGTTTCATCCATAGCAATCATGTTGGAGAGTTGATATTTAGAAAAGTCGATCCCATCAACAAAGGACTTGAATGCAAGTGCTCATTTACTAAGTTCAGTATCTTCCAGCTTGAACAGTGTTGTCAATCTTCTTAGAGACAGTTCATATCACTGAAGGAAGCCATCCAGCCAACGTTATGATGCTTTGAATTCTTCTGGGGATATTTCTAACTGTGGTGCCATTGCAAGGGCAAATACTTGAATATCAGCCCTGCCCACAACCAAAGCCTTTGCTCTCCTGTTAGCTGTCCATTCACAGGTGATGTCTTTCAGCTCAGGAAATAATGGTTGCCAACCTGATCCACACTTGCACTTTCCCTCATCAGCCTGTTGACTGAGGTTATCGTATGCTGCTCGCCATTTTCGGACTATTCGGAGATCCAACTTCTCTTTGCAAAAAGCCATCAGATTCTTTTCCCAGGAGTCCTCCATGATTCCTTTCTTGTACTTGATGGAATAGCTCTTTCTTTTTGCACTCATCTTGTCTGGGGGGGGGTTAATTGAAGACTTACAAGACAGGAGTGGCAACACAAAATGGCGACGGTTAAGAAGACACAACCACACCCATTCGTTATCAAGTGTGCACGTTTTACGTGTGTTGTCTGTACTATGACCAATCAAAGTACACTTGCCAGTGTTTATGGGCCAAGGATCTCAACCGTCAAGTGTGAGTGAGGATTAGGGTTACACTAAGAATCATGGAAGACTCCCGGGGAAAGAATCTTGCAACTTTCTGCAAAGAGAAGAAGTTGGGTGTCTGAATAGTCTGAAAATGGTGAGCAGAGTACAATAACCTCAGTCAACAGGTGTCAATAATATTATTATTTTATAATTCAACACGTCCGTCATGTGTTGTTGACGATCTTAACTGGGACTATTTTTTGGGGTAGGGCTTATATCATGACCACCCTGGAAAAAAACATGCTAGGCCTTATTCTCTGGTTAGGTCTTATTTATGGAGAAATATGGTAGGTTTAGGTTCCTAGAATGGTTGATCCTCATGCTGTTTGTCTTGTAGATGTGTAGCAGCTCCAAATGGCTGGATTTGTGAGTGTGTTGTAGGTTACATATAGGTCTCCCCTTACTAGCCTGTAGGAGACAGAGTAAAAAGATAGGGCTTTTTGTCTGTCCCCAGAGGACATGTTGTTACCACCCTGTATTTTCTTTTTGAGGAACCTACTCCAGCTATTGTAAGTGCATAGTGAAGTACTTACCAAATGGTGCATTCTACTTGATTATTGGTCTGCATTGGACTAATGAGGGATGAGTACAGTGGGATTATAAATTCCTTGGATCTGAATGTCATACCTTTACTTATAAGGTGTGCCACATAGTATGACTCTCTCACCACTGTGGACACATGACAGTCAAAGTTCAGACTACTATCTGTGTACCTAACTCTTTCACTTCTGAGTCTACTCTTAGGGGTGTGCTTTTGCGGTTGTAATTTGTAGGGGTCTTTGGCGTCCCAAAGGGTATGATAATGCATATTTTATTTTGCATTTAGTTTTAGGCCAAGGCTCTGCCACCAATCACTTGTCTGATTTAGACCATCCTGAAGGATATCTACATCACTGGGAGATTAAATGATTGCCCCAGCTTGCAGTAATTGGCAAACCGTTTTCATCCAGAGGTGTTCCACATTAGTCTTGACTTCAGAGAAGTATATTCTGAAGCTGTTCCCAGCACTGAGCCCTGTGGCACACCACTAGTAACTGTCCTCTTACTAGATCTAGATTCACCCACTTTAACCACATGTGTTCTGTCCGTGAGCCAATTGGCTATCCATCTGATAATGTAGGAGGTGGTTATGCCCCAGTTTTGTAAGTATATTTATAATACCCAAGTGTGGGATTGCATCAAATGCCTTGGCTAGGTCAAGGCAGATAGTATACAGTGTTTTACCCTCATACTTGGCCCTAGTGACTTTTTCAAAAAAGTCTGCAAGATATAATGAGCATGACCTGCTCTTGACAAAGCTGAATTTGGTTGGGTCCAGTGATGGGAGGTTTCCTCTGTCATTATTTATTAGGTCCATGATTATTTAAGCTAGGTATAAATCCCTATGTCACAAGATGGGTTGCCAACTGGCCCACTGACAGAACCCACACTGTGAAAGTAGCAGACTCCAAATCCGACTTCAGATCAGTGACAAGTGGAGTACCACAGGGTTCAGTCCTGGGTCCTCTCCTGTTTGATATCTACTTCTCTGAAGTACAGGCTAACACAGAAGGTCTTTGGCTAAAGAAGTTCGCAGATGACTGCAAACTAGGAGCCATAATCAAAACTCCTAATGATGTGGACATCCTACAAAAGCGCCTCACTGAGACAGATGCCTGGTGTCAAAGCCATGGCCTCAAGCTCAGTGCCAAAAAGTGCATTTTCATCCCCTTTGGTAAAAACTCTGTACCCATGAACTACAACATATGTAGTAGTATACTTAACAACGAAAGTGTGATAAGAGACCTTGGGACACAGGTGGACAGTAGTCTCTCCTTTGATAATCACATCACCACAGTGGTCAGGAAATCCTTCTATGTGGCACACCTCATCACAAAAGGTTTCTCATCCAGAAAAAAAGAGGTAATTGTTCCCCTCTACTCATCACTCATTAGACCCATTATAGAGTACAACGCCCCTTTTGGTATGTACCTCACAAGCCATCTACAACAACTGGAAAGGCCGCAGAAATACCTCACATAGAGGATTACCGGCCTCAATCAGATGCCCTACGCAAACCGTCTAAAAAAACTCCAGCTTTACTCTGTCACATATCGCCTACTCAGAGGTGATCTCTGACTAACATACAAAGCTATGTCAAACCCAGAGCTGTTGGACATGCTCCAGTTAAAGAAGTCCCAATCACTGCAAGCTACACGCTCTAGGGACCTAAACCTTGTCACCACAATAAACAGGACATGCCGGAGGGATAGATTCCTGTCCCAGAGACTTCCCATCCTTTGAAATAAACTACCTATCTATATCAAACAAAGCTCCTCATTAGTACTCTTCAAGAAAAATCTTGATGATTGAATGGGAAATAGGAAATTCACCCCGGGGATCACTTCTGTGGCTCTGCTCGACAGTGGCACAGGAAACTAATTTTCATGGGTGGCAAAAGCCAGGCTTGTGTAGGCCCTAGGGCTGATAGCCTAGTACCTACCTATGAACCTATGGACTTACATATAAGACTAGTCAAACTTATGGGTCTGTAATTGCCCAGGACATTTTATAGTTCCTCTTTGTGCAGAGGGATGACTGTTTCAGTCCTTCACTCTATCGGGACAAAGCCAGTCTGGAGGCTGAGATCACAATGGACCTGATAGGCACTGATTCAAGTTGTTTAAGATATCATTGGGCCCCCTCTGAAGCCATGTTTTTAGTTTTAAAGAATGCAGTGGCAATCTGTTCTTTAGTAATACTTGGTGGGAGAGTGATAGAGGGTTTTCAGTGAGAGAGAACTGGGGTGATGGGGAGGTGAAATTTGAACTGAATTTATCCACCAGAAGATTTGCTATGTCTTCTGATTGAGTATAGGTGATACTGTACACAACTAATTCCGCACATTGTTGGGTGTTGCCCTTATGACTGCAGACATGAGTGGAAAATACCATATGGTTATCCTTAACTTTGGAGGTTATTTTTGCCTCAGAGTCTACTTTCAGAGTCTTAACTACTTCCCTAATTTGCTTGTTTGGACTAATGAGGGACTTTTTGCTCTGTTGTGCTCATTCCTTTCTCTTGACAGGGTTTTCTTTCTTCTGTTGTACAACCTATTAATACCAGGAGTCCACCAGGGTGGCTTGTTTTTGCAGTTTGGTCTGGGTTTATTTTGGTCTGCCACTGCCATTTCCATGCAGTTTGTTTATATGGTCATACAGGTCTTTTGTGTACACCTCTGCATAGGCTTCTGTGTTTTCTGGATTTGGGAGAACATAGAAATTAGCTATGCCATCACTTAATAGGAGGTAGTTGGAGTTAGATGGGGGGGGGGGGTCTAGTTTTACCGTTATGTCAAAGGAGGCTACTTTGTGATCACATTTGGGAGGTAGCACTCACCCATATATATGAGTACTAGATGTAGGATATTTGTACCCCTAGTGGGGGTGCATAGGTTCATAGGTTAATAGAATGTTATTAGGCTAATGGCCATAGAGCTCTTACAAGCCTAGCCATATTAATCCCAAGTTGCCCCAATTGTTGGTGGTTAGGTAAGTGAAGTTCACAGAGGTAAGGGTCTATGATAGTTAATAGCTTTCTCTGCCTAGGAGAGACATAAGCACCACCCCAGGTGTGAATTTGTTGCCACCGCATTGCTCTAGGTTGTGTTTGCAGGGGGTCAGGGAAGGGCTATGTTTCATGTGAGTTGGAAGCTTGTTCCAGAGAAGGGGCAGTCTCTGGAAGATGTATTTATCTCTCCAGCATGACCTGCTCATGTCAGAGGCTAGGGTAAGCTCCAGGGAGCAAGTGACCCTCATGCAGTTTGATTTATGAATGTGTAGCATTTGCATCAGGGCTGGGTCAGAGACTGCACTGTAAGCCAAGTACAGATCACCCCTTAGCAACCTGTAGGAGACAAAATGCAGTGACAGGGCTTGCAGTCTTTCTATGTAAGATTTGCTTTATGTACAATGTAACTTCTTGATGAGAAACCCTTGTTATCTCCCCTGTTGTTGCAGATGTCTGTTGAGGTACATACAAAAGGAAGCATTGTACTCAATCATTGGTCTGACAAGGGCCGAATATAATGGAATTATAGCATCCTTAGATCTAGATGTGATGTCTTTACTTTTAAGATGTGCCATACAGAAGGATTTCCTTACTTCTGTGGATATATGACGATCAAAGTTCAGGCTGCTACCAACTTGAGTACCCAGATCACATACCACTAGGTCTACACTTGGGGCGTGCTGTCTATGTAATTATCAGGGCTGTCAGCTTTATCAAAGGGAATAATAATACACTTTTTTTGGATTTAGCTTTAATACATGGCTTTGGCACCAGTCACTTGTTTGCGTTAACCCTGTCGGAAGTATATTAACGTTGTTGGGGGAATCAATGATTGCTCCCAATTTGCAATCATCAGTGAACTGGGTCAGCCACAAGCCAATTAAGTTTGTCTGGACTTCTGAGAAATAAATTCTGAAAAGGGGCCCAGCATCGAACCCTGTGGTACGCCACTGATGACTGGTCTTTTTCTAAAGGGGATGTCACCCTCTTTGACAGTATGTGTCCTGTTGGTCTGGTAATATAGGGGTTAATTCCCAATTGGGAGGGTTTTTCTATAATACCTGAATGGGCGATTGTGTCAAATACCTTGGCTAAGTCAAGATATGTGGTATGACTGTCTTTCTGTCATCCAGGACCACCTTGGTGACTTTCTCAAAGAAGTCAGCCATGTTTAACAGGCATGATCTACTTTTAACAAATCCGAACTTGGTTGGGTCCAGAGGTTGGAGATTACCTGTGTCCTTGTTAATAAGGTCTCTCTCTCTTTTTTAATTTATCCAAGTCTTTTGAGTTTCTAATAACATGATGGGAATGGACCCCATTCCTAAAAATATGATTAAAGTTCATGAAATTAGTATTGTTTCAATCTTTGAAGTTAGCCAGAAGTGTTCTTCGCAGCACCCACAATGTGCCCAGTAATGACTCCTTCAGCAATTCGTATGGAGTTACATGTATTGTAACATATCTAAGTATGACTGTAGATTATTTTTTAAAAGACCATTGCTCCTACTACTACTACTGGAGCTGTCTGGGTATCTTTCTTCCATATTGCCTTTGTTTCTACTTGCAAATCCTGGTATTTTATGACTTCGTGCCTCTCTGTATGTAAGACACTGTAGTCATTAGGTGTAGCAATTTCAATGATCAGTGCTACTTCTGTCTTCTTTTCATGGACTACTATATCTGGTTTTCTCACATCTCTTTTTTGAACTGTTGGTAATGGGTGATCCCATGTGATATAACCTGCATCATTTTCTATGATGCTTTGTGGCTCATCTTTCCAATATTTTTCAGCTACTTCAATATTATAATGTTTGCACAATCCCCAGTGCAACAGTCTTGCCACATTATTATGCCTTTCAGTATACAGTCCTTCAGCCATTAGTATATCACAACCACCAAGAAGATGTGCAAATGTTCCCAATTCTGTTTTACAGAATCTACATTTGTCTGTTTCTCCCACATGTTCAATGGACTTTGTAAACCAACATGCATGTAGTCCACTATCTTGGGCTGCTGAAATTAACCTTTCATCTTTTAGTTTAAACTCACCTCTCCTTAACCATTCCTGCAGCCAATCCTGATCAACATGAGGATGTTCCAAGAGTTTTCTGTACTTGCAATTATATTTCTGGATTTTCCACATTTCTTACCTTCTCATCTGATCCTTCACCTTATTTTCTTTTTTTGTTTTTTTGGCACATTCAGTTGCTGCCTGATTTTTGTCTACTTCTGGTTTGATTTCTATTACTGCTTGATGCCGATATGCTTCTGTTAAACTAAGCAGGGAAGTCATCTTAGAATTATTCTCCTCATGTTTCAAAACTTTCACTACGTTCGTGTCTTGTAAGTTCAGCAGATATGCATGCAGTCCCACGATTATAGGTTCATAGGTTCATAGGCGTTTACTAGGCTAATGACCACAAGGGGCTTTTTAAGCCTAGCCATGCATCCCAAATCTTTGACAAGTTTTGATACCCATGATAAGTGAAGCAGGGTCTTGGGAGATGAAACATGTACAAGCTAGGGCCTGGGAGACGAGACATTTACAGTTTGCTTGTGTCTGTTAGAGACATTGAGACATAGATGCCAAACCAGGGATGCATTTCCTATTCCCTATCCAGTTGTCCATGTTGCACTTGTTGCACTTGAATTGAGTTAGGGAGGAACTCTGATTCACATGGATGGGGAACCTGTTCCATATAAGGGGTAGTCTCTGGGATACATACCTATCTGTCCAGCATGTCCTACTTATATCACAGGCAAGGTTTAAGTCTTTAGAATGGGTAATTCTGGTGTTTTGTGGATATGAGGTCCATCAGAGTGGAGTCTGACAATGTACTGTATGTCAGGCATAGCTCTCCCCCTCAAAAGCCTAAAGGAGACAGAATACAGGGATAGAGCCTGATAATCTTTTAGTTATGAACTTCTGAGGACATTCCAGTTGTTGGATATGCCTGGTTAGGTACATACCAAAGAGGGCATTGTACTCAATGATAGGTTTGATGAATGCCAAATACAGTGGAGCAGTAACCCCTTACACTTAGATCCCATACCTTTGTTTATAAGTTGCGCAGCATAGAATGATTTCCTGCCTACTGCAGACATGTGATGATCAAAGTCTAGATTACTCCCTGGTTAGATCCGACCACAAACTAATCACCTTGGAAATCCGTACCCCCCCCTGCCACACAGGTAACCACCATAAAAACTTTTCCAAATATAACTTTGGGCTCCTAAAAACAGAGGTGGCTAACTTTACGGCACCCATGCAAATGGAGAATAGTTGCATGACTGCTGAATCATACACCAATGCACTGTACAAACACATACGCAAATGCATGGATCTCACCATACACAATAGAACCAAGACGCTCTCCTCCAAAAAAAGGAAGCCAATCTGGTGGTCCTCTGCCATTAACAAACTCTACAACAGAAGGAGGAAACTGATGCGGAATAAGGCGAAGTCCCAAGACTGAAAAAACTCCCTTATCATCCTTAACAAAAGGTTGAGATTCTTCCTCAAATCCTCTAAAGCTAGCTATGAAAACAGAATTGCAGCAGATAGTAAAGACAACCACAAGGCCTTCTATAGAGTCTGATATGCAAAGCTATGAAACGCATCATCACGGACCTAATAAACAAGGATATAGGGAATCTCCAAACTCTGGATCCTACACAGTTTGATTTTTTGTGAAGGGTAGATCATGCCTGCTCAATTTGGTCGACTTCTTTGAGTCAGTCACCAGAGCTGTGGATGAGGTCAAAGTGGTTTATACAGCCTACCTTGATCTGGCCAAGGCCTTTGATATCATTCCCCACTCAGGAATTATAGAAAAACTCACTAAGCTAGGCATAAACCCCTATATCACTAGGTGGATTACAAACTGGCTCACAGGTAGAACCCACAGTGTGAAAGTAGCTGACTCCAAGTCAGACTGCCGACCAGGCATGAGTGGACTCCCACAGGGTTTGGTTCTGGGCCCTCTCTTGTTTGGTAATTACTTCTCTGAAGTCCAAGCCAACACAAAAGGACTCTGGCTGACAAAGTTCACAGACAATTGCAAGTTGGGAGCTATTAATAACTCCCCAAGTGATGTTGACATCCTACAGAAATGCCTCAATGACACCAATGACTGGTGTCAGAACCATGGCCTTAAGCTCAATGCCAAACATGTGTCGTCATCCGCCTTGGGAAAAACCCAGTTCCCCTGAATTGCCACACTGATGGTAGCCCACTGAACACAGAAGGTGTTATAAGAAATCTGGGAACACAGGTTGACAGCAACCTCTCTTTTGACCACCACATTGCCACTGTGGTCAGAAAGTCCTTCTATGTGGCACATCTCATTACTAAGGGTTTTGCATCCAGGAAGAAAGAGGTCATTGTCTCCCTCTAATCTTTCCTCATTAGAATGAATAAAACCAGCGGCTGGTGAATGAAGCTCCTCTCAATAAAAAATATGAAGTACAAAAAAGAGAGAGCACACAGGGCAACGACAGTTCATTAATTTATTCCAATTCGGTAAGCACTTTCACGTCTCCATGGATGCTTCATCAGACTTTAATGAACAAATTGCAAAAAAGTACTTCCTTTTATAGGTGCATCAATTAATCAAAATCCAATTAAGCACATTTCACATATTTAAAGGTACATATAAATATACAAGGTTAAATAACTACTAAAAGAAACAACTTAAAAACATTTAAAAACATATGACTAGATTTTATTACAACTAACAAATTTCATTAAAAAATTATATATATATATATATATATATATATGTATGTATATATATATATATATATATATATGTATATATATATATATATATATATATATATATATATATATATATATATATTATATATATATATATACATATATATATATATATATATATATATATATACACACACACACACACATATATATATATATATATATATATATATATATATATATATATATATATAATATATATATATATATATATATATATATATATATATATATAAGATTTTGTCATTTATAATGTATACTAAAGGAATCACTTAAAACAAATATCAATGCTTCAATGATCTCTCAGATAAAAAAGACTTTAATACTATTTTATCATTGAGGCCATAACCCTTGTCTGCCTGCATCCAAATAATCCATTTAACTTCATGCTGTTCTGTATGGGCCCTAAAATTACCCAACCTACATGTCTTAGGAACTAAGTCAAGTATTTAAAAACAACAAATCTATGAGTAGTATTATTCTGTAAAATATGCCCTGCTAACGCATTTCCCTCATCCTCTCTATTAATAGCATAAACATGTTCTCTGACTCTATCCCTCAGGGTACGATTTGTCATTCCTATATAAAAACTTGGACATTTTATGCATTAAGCTAAATAGATTAC
This sequence comes from Protopterus annectens, assembly GCF_019279795.1. Classification (NCBI taxonomy): domain Eukaryota; kingdom Metazoa; phylum Chordata; order Ceratodontiformes; family Protopteridae; genus Protopterus; species Protopterus annectens. Next base: position 1,170,528,896 of record NC_056726.1, on the reverse strand, counting down.
ATCTCTAGTCTTACAGTCTGCATAATGCTTGAAAACATATCTGTAGTGAGTGGAAGGGTGTACAAATTCATTTGCATTGCACATATATTGACAATGATTACATCCTCAACAAGCAAATGCACCTTGTCGTTTAGATTTAACTCTTTGACAAACTCATATTGTCATTATAACATAACAGTTTCTTAAGATACTTAGTGTTCTGATATGAGAAGCTCGGCCTTTCTCCAACTATATTTTTCAGTTTCTCCTCAGAAGTTAATATTTGCCAATTATCATTGATAATCTTAGTTATAGTCCTATTATTACTGGTATATGGTAAGGTCACTCTACATCTATGGGAATTCCTGTTTGTATTAGAAATATACATAGGGATTCTATTCACTGAATTCTTACAAAAAAATTGGTCTCCTTTTGTTAGATCTATCAATAAAATCTGGGTTCCTTAATTTCACATATTCTGTTGGTTTATAACCTCTTTCCATAAAGTCATTTTGTAAGGTATTTAAAGATCTATCACATGCTGAATGTGAACTTGTAAGTCTAGAGATCCTTAGACCTTGACTTTGTACTACGTTATTATATGCTGAGGATGCATACTTTGTCTATGAAGGAGATTGTTCCTTCTGAATTCCTTCCTGTGTATCCCTGTGTGTATTTGATTACCCCCTACTGTCACAGACACATCTAAAAACACAATCTTTTCAAGTGACCATTCCGCAGTAAATCTGAGGAATGTTGTGGTAGAGTTAATGTAATCTATGAAACTTAGCAACTCATCCAAGGAACCACTCCAAAAAAAGGAAACATCATCAACAAAATGCTTATAATAGGGAATATATCTAAAATACCTATAGTTTCCAATGACAAAATTCCTTTCCCACTGTGCCATTACTATATTTGCGTAGGAATTAGCACATGGAGTGCCCATGGCTACTCCATTTGTCTGAAGGAAATATTCATCTTTAAAGGAAAAAAACATTCATAAACCTAAGAAACTCTCTAATATACTGTATTCCTGTTTCATTCGGAATCTTGGTAAAAAGCGAAACAACATCCAAAGTTACAAACATTGTATTCAACTCAAACATATCAGAATGCACAAAATTAGATAAAGTAAAAAGAAAATCCTGTGTATCTTTCAAAACAGTGTCAGTAACATCAACTAATGTTCTCAAATGCTTCTCTAAATATATTGAGATGGCCTCGGTCAACCATCCTTGACTTGAGACAATTGGTGTAAGAGAAGGGTTTATATTATTCTTATAAATCTTAGGAAGGCCTCTTATACTCGGTATGTAAGGATTCTCAACCAAAAAATATTTATAAAGGTTAGAGTCAATAATACCTGACATTAAAAAATCATATAAGGTTGCATGCACTTCATGGATTAATCTATTCAGCTGATTATAATTAAGCTTAGCATAAACATCAGCTTCATTTAACATTTCATTCATTTTTTTTATAATAATCAATACTGTTCATTACCACAATCGCGCCTTCTTTTTCAGCAGGGTGAATTGTCATATCAGTATTCTTTCTTAGGGAACATAAAGCATCAAACTCGCCACTGTTAAGATTATAAAAGTCTTTTTTTTTACTGTCCAGACTCATATCTTTCTCACAGGTTTTTTCAAATGCTTCTAAGAGCGGATGCAGTATTGGTGTGAAAACAGATGGCTTTCTAAAACAGTCATTATTTCCATCATTATCAGCGTTCCCATATATTAGTCTTAACATCACATTCCTGCAAAATGTCTTTACATCAGTTACATGCTCTGTATTATCAGTAATTAATGAAGGAATAAAGGACAAACCTTTACCAAGAAGAGACAGTTCACTTGTGGTCAAAACATAAGAAGAGATATTGTGTACCAGTCCAATATCAGCTAGTCCTGCAGCCGCCTGCTCCAAGCTCTCTTGTTCTGAATGTGGTCTTCCTCTGAATTCTTTCTCCTCTTCCTTCCCCTGCTCTGCGAACGCATTTATTGGGTTCTCTGCTGCTTTATCGGCAAAGGAAAAAATGGAAAAGCACAGTCTTCATGCTTTCTCTACATCTTTAGTTTTCTTCCTTACATCAGGTCCAAGGGCATCTCTAGTTGATGTTGACATTGTTGGTCTCTCTGTTTTAGCATTCGGCATGCCTATCATCATAGAAACAGCATCCAATTGGATATCGCTATTTGTTCCCTCAACTTGATGACCGATCGGTACGATTCTCAGCCAGGCAAAGACCTCCTATTTTTTTAAATCCTTAAGGTCTCTTGAATTTTCTTCTTTGTCTGTACTAAGAATGTATGCTCAAATGCAAAGATCTGTGCTATTAAATGCTCAGTAAAGATGTTCTGTCTAGCAGTTGCCATTAGAGCAGTTAGTTTCTCTTGTATATCAGTCATTTTTATTTTTAACTGGCATTCAAGCGTATTATAATGTTCTATCAATAACTTCATATACCCATAACTAGTTTCAATGTTCAAACACTGCCATTTAGAGAGTAAATCAGGGGAATGTATTTCCATAGGTAGGCATTTTTAGGACTCTCAAGCCTCTAGTTACTATCTCGAGGTTTAGACAAGCCTCCATATGTCTCCACTGCCATTGGAGACGTTTTAACTGAAGAATATTACCCTCAAGATTATGTTTTAAAAGCATAATATTCTCTGTTTCATTAAGTTAATTTGCATTGTGAGCTTCATTTTCAACATCGTTCAGCAATGGATTTTGATCAGAAAAAAATAATTTCTGTAAAGTATGTCTTACTCTAGTTCCTTTCCATATAGGATTATATTCTAATTCAATACCTTTGTCATTGGCCATGCTCCACCAGTCACAAGAAACAGACAGATAAAATGAATAAAACAAGCAGCTGGTGAATGAAGCTCCTCTCAATAAAAAATATGAAGTCCAGTACAAAAAAGAGCACACAGGGCAACGACAGTTCAGTAATTTATTCCAATTCAGTAAGAGCTTTCACGTCTCCACAGATGCTTCATCATTCTTCCCTCATTAGGCCAATCATAGAGTACAATGCCCCATTTGGCATATAGCTCACTAGACACCTTCAACATCTGGAGAGGCCACAAAAGTACCTCAGAAAGAGGATCCTAGGCCTTAAACACTTGTTCTATATGGACAGACTAAAAAAACTCCAACTATTCCCTGTCTTATATCACCTACTTAGAGGCGATCTCTGCTTGACTTACAAAGCCATGTCTGACCTAGCTCTGTTAGAAATGCTACATCTAAAGAAATCCCAATACCTCCACATCACATGCTCCAGAGACCTCAACCTCATTACCCCAATAAACAGAACATGCTACAGGGACAGGCTCATAACCCAGGGACTGCCCATGCTATGGAATAGACTTCCCATACATGTCAAGCAGAGCACCTCACTGGCCATCTTCAAGAGAAATCTTGATGAGTGGATAGGAAATAGAAAATTCACCCCGGGGATCACTCCAGTGGCTCTACTCGACAGAGGCACTAGGAACTAAGGTTGGGTGGCACGATGCCAGGGTAATCCTATGGCCTAGGTTTGTAAAGGCTCCAGGACCATTAGCCTAGTACACACCTATGAACCTATTTGTGTTAGTGTGGGATTCAATGACAGCTCCTAAGCTGCAATCATCTGCAAATTTAGTCAGCCAAAGACCACTGACATTGGCCTTGACTTCAGAAAAGTAAATGCTAAAATGGAGCGGTCCAAGGACTGTTCCCTGAGGAACTCCACCTGTGACTAGCCTCTTTGTAGAGGTGGACTCCCCAATTCTAACTTCCTGATTCCTGTCTGTGAGCCAGATGGCTATCCACCGTGTGACATGCAAGTTTGTACCTAACCTCTTGAGTCTGTCAACAATGCTCGAATGGGGTATTGTGTCATATGTCTTGGCCAGGTCAAGATAGGCAGTGTGAACCATTTTGCTCTCATCCGTTGCTTTGGTGATCTTCTCAAAGAAGTCCACCAGTTTGAGTAGGCATGATCTGCCTTTGACAAAACCAGACTGGGTTGGGTCCAGTGTCTGCAGGTTTACTATGTCACTATTAATCATTTCCATGATAATTCTTTCCATGGCTTTACATATAAGACTAGTGAGACTTATGGGTCTGTAGTTTCTGTGGTCTGTAGATGGCCCATCTTTGTGCAGAAGGATGACTGTTGCTGTTCTCCATTCATGAAGCAAAAAAGCCTGTTTGGAGGCTATAGTTAATTAGTAATTCCAGAGGCCCTGATCAGGTCATGCTTCATGCTATCTAGAAGACATCCTGGGATGTTGTCTGGGCCCATTGATCTAGTGATCTTGGTCTTAGAGAGAGCATTAAGGATCTGTTCCCTAGTGATAGCAGGGGGAGTTATATTTGATGGTATTTCTGAGGGAAGGTTGAGGGGGAGAGTGGGGTAAAGGAGCTGAATTTAACGGACAGTAGATTGGCTATATCTTCTGACTCAGTATAGGTGGCTCCATTTACAATGAGCTCTGCATACAATTGTTTATTGCCTTTGAGGTTGTGGACATAGATAAAGAATGCCTTGTAATTATCTTTGGCCTAGAAGGGCAAATTTAACTCAAATGTGGCTTTGGTAAACTTTATTTGTCTTCTTGAGATGTTTGTTCAGTTTGATGAGAGTGCTTTTATCCTGCTGGGTGCTGCACCTCCTAATTTTTGCCATGATTTTCTTCCTTCTGTTACATAGCCTATTTATTTTGTGATTCCACCAGGGTGGCTTGTTTTTTGAGTTAGTTCTGTACTTCTTCCTGGTGGGTACAGCTGCCTCTTTGCGGCTATTAACATGCTTGTACAGGGTTTCTGTGAACAGTTCTGCATAGGCAGCAGTGTTTTCAGGGTTCATGGGGACTTGAAATTTTGCCAGGTTATCACCTAATAGCAGGAGGTTAGTCTTAGAGTAGTTCCTGAATATTCCTACTGGGAACTTATTGACATTAGGAGTACTTTTATGTGAGAGCTTTGCCTCCTATGACATTGTGTGAATAAATCTCTCACATACCATATCAGTTTGTAGTCTGACCGTACCAGAGAAGACATTAACGTAGGGGGGTGTGCAGCACTCTCCCATATTAGTGAGGACCAGATCCAGTATGTCTGCACCCCTGTTTGGTGTATTGACTATCTGGTGTAGGGAGTTTGATTTCAAAATCTAGGAATCTCTGTGCCTGTACGTTTGGTGTCATATAGGATTCCCAGTTAATAGTGGGGTAATTAAAGTCACTCATGAATATGGTATTGGTTTGGGTGGCTAGTGTTTCTAATAAGTTTAAATACATGATATGGGTTTCCTGGGTCATAGAGAGGGACCTATAGCTGGCAAGGAAGTGATATTGGATTTTGCATGTGGTGATTTGAACATGGAGCAGCTCAAGTGCATTGTCCTGTTTGAGCAGCCTTGAGGTATATTTATTTTTGATGTAAATAGAGACACCTCCAGCTTTAGTTCTTGCCTGTGTAGTAGCTGGTCTAAGTGTGTGGAAAACATTATAACCTTGTACTTTTGGTGTGCTCTCCATGGGTTTAAACCATGTCTCAGAGACCAGATAGACATCAGCATTCTGTAGGGTGAAGCGAGCTTCTAGGGAGTGGAGTTTTTTGTTTTGATTCCTAGCATTGAGCAGTAATACCTTTAGATCTTCTTGGTTTTGATTTGCTATGCCAGAAGTACTATCAGTTTGGTATTGCTTAAAAAGATGCTATGAGGGAAGACATTTTTTTAGCTAATATTTGAAAGCCTAGAGGGAAGAGGTGCAGACCACCCCTGGCAAAGCAGCATGATCTGTTGACCATCTCCTTACAAGCTGGCAAAAATTGCACCCCCTTAGAATGACAACAGAAATTAAGCCAATTATTAAAGTCAATCATCTTTTGTTAGTATTGTGACATCATCCTTGGAGAAGGTAAAATGCTGCTCAATGCTAGGCTCATACCAGTCTGAGATATGTATTCTGACAGCTCCACAATGTCACTGTTCATATAGTCTAGGAAGATACAGCTCAAGTCATTTACTCCCTCATGGACTATGACTGAGTCATACTGGTACTTGTGGTCCAATGACCTGAGTGCATGTGTTATGTGGTGGATCCTAGCCCCTGATAATCAACTGACCGTAACTTTCTCCTTACTCAGCCTGGTGAGAGGGACATCAGTGTGTCTCACAATGGAGTCTCCAATGACCAGAATGTTGGATTGTTTGGTGGCTTGCCTTATGGGCTTAGATGTAGAGGTCCCATGAGATGTGGCTCTGTGCATTGATGTGGGTGTTGTTTTGAAAGAGTGCATTTGGGGCTGCTGAGTGTATTTGTTATGTGTACTTCGTCTAGGAGATCTTTGTGGTTTAGGAAGGTACCTCAACATATCTGGGTCTATATGTATGCTTTGAATTGTGTGTAATGGGTGCAGGGTGTGTCCTACTGGGAAACTTATTGACATTAGGAGTACTTTTATGTGAGAGCTTTGCCTCCTATGACATTGTGTGAATAAATCTCTCACATACCATATCAGTTTGTTTGAGAATTAACTGTTGTCAGTAAACATGAGACAATTTCTACATTGCTTCAGGATGCCTATATCCACCAAGCTGGTAAAGGAGATAGTGGGAAAGTTCATATCCATGGCAACAGATCATTTTTCTTTTATCGATTAGATAGCTGGAGTGAGAATATAAAGCAATGTCAGGAGTATTTGATTTGCATCTCTGGGGACGGTGCTTATCACTGCAAACTAGTTGTTCTGTGTGCAACTAGATACTGGAGAAATTTCAGTTGTGCTTTTACAGGAAAAATATCACTGAAGGTGTCTGAGTCTGTACAGGGCATGGCCAAACTCTTGAGGGGAAACTCTTACATACACCCTGAAAATTCAAGGATGAAATATTTAGGCAGATATTTAGAAGTTACAAACAAATAAAGCAGTACTTACTGAAAATGAAAACAAAGAATTAGCTTGTTAAGAATTATGAAAAGAGGGGGGGGGGTTCACATGAATGGCTACTGCTTTGCTACTACTACTGCTGGTCTAACCACAGCTTCACTCTGCTGGGATACAATGTTCTTTTTGCTTCTTCTCTCATAAGAAGCAAAACATTAGCACCAACCCCAAGATATGAAGCAGACCGCACAGCCTGTTTGTATTGTCCCAGTTGATGCAAGGGTCTGTAGGCTAGTTATAGCCTCTTCCTGGTAGATGCCTTGAATAGCAACCAGACCAATCAGGAACATTAAGTACCGACACTCACTGATAAACCAGAAACAGTCAGGAATCAATGCACTCTGCTCCTTCTCCCACCAGGAGTAGAATATAAGTACAAACTCCAATCTGTCACCTATGAAGCAGTTATTAGGCTTTCTGGTGATCCGCAGTCTCCAGGAAATAATGTCCCTGTGCTCCTTCTCTCACCAGGAGAAAACAGAACTACTTATCCCAAGAGGACTACTGAGAGGCAGGATGTGGGCTGTCCAATAACTGGTGGCCTTGCAATAGATGTTTAAAGTTTAGAGAAAAAAATGGGTTAATATTATAAATGCTGCAGTATGCACTAAGCAGTTAGCTATGAAAAGGGGTAACTGTGTTGCAGGAATATTAACTGAACTGGAAGTTAGTCAGTGTTTGCTGAATTTTATTATTTGCGAGTAATTACAGGTGTGGGGGTAGCCACATTCTTTGATTTCCTGTCCTTGCCTATTTAAGTGGTACAGTGTGAAATATTTTCTGCTTAAAAACCTCAGCTTTGGCCAGCTAAGAACTAGCTGTATTCAACTGGACGTATAAGAGAATTTAAGTACCTTTATCTGCACTTTTTTTTCAAAAAAAACAATATTTAAATTGATTTTAACTATGTTGCAGGAATATTAACTGAACTGGAAGTTAGTCAGTGTTTGCTGAATTTTATTATTTGCTAGTAATTACAGGTGTGGGGGTAGCCACATTCTTTGATTTCCTGTCCTTGCCTATTTAAGTGGTACAGTGTGAAATATTTTCTGCTTAAAAACATCAGCTTTGGCCGGCTAAGAACTAGCTGTATTCAACTGGATGTATAAGAGAATTTAAGTACCTTTATCTGCACTTTTTTTCAAAAAATACAGTATTTAAATTGATTTTAACTGTGTTGCAGGAATATTAACTGAACTGGAAGTTGGTCAGTGTTTGCTGAATTTTATTATTTGCTAGTAATTACAGGTGTGGGGGTAGCCACATTCTTTGATTGCCTGTCCTTGCCTATTTAAGTGGTACAGTGTGAAATATTTTCTGCTTAAAACCTCAGCTTTGGCCGGCTAAGAACTAGCTGTATTCAACTGGACGTATAAGAGAATTTGAGTACCTTTATCTGCACTTCCAAAAAATACAGTATTTAAATTGATTTTAACTGTGTTGCAGGAATATTAACTGAACTGGAAGTTTTGACTCTGCTCTTCAGTTAGTGGCCTTGAAACTGCCCGCCCCTCTTGTAAATTTGTGTTTGGATACTCCTTCTGGGCCCTTCTCATTTGCTCACTCAATTGAGTGCAGTGAGATCACATTCTGATTGCAGGCACTCCTACTGTGTACAAAGAGAGCATCTGGGAAACAGAAAAAAAATTTAAGCTTGTTTCCTGCCTTTCCTGTTAAGTGGTATAGACTATTTGTAGGCTTCTGAGCCCCCAAGCCCTTCTGTGTTGGAGAGAAGCCTTCTAGCTTAGTTTTTTATTCTTATAACTAGCCAGTTTTCTAGTTTCAGCACTCAAATCTGTTTCTTTGATCTCAGCACTTGTTCAGAAAAAAAAATTCATCTGCTTTTACTGTACTTGTGTTTCTACCTACTTTATTTTACTTTTGCATAATCTTAAAAGTACTCAATTGTATTTATTACTGCTTGGTGTAACTCATTCTAAGCCTTTTGGTTTAAACACTTGGGCTTCGGACCAGTTGTTTTGCACTGAGAGGGTTTGTGGTCCGCACTGTAGTGGCAGAACAGGTAGCTTACATCCTTCTAGGTTGGGAACTGCTGACTGAGGCTCAGTGTCTGTTATTCCAAAAGTGTATTAATTCTGGTTTAAGCACTTGGGCTTTCAGGCCAGTTATTTTACATTAAGAGGGTTCGTGGTCTGCACTCTTGTGGGATGAGAGGCTGGACTCTGCCCTTCTGAGCTGGGAATTTCTGGTTAAAGGCTTATAGTGCATGCATATCTGAACTGCTTCTTACTGAAGTTGGTGCACCTTGTTTGCTGTGGCATAGACTGGATTCGGGCCTGCTGGATCTAGCTTTGTTTGTGTAACTTGAGCACTAATCCAGGCATTCTCTAAAGTATTCAATTGTATTTATTTCTGCTTGGTAGTAACTTGATTAAAGTGTAGCTATCATTCTAAGTCTTTTGGATTAAGCACTTGGGCTTCAGACCAGTTGTTTTACATTAGGAAGGTTTGTGGCATGCACTGTGGTGGCAGGACAGGTAGCTTTCATCCTTCTAAGTTGGGAACTGCTGATTGAGAGCCCAGTGTCTGTTATTCTTAAAGTGTATTAGTTCTGGTTTAAGCACTTGGGCTTCAGGCCAGTTATTTTACATTAAGAAGGTTCGTGGTCTGCACTCTTGTGGGAGAAGAGGCTGGACTCTGCCCTTCTGAGCTGGGAATTTCTGGTTAAAGGTTTATAGTGCCTGAATATTTGAACTGTATCTTACTGAAATTGGTACACCTTGTTTGCTGTAGCATAGACTAGATCCAGGCCTGCTGAATCTAGCTTTGTTTATATGCTTGTTGTTTGTTTGCTTGTTATTTCCCTGGAACGCTAATTCCACCTAATACAGGGCTTCTCAGCGCTTCTGTGGATCACTAGTGATATCTGCATTGCTTACTGTACTTATTTCCTTGTTTCACTTGAAAGAAAGTTACTGTTTGTCATATTTGCATTTAAGTTACCTGTAACACATTGCACTTAAGTTGCCTGGCACTTGCTCACTAAAGCAATTATATAAGTCAGCACTAAAAATTAAAAGCACTACACCCTCACTCCCCACTGGCCCTTGTTTTTAATTATAAAGGAATTCCCAATATTATTCTAGCATGTCCAAAGGTCAGTTGTCAATCTCCTCTCTGGTCCAGCTGGTGAATATGGGAATCTTGAGACAATGTTACAACTGCCTCATGTACACAGACAACCCTCTCCTCCTCCCAACAAATTCCAACACATGTGAGAGATGCAACCATATAGCCAAACTGGAGGCTAAGCTCTCTCAACTCAGTACTGGCATAACCAGTCAGGAGGAGAAGGAAACCACACTCACTACAATTCCAGTCTCACATAGACCTACCACGACAGCAAACCAAACACATAATCACACAAAAACATACTCGGAGGCTCTAAATAAAGATCTGCCTAAGCAGCAGAGACTTCCAAAGCAGACACCCAAGCAACCGCTACCCCAAAACATAACACGTGCAACACATATCTCACAAAGCCAGTGTGCAGAACAGTCACAGCCCTTAAGACTAAACAACACACCTGATACACTTGTAATAGGTGACTCTGTCGTCAGGCACACTGACGTCCCGCTCACCAGGCTGAACAAGGAGAGGGTCACGGTGAGCAGCCTGTCGGGTGCTAGGATCCACCACATAACACAAGCACTCTGGTCACTCCAAGGCAAGTACAAATATGACTCAGTCATTGTCCATGCGGGTGTGAATAACTTGAGATGTACCTCCCTGGACTACATGAAAAGAGACATAGAGGAGCTCTCTGAGCATGTAGCCCAGGCCGGTATGACCCTGACCTTGAGTAGCATCTTACCCTCACTAAGAATGATGCCATAATATGAAGACAAGATGATCAATTTCAACAATTGGCTTAAGTACTGGTGTCATTCAAAGGGGATCCAATGCCAGCTTGGGATGATATGCTCGACAAGCCACGATGCTTCGCTAGGGACGGCTTGCACCTGTCACACCTGGGCTTTTGGATATTGCCAAAGGCTCTTGCTACCCCCATAGTGCCTTTTTTAGGCAAGGCTCAAAAGACAAACCCACCTCCATAGGTATCACAAGGGATAAGAAACTAAGAGTAATGCTACTCAACGCCAGAAGTCTAAACCTCAAGATGCATGCACTTGAAACTCTCCTTAGCATGGAGAACATCGATATCTGTGCAGTAATAGAAACCTGGTTCAGGGCTCCTGAGAGCACCCCAGCACTACCAGGTTATACCTCATACCATGCTTTTCGGCCCCAAAACTTGGACCGAACCACAAAAGGAGGGGGAGTATCGATATTCATCAAAGATACCCACACCTCCAGGTTGGTGGCAAAGCACGAAGCATCAGAGACTATCCATGTGCAACTAACAGTGGGTAAAACTACCTTCCAGTTTATAGCCTGCTACAGACCACCCTCCCAAACCCAGGAACCCCACTCAGCCTTCCTGAGAACACTGGAAAATATGAAGGTCTCTCCAAACACCATTATATTGGGTGACTTCAACTACCCAAACATAGACTGGGAGCATTACTCTAGCTCCAACACCCTAGCCCAAAGGTTCATAGAATTTATAAACTCAAATGCTATGGAACAACTTGTTACCACTCCCACAAGAGGGGAAAACATACTGGACCTGATCATCACCAACATGGGGACTCTATGCTCCAGACCAGAAGTGTATCCCTCACTGGTAAGATCAGACCATAAACTAATCTCACTGGATATTCACATCCCGACCCCACCCCCTGTCCAGAAAACCACAGTGAAAAACTTCTCTAAAGCAAATTTCATACTCCTCAAAACAGAGGTGGAATCCTTCAAAGCCCCCGGGCTTGTGGAAAATATTGCCCAGACCACAGAATCCTTTATAAATACATTCTATGAACACCTTCAGGAATGCATGGATCATGCGATCCCAAATAAAACCAAGACCCAATCCTCCAAAGGCAGACGTCCTGTCTGGTGGACCCCAGCCATAAACAAACTATACAATAGAAGGAGGAAGCTACTAAATGATAGAGCAAAATCCCAAAAAGGGAAGGCATCACTGATCAGTATTAGCAAAAAACTACGGGCACTCATAAAATTGTCTAAGGCCAGCTTTGAGAGAAAAATTGCACAGGACACTAAGGATAATCACAAGGCTTTCTTTAGTTATGTTAGGAACCTGGGTGGTAATTCCCAGATATGCTCAGAATTAGTCGAAAATGACAAAAATACACCGAACCCACAGACATTGCCAACATCCTAGCTGACAGGTTCAGCGCAAACCCCTCCCCACCAAAAGGGCAAATATCTATCCCAGCAGAGTGCTGCCCCTGACATCTCAGATGCTCAGGTAAGAGCCGCCTCTCCAAAGCAAAAACACAGCATCAATGGGACCAGACGGTGTCCCGGGCTGCGTCCTACATGAACTCCAAGAAGAGCTAAACCCAAACATAAAACTACTGTTCATTCTCAGCCTTACTACAGGATATGTGCCCAAAGAGTGGCGTACAGCAACAGTGGTCCCTCTCCATAAAGGTGGTGCCTCAACGGATCCTGGAAACTATCACCCCATAAGCCTGACTAGCTTTGTCTGCAAAGCTATGGAAAGGATTTTTTTTTTTTTTTTTTTTTTTTATCATTTGTTGACCGGGAAAGTCCGACTAGGTTCCACAGAGCCTGTTTTCAGCGGAGGCCCGGGGAGAAATGCTCCAGATGCATGTCTTTGGAATATGGGAATATGGAAAGGATCATCATGGACCTCATAAATAAAGATATTGGGGACCTACAGACACTGGATCCTACCCTGTTCGGCTTTGTTAAGGGCAGATCCTGCCTCTTAAACCTGGTTGATTTCTTTGAAACGGTCACCAAGGCCATTGACGAGGGGAAGGTGGTCCACACAGCCTACTTGGACCTCACAAAAGCCTTCGATACAATACCCCACTCGGGCATTATAGATAAGCTCACCAGCTTAAATATAAACCCCTATGTCACTAGATGGATTGCAAACTGGCTCAAGGACAGAACCCACATGGTTAGAATTTCTGGAGCCATGTCAGACTCCAAACCAGTTACAAGTGGTGTCCCACAAGACTCAGTCCTGGGACCTCTCTTGTTCGGTATATATTTCTCAGAGGTATAGGCTAACACGGAAGGACTGTGGCTGACCAAGTTCGCAGATGACTGCAAACTGGGTGCCATAATCAACTCTCCAGCCGACACAAGCATCCTCCAAAAGGGCCTCATAGAAACAGACAACTGATGCCAGAGCCATGGCCTCAAGCTAAATGCCAAAAAGTGTATAGTCATCCCCTTTTGCAAAAACAAAGTGCCCACAAATTACCACATAGGTGGTAATCCATTAAGTACAGAAGAAGTAATTAGGGACCTGGGGACCCAAGTTGATAGCAATCTCTCATTTGACAACCACGTGGCCAAAGTGGTTAAAAAAACATTTTATATTGCCCACCTAATCATGAAGGGATTCACATCTAGATCAGGGCAGGTCATCGTGCCTCTTTACTCATCCCTCATCAGGCCCATAATTGAGTACAATGCCCCTTTTGGGATGTACCTTACCAGACACCTGCAGCAACTGGAAAGACCCCAAAAGTACCTCACCAAGAGGATCAAAGGGCTCAAACAGATGCCATATGCTGCCCGGTTAAAGAAAGTCCAGCTCTACTCAGTGGCATACCGCCTGTTCAGAGGCGATCTGTGCCTGACGTATAAAGCCATGTCCAACCCAGAATTAATGGACATGCTACACCTCAAAAAATCCAAATCCCATCGAGCTACGCGCTCGAGGGACTTGAACCTCAGCACTGAAATAAATAGGACATGCTGGAGGGACAGATTCATAACCCAGAAGCTCCCTTCACTCTGGAATAAAATCCCAGTCCAGGTTAGGCAGAGTCCCTCATTGACTCTCTTCAGGAGGAATCTTGATGAGTGGATGGGAGATCGTAGGTTTACCCCGGGTATCACTTCTGTGTCACTGTTAGACAGAGGCACAGTATACTAACCTCGAAAAAGGGCATAGCAAAATAAATTTAAAATGGGTGGCAAAAGCCAAATACATTCTGGCTAGGCTTATAAATGCCCTAGGGCAGATAGCCTAGTATGAACCTATGAACCTATGAACCACTAATTTTAAAAGAGCAATATAGATTGAAAGGGGGTGGGCACTTTTGTTTTATGGTTGTATGGAGTACTGTGGGATGGATAACAAATTTAAATATTTGAAGGGGAGTGATTTCACAAAATGATAATTTTGTGCTTACTCATAACAGCCAGCGAAAGGGGAGGAGGAAGGAGATATGTGGTCAGATTAACATAAGGGGCAGGCAGCTAGAAAGACAGATGCTCTTCGTGTTTCACTGTTGCAGTCCTAACATATGGGTTATCCGGCTCCCAGTAGCCCTCAGTCGGCCCGAATACCAGAGTCCTTAGTATATGACGTTGTCTGCCTTCGGTTGTAAACTGATATCAGAACGTCAGGTATAAAGGGAGGCGGCCGACACCATTTCTCCAGTCTTTCTTGCCATGGAGCTCGAAGCAGATGCAATTTGCACTACTACCGGTCGGCCGTTTACCTTCTTTCTGCGTTCTGACTACCAAGTTGAAGACGCCTTCAGATAAGTATCCCGTTGGGAATCCCCTTTTCTTGCTTTAATGAATGTCAGATAAAGTTAATAACTGTCTTGCCTGTGGAAAACAGATTCTGCACCGTGATTTTCACTCCTATTGTATAACTTGTTTGGGCCTTGAGCACGATGTCCCTAGCTGTGATCTCTGTGCTTCCTTCAACCCGCATACCATACGCCATAGAGCTAAGATTTTATATAAGCATTTCAGAGTCTGGCCTAAGTTCGTCAGTATGGTGTCTTCTGGTCTCCTGACTTCAGATATACCTAGGAAATGCAAGGACAAGGACTGAGACAGGCCTAGGGTTAAAGCTGCTGACGATGTGCCGGTGAAATTGGTCATCAGCCCAACAGTAGCTAGTGAGGTGCTTTTGCAGCCCCTACAGTCCACAGATTTTCAGCTGCAGGTCTCTGCCGAGACCTTTACGGAGTCCTCCATACTGCAGGCTGCTATCTTGTCCTCAGATCCTCTGCCTTTCGCCACCTCAGATGGGTCCGGAGCTGCTATGCAGGCACTGGCTTTTGACGCCTCTTCTCTTCGACAGGGTTGGGAGGGTGGCCTAATGGTTAAGGTGTTTGCCTTTCAAACACAAGGTGCAGGGTTTGAGTCTCACAAGGGATAATTGACTAAGCTTAAAATGGCTCGCAAGGGCAGTTAGCTTAGTACTAATCTATGAACCTATGAACATGAGTCCAGAACCAGACCGACTACCTTAGCTCAGACTTCTGCAGTTGCTAGGCCTCCCAAGTCCCTGTGGATTAGTAGTAAATCTTTCAGCCGCAAATCTACCAACAAGCAGGCATTGGCCTCCTCTCTTAGTTTATCTTAGTTTCTTATGTGTATAGCTAGTCTACTAGTTTGCTTGGGCATAAGTTTTTTACATAAAGACAGTGTCTAAATTATTTATAAAGAAAATATTTTGTTTTAAATTCTTTAAGCATTTGGAGCATTTGGAATTATTAATGTTTGCCCTTTAGTATGTGTACTATGTGGGGTTAATACTAAATGTACGCTTTTATCAATACCCAGTTTTATAAAGTATTCTTTCAGGGGAAATGTCGCTTGTTCAAGTGAGATGGCAATGTGAACTTTTCTCCTTTTTCTTAAAAATTTTTCTTTTAAAATGTATAAAAATGTTTAATTTGGTAATTGTGCAGGATATGACATCATGAATGGGTTGTATAAAAGTGACTTGGCGCTCTTTTTTATTGTCTGAAGAAGCTCTTGGTTTTGGCCAGGAGCGAAAACGTTCTTATTAAAAATACGTTTACGATTTTTGCTTTGATTTGGAGTACTTTGACTTGCCTACTTCGCTTGTCTATTTTGGAGTTCTTTTTTTGTTGGTTTCATTGGTTTGTTTTGTCGTAGTATGGCTAGTCCTAAAACTCCTGTGTTGTTTGAGTCTAGGAACAGTCCGCAAACTGACGTTCCTCTTCTTCGTGACTCTAATAACTTTGAAACTTTGCTGTTAAACCTAACACAGCGTTTGGACTTTTTAAACTCACGGCTGGATCATTTGGAAACCAGCCGAGTGCCTATCCCACTGAGTACCAATGTTGGGCAGTTGAGCAGCAATTATGCGAGACCGGAAAGTTTTCCGGTCTCTTTAATACAACCTGGGCAGGTTCCACGCTTATCCAACGCCTCTGAGGGCGTTAACACTGATGGTTCGTCTGCGGAACTGAGATTACCTAATTTACAGAGGCAGGAACAGGCGAGTAGTAACTACGGGAGACCGGAAAGTTGTTCGGTCTCTTCAATACAACCTGGACAGGTTCCACGCTTATCCAATGCCTCTGAGGGTTTCAATACTAATGGTCCGCCTGCGGAACTGAGGTTACCTAATTCACAGGGGCAGGAACAGGTTAACTTTCGAATTGGTGCCTTTGAATCTGGTAATAACGCACCGAATGGTGGGAACAGCAATGCTTTTGCCTTGAATAGCCGTCCGGAGTTTATTGGCGAGCCCACCTTTGGGCATTGGGTGAGGAATACTGAAGCCTTTGTGTTTGGCTCACCACCTTCTACAAATTCGCCGACTACTGGTTCGGATACTGCAGGTAACCACGAAAGTTGTATCGCTGCTAATTTAAAACTTTTGGATATTAAAATGCTTAAGATTAAGAAACTTCAGCTTGAAGTTTCTTATTTTAGACAGTGCCTAAAAGAAAAACTTGTACCAAAGGGGTTAAGGAGCTCCTTCACCCCCACAAATTTATTTGTTGATTCTGTGTTTGTTGGTGAATTATCCAACCTTTTTAATAAACAAGGGCTGGAGCTGCTCGAACTCATGTCAAAACACTATGAGAAACAAATTGATTTTTTATTAAATGAAACCAACAACCTGAACGAACTGATTAAGGCAGATATTAATTTTCTGCGGTATAAATACGACTATTATCGTATTTTTGAAAGTATTGATGGCCTTTTAGTTAAATTAAAGTCTAACAAAGGTAAAAAACTTGCAAGAGATCGACTAGCTTACTGTAAAGAGTCAGCCTACCCCAACTTGGTTAAAAACCTGAATGGGCTTAAAAATCAAATGGAAAATGATGATAAAAATCATGACAACAGTGATAAAAATGTTGGCCTTCCACTAAACACCATTGATGAATCTTACCAGGAACTTGATGATGGGGATGAGGGTTCATCTTCTCAACAACCAAGAAGAAGTAATAGAATAAAAGCTTCTTATAACAATCAGGGATACCGGCCCAATTATAAAGGTCAATCTAAACCTTTTTTAGGGCGGAAGAACTTTCAACAGCAGAAGAACTCGAAGAAAGTCTAAATGAGACTCTTCCCACTCCTGAAACTCCACCCCAATTTCAGAAGCCTTCCATTCTGTCTAACATTAAAGGTGACTTTTTTGTTTACAATTTTTCTGATATAAAAATCGAACAAGACTTGATTGAACTTTTGGCCTTTGGGCAAACCTTCGTCCCTGATCAAAAAATTAGTCTGCCTAAACTATTGATGGATCTTAAATGTTTTGTACGTGGTATGAACCTTAAAGTATTGTTTAATGGTGAAATATCCAACAATAAACCACCCTTTAAATTGTTAAGTGTGTTCAACCCCCCCCTCCACCCCACTTTGCAGACTTTTGAGTGTGCTTGTGAGTTGGATTTTAGACATCTGTTTAAGAACATCGGATGGTTTGATGCTAATAGCAATATCACACTTGAACAAAGAACTTGTTTGAAAAATCTTTGCAATTTACCCATCAGAGTTATTAAGCCAGATAAGGGTGGGGGCTTGGTTATCCTGGATAAGGATGACTATGTTTCTAAAATGCTTAAAATTCTTGACTCTCCAGCCTATGAGAATTCTTCTGTGAATGAGACCACAGGTCAGTACAATAGAATTAAAGGTTATCTGAGAGACCTATTCATTGAAGGGAAAATAGATATTGATACATTTGATTACATCAACATACCCTTCCCTAGAGTTCCAATCATGTTTGGGATCCCTAAGATTCACAAAAACTTAGAGGATCCCCCCATGCGGGCACTAGTGGACGGGAGATGTTGCATCACTCATCCTAGTGCCAAGGTGGTTGACCACATTTTAAGTAAATATCTTAAGACACTCCCTCAGATTTGCAAAGATTCGTGGTCCTTCCTTAAAGCGATCAACACCATCCCGTTCAGCCCTTCCTACAGCTTCTTGACTATTGATGTGGTAGATTTGTACACCTCTATACCACACCTTGAAGCTGTGGAATGGGTGGAACTCATGTTGATAGATATGAAGGCCCCAAAGGATGAGATTTATGTGGTCACCACTTTACTTGACATCATTTTATCATCCAACTTTTTCATTTTCAATAATGAGCATTATATTCAGAAAAGGGGTATTGCTATGGGTTCGCCATGCGGAGGTAGTGTGGCGAACCTAGTGGTGGCCTACTGGGAAAAGACCTTTTTGTTTGAACATTCTCTCTTTAAAGAGGCCTCAAAATTCTACACTAGGTTTTTAGATGATGTATTTGTCCTTCTTGAGGGGAACTCTGACACGGCTACTAACTTAGTGAATTACATGAATGAAACATGTCCTTTTCTAACATTCACTCACCATTTTTCAATGAGTGAAACTGAGTACCTAGATGTTAAACTTGTTAAAGACATCCAAAACAATCGCTTTTGTTCTAAGATCTTTAGGAAGAATACTTATTGCAATGCCTTCCTTCATTTCTCCAGCAACCATCCTTTGAATCAAAATAAGTCCATCTTCAAAGGTCAACTAGTGAGAGCAACACGTATGTGTAGCACCCTTGTTGACTTTGAAGAGGAGTGTGGTACTCTTAGAAACATGTTTCAAAACAGAGGTTACCCCACTGACTTTCTGGATAACCTTATTGATGAGGTCTCTTTTAAAAGAAACACAGGGTTCTATCAACCACTCTTACAGGGCTCCCTTCAGCAAAATCCCCAAATTTCTACTGAATTGGCGATAGACTTGGGTGGGAATGTAGGTAATTCCCCTTCGATTGAACATACTAACATAGATCAGAGTTCTAATCCCCCGGTTGCTGATTTCAAAAATAGGTTTATTCTTACATACAATAAACACATTTCTAGTATGTGTTGTATTGTTAAGAAAAATTGGGAGTTTATTACCAACAACACCCACCTTTTTGAAATCTTGGGTGCTTCCCCTGGTTTTGTATTTAAAAGAGGTAAGAACTTGAAAGAACTTCTACAAAATGAAAACCCACACTCTGGGGTGTCTAGACAGACTGGCACTTTCTTGTGTGGGTTCTGCAACTGGTGTAGACTACTAAAAACAGGGAACTCGTTCACGATTAGGGGTGAAAAATTTTACATCAGACAGAAGTTCTTTTGTGATTCTAAATCGATCATCTATATTGCGCTTTGTAACTGTTGTCCGGCATTTTATGTTGGTAAAACGGACCGCAGATTGCGTGACCGTGTTTACCAACACAATTATGCCATAAAAAATAAAAAAACAGATAACGCCCTTTCCAAACATGTGTTAGACAACACAGGGCATAGCTTTTCCTTTATGGGAATTGATGGAGTGAGGGTTGGGGTTAGGGGGGGTCCCCAACCACTCCTCCTTGAACTAAAGGAATTAGAATGGCAGTTATTATTAAATGCCTTTTCTCCACCTGGCCTAAATGACCTGTGTAATATTTCCATTATTTTAAAATATAAAAGTTACCTTAGAAATTGATATTAATTTCTTGGTTCAATGAAAATCTAATATTTGGAGGAAATTATTTATATATAAAATGGTTTTGAGAAATATTTCTTCGGGTAAAGGCTGGTTTAGGACATTACATCTTAGTTTCTTATGTGTATAGCTAGTCTACTAGTTTGCTTGGGCATAAGTTTTTTACATAAAGACAGTGTCTAAATTATTTATAAAGAAAATATTTTGTTTTAAATTCTTTAAGCATTTGGAGCATTTGGAATTATTAATGTTTGCCCTTTAGTATGTGTACTATGTGGGGTTAATACTAAATGTACGCTTTTATTAATACCCAGTTTTATAAAGTATTCTTTCAGGGGAAATGTCGCTTGTTCAAGTGAGATGGCAATGTGAACTTTTCTCCTTTTTCTTAAAAATTTTTCTTTTAAAATGTATAAAAATGTTTAATTTGGTAATTGTGCAGGATATGACATCATGAATGGGTTGTATAAAAGTGACTTGGCGCTCTTTTTTATTGTCTGAAGAAGCTCTTGGTTTTGGCCAGGGCAAACGTTCTTATTAAAAATACGTTTACGATTTTTGCTTTGATTTGGAGTACTTTGACTTGCCTACTTCGCTTGTCTATTTTGGAGCTCTCTTCGACAGGGTTGGGAGGGTGGCCTAATGGTTAAGGTGTTTGCCTTTCAAACACAAGGTGCAGGGTTTGAGTCTCACAAGGGATAATTGACTAGGCTTAAAATGGCTCGCAAGGGCAGTTAGCTTAGTACTAATCTATGAACCTATGAACATGAGTCCAGAACCAGACCGACTACCTTAGCTCAGACTTCTGCAGTTGCTAGGCCTCCCAAGTCCCTGTGGATTAGTAGTAAATCTTTCAGCCGCAAATCTACCAACAAGCAGGCATTGGCCTCCTCTCCTGTGCCTCAGTCACAGTTGGTAAAGATGGCTGATGATCTTCTTACCCTTATTAAGGGCTCTCACCCCCCCCTTCCAAAAGGGCTAGGGAATTGTCTCCCGATGTTTTGTCTGAATCAGATTCTGAGGTTTCCAGTATTTCTGCTGGTGAGGAAGGAAATTCTCAACTTTTTCTTGGTTTGAGGATTCTGATGCTGAGGATTCTATCCCCTCTGCCTCCCCTCCAGAAGATTTTTCCTTTGGGGATACTTTGAATACTCTTAGGGAGCACTTTAAATGGGAAAGTCAGGATTTCCCTCAGTCTAAGAAGAGGATCCGGGAATTTTTAGATTTGCCACAGCATAAACCTCTGGCTATACCTCCTGTTTTGGAAGTTGTGGATGATGTTTTCATGGAAAATTCTTTAACTCCTAATTCTGTTCCTCCTGCTCCCAGAAAACCTGATAGGTATTATAGGATTCCTGATTCTCATCAATTTCTTTTTCAAAATCCTACTGCTAATCCTGATATTATTTCTCAAGGTTCCAAGGGTGTTAAGGCTACTATTGCTAAAAACCCTGTACCTTCTGATAAGGAGTCTAGGACCTTGGTCAGGTGGGGTAAAAAGGTCTATACCTCTGCAACTCTTGCCATTAGATCTGTGAATTGTCTTTTTCACATGCCTAAGTATCAGCAGCATACTTTGGAGGCTATTAAGGCTAAGCTTGGGGATATTCCTTCCATGTCAGAGAACAAAGACTTACAAGATCTACTAAATTATGCCACTCTGGTTAATAAGCATTCTCTTCATTGTGGTGTTGACACCTTGGAGGCTTCCTGCAGAGCAGCAGCCACTGGTTCCATTATTAGAAGGCATGCTTGGCTTAGGGAGCAGTCTCTTTCTGAACCTGTAAAATCTAAATTGCTGGATGTTCCTTTGCACAAAGACAATATTTTTGGTAACAAGGCTGAAGAGGTACTGAAAAAGTTGGTGGATAAGGCGAAATCTAT
Organism: Protopterus annectens; assembly: GCF_019279795.1. Classification (NCBI taxonomy): domain Eukaryota; kingdom Metazoa; phylum Chordata; order Ceratodontiformes; family Protopteridae; genus Protopterus; species Protopterus annectens. Next base: position 1,170,507,224 of record NC_056726.1, on the reverse strand, counting down.
GCAAGCTGTAAAAGATTTCCTTCAGGTTCAGTCTCCTCGGTTTAGTAGGCATTATCCTTCCATGAACTGGTCTTTCCCTGATCCTGGCAAGCAGGGTTGCTCTAGGCCTAGGGGTTTCAGATCTTCCAGAGGGCAGGCTTCTACCCCTCAAAGGACTAAACAATGGCATCCTTCTTCTGCTAAATCAGGAAGTTCTAAGCCAGCTTCCCAAAGCAAGCATTCTCAATGACTCCGGCCTTCTTGTGTCTACCTCTGCGGGCCCAGTGTTTCCTTTGGGGGGAAGGTTAGCCAGGTTCACAGTGGTATGGTCAACCATCACAGACGGCAAATGGGTTCTCAGCATAGTAAACTGTTAGAAAAATATGTTTAGTGCTTATTAAGAAATAAGAAAGATATAATGCTTTTTATTCTATTAATGTTATGACAAGAAAAATGAATTCATATGAATCTGCAAGAAGCTTTTGGAAACTGCAGTGTGCCATTTTGCAAGTTGGCCTCTGACCCCAGCAGCTGCTAGCTCATCAAGAATTGATGTTTATGCTTCTCACAAGTGATTATCAGCTGGGTCAGGAAATTAAATGTGTGAAATAATGAGAATCTTCTGCTCTTTCCTGCTTGAGCAATCGACCTTGTATATGTTGCTAGATAACGCACCAGCTCTAAGGAAGAAGTGATAACATGTAACAAGAGAAATGTATTGAGAACTGTATCTGCTATTATGCTCGAATTAGCTTAGAACCTTGAGCGGCAACTTTTGTAAAAGGGTATTATAACTAACCAGGTGGCTAGCAAGGCCACATTGTTTACCAGAAAAACTTTTTAAGCAAAATATAGTATCAGCATTTTAGATGAATAGAATATTGTAAGCTAAAGTGATGTAAAACCCCTTGTGACTGACTACGTCAGCCTGGTGGGTTAATACTAATAAGAAATACTATAAAAGTTGTGTACTTCCTGTTTCATTCAGACAAAATTCTGTACTTGTACGTTTTTTGCCTCCTGGTGTACACTAATAAAGAACCTGAACCTCCTGTGTATTGGTCTTTTTATTACAGTATTTTTCATTTAACATAAACCAAGGTTACAAGTTTTATTTTCACACCTTCCCTGCTCTACAAGGTTACCCAGACATTCCCGGAACTCTCAGGGCAGAGGTAGAGAATCAAATTTCTTCTCTACTGACTATGGGGCTATAGATCCACTTCCTGCAAATCAAGCAGGCCTAGTTTTTTAGTCAAGACTTTTTCTGGCACCCAAAAAAAGGGGGCACCTGGCACCCTTTTCTGCATCTGTCTATTCTAAACACTTTTCTGTTGATTCCCAAATTCAAGATGCTAACTCTTCAACAGTTACTGCCAATGTTGGACAAGAATTCATGGCTGGTAACTTTGGATCTCAAGGAGGCTTATCTGCACATCCCAATAAGGGAAAATTGCAGGCAGTTTCTTCGTTTCAGGGCTGGGGAGCAACACTTCCAATTCTCTGTGCTGCCCTTTGGCTTATCTATTGCTCCCAGAGTTTTCACAAAGTGCCTGGCACCAGCCATTGCTTTTTGCAGGCAGAGGAACATTCAGATTTATCCTTACCTGAACGATTTTCTCATTCAAGCAAACACCCCAGAACAGTTAAAAAAGGATTTGAACTTTGTGAAGAACATTCTCACTTCTTTGGGTTACACTCTCAATGAGAAGAAGTCAAAGTTGATTCCTACAAGGGAGATTGTTTTCCTGGGAGCGAGTCTGAATACAACCACCCAGATGGTATTCCTCCCTCAAGACAAACAACAAGATCTGTCAGCTTATTTCAAGAACTTGGCAAGCATGACCCAGCTCTCTGAAAGGCAATTCCTGCAAGCACTGGGGTTCATGGCTTCATGTATTCTGATGATCCCATATGCAAGGCTGCATATGAGAAAACTTCACTGGTACCTCAAGAACCTTTGGTGTCAACACACACAGAACTTAGACTTGATTCTTCCCTTTATTCCCTGTCTACAAATGGAGTTTCGCTGGTGGGCGACAGCCTGTTCTCAGAACAAGGGTCTGCCTTTCCGCCCACAACCTGCCAGCCAGACTCTCACCACAGATGCCTCAGATTATGCATGGGGGGCACATCTGGATGTCAGGGGCATACAAGGGACTTGGAGCACCCAACAGATTCATCTGCACATAAACTTAAAAGAATTGATGGCAGTGCAGCAGGCCTTGCTGGCTTTCAAGGACCTACTCTACCCTGGGGCTCTTCTGATCAGGACAGACAACACCACAGTCATGTGGTACATCAACAAGCAGGGGGGACTCACTCTTACCCTTTGTGCAGACACAGCATGAAACTATGGTCCGTATCAGCATCAATGGGCTTACATATAGTAGCCTAGTATCTTCCAGGGAGGCTAAACTCCTTGGCGGATCAGTTGAGCAGACATGTTCTGGATCCTCACGTGTGGCAACTGAACAAGATAATTTTCCATCGCATCACTCAGCATTGAGGCACTCCTCAGGTGGATCTTTTCTCCTCTCACACCAATCATCTCCTTCCATCCTTCTGCACCAGGGAGTTTCACGACAAAGCATGGAGAGTGGACGCTATGTCCTTCCCATGGACATAACTCTCAATTTATGCCTTCCCCCCTCTGCCTCTTCTTCCCAGAGTGCTGCTAAAGATAAGGGATGGAAAACCAAAGGCTATTCTTATGGCATCAGATTGGCCCAGGCAGCATTGGTACCCCCTTCTTCGCAGCCTTTCCCAAGCTCAGCCTTGGCATCTTCCCGTGATTCCAGATCTGTTGGTTCAGGAAGGGGGAAAGTTTCTTCATCCTCATCTTCAAACTCTGCATTTAACTGCCTGGCTAACACTTTAAATCTTTCCCAGCAGGTGGTTGATATTCTTCATGAGGTCAGGAGGCCTAGCACCAGGAAATACTATGCAGATAAATGGAAGAGATTTTGCTCTTGGATGCAGGCTAAAGGAGAAGAGTCTTCTCAACCTTCTCTTTCCCTCATTCTTGATTATCTAGCAGGTTTGCTTAATGGTGGACTTTCCTTTTCTTCAATTAAGATTCATTCTTCAGCAATTTCTGCTCATTGTTCTTTTGAGCAAAAAATTTTTCTCATCCCTTGATGAAACAGTTCCTGAGGGGAGATAGCAATCTTAGACCTCCCAGAAGAGCTCCCACTCCTGCTTGTTATCTTAATTTTGTTCTGGAAAAGCTTACTCTTCCTCCCTTTGAACCTGCTGCCTCTGCAGACTTAAAGTTCCTTTCATGGAAGACTGCCTTTCTTTTGGATATTACTTCCTCCAGAAGTGTTTCGGAGCTGCAAGCCTTAATGGCAGTAGAACCTTTCATTATTTTTCATACCGACCGGGTTTCTCTGAGAACTAATCCCTCCTTTATACCTAAGGTGGTTTCCAGTCTGACACTTAACCAGTCTATTCATCTGCCTACATTCTTCAATAACCCCCAGAATAAAGGGGAAATGATTATGCACTCTCTTGATGTTTACAGACAGTTGAGATTTTACTTAAATAGGACTAAACCCTTTCAGAAGTCTCAGGAGTTGTTGGTTAGTTTTGCTCCTGGGGCTCGGGGTAAAGCTATTTCCAAACAAACCATTTTCAAATGGATTGCTCATTGTATTCACTTTTGTTACCTGCAGCATGGAAAGGTCCCCCCCCCCCCCCAGGGTATTAGGACCCATTGTACTAGAGCAGCCTCTACTTCTGCAGCTTTTTTGAGAGGTGTGCCTACTAAGGACATTCTAGAATCACCAACTTGGTCTTCTGTCCATACTTTCACAAAGCATTACAACCTATCTTTATTTTCTAAGTTTAGGGCTGGTTTTGCCTCTGCAGTTTTGCAAGGCCTCCTTACCAGTCCTTAATCTGTGATTCTTCCTTCCCCCTTTTGTTTTCTTCCTGGGCTTTGGGAATCAACCCATATGTTAGGACTGCAACAGTGAAACATGATGAACATAGTACAGTTGTGTACACTTACCATAAACGTAAATGTTTGAGTGTAGTCACTGTTGCAGTCCTGGTTTCCCACCCTCCATTCCCCCTTTTTTCCTAAGGCACAGACTACTTATGTCATTTTTGGATAGCTTTTTTCCAGGGTGTTTCCTTCCTGGTTTGGCTTTCTTTTGTGGGCTCCTGACAGTTAAGGCAAGAAAAACTGAGGAAATGGCGTTGGCCGCCTCCCTTTATACCTGACATTCTGACATCAGTTTACAACTGACGGCAGCCAACGTCATATACCAAAGACTCTGGTATTCGGGCCGACGGAGGGCTACCGGGAGCCAGATAACCCATATGTTAGGACTGCAACAGTGAATACACTCAAACATCTACATTTATGGTAAGTGTACACAAGTGTACTTTGTGTTTAAGAACACAACAGCAATATGGTGGTAGGGTGGGAAAATTTTTGTGTGACTCATAAGAGACACACCTATGGTCTCTCTACAAGTTTTAATATGCAATTCAAAGCAGAATACAAGTAAACCACAGTGTAAAGAATACAAATCACAGTATACAACGTAGACGAAAGCAATAAAGTAAGACAAAATACAAGAAATCAAAAGGAAACTTACCTTTCCCTCACAGCAAGTTGTGTCAGTCTTGGTGAGCTTTTTTAGTAAAGATTGCAGATCTGTACATGTAATCAATTTCAAGGAGCCCCATACCTCCTTCAGAAGGGGGAATATATTATCATGGTATGCACTGATTTTGTAAATCATTTGCTGAGCATGAAGCATCCTTCTTGTTTTCCTGTCTAACCTATCCAATACCTTTTGGAGCCAGTCAGTCACTCCAAAACTGTAAGTTAGGACAGGAAGAGCAAATAGGTTTATAGCTTGGACTTTGTTTCTAGATGCCAATTCTGTTTTCAGTATTTAGTCTCCTAAAGTATTCCCTACTGAGTTAAATTCACATTTCTTCATGTTTTATTGTTGATCCTTCATCAATTCCCAAATATATTTACACTCCCTCTTGCTCAAGTTCCTTTATATCACATTCCTAACCCAAACTGATATTTTCTTGATGCTGCAGCTTTCCTGCTTTAAAGGTTGCTTTTGCACATTTATCAAGACCAAGACCAAATTACGTTCTTATATCATCTGAAAAAGTTGTAACCACTTGCAGTTGTGATTTCAGTTCCTCATCAGATGAACTATGCAGTTTTAAATGATCTGCAAAAAAAAAAAAAAAGACATGTTGTTTCTTGGGAGCCAAATTGTAGCCATGACCTAATCTGTTAAGTAGACAACTTAATGGGTTAAGGACAAGACAAAAGAGCTGTGGTGGTAGAGTCACCCTGAAATATCCCCTTTTGAATTTTTATCCTTGGAATAATAATTTGTCCTTTATCATGGCTTAACTGCAAAGTGGTTTGACACTGCTTCATGGTCGCTGTAATGTAATCGATCAGTGTAGGGTATATCTTATACATTTTAAGCACTCTTTTATCCATGAATGTGGGATACTGTCAAATGTTTTTTGTAGTCTATCCATGCTATACTTACATTCTTCCCCTTTTTAAAGTTCTCGATTATGACTTTAACGACAAATAATCCTTTGTTCCATATGACTTTCTTTTATTACCCTTTTGTTCTATTGCCATGATTGAGCTTTCTTCTAAATGACTATAAACTCTGTCAGCGTTAAGTCCAGTGTATAGTTTATACATTGTCAGAAGGCAAGTTCTTGGTCTATAGTTTTTAGGATAGCTTGCAGGTTCATTCTTAAATAGGAGTATTGTTTTTCATGTTGGGCTGGTGTGTGTTTGGGGTGTGCATATAAATAGTTCCTACTCATGGCAAAATTTTCATGTAAAGGTGTTAATACTTTTAGCCAGAAGTTAGGTACTGAATTTGGGCCTTCGGTTTTCCAATTAGGAGCTTTTCTTAACTTTGTTTCAATCTCTCTCTCCCCATTACTTCATACTGTTTCATATCCTGTACATTTGAATTTATTCTTCCTTTTTTACTTATTCTATCTATTTAGCATCTCTGTTATGTTCTACAGGATCTTCATAGATATTTCAACAAAATGTATCTATTTTTTATTTTTTTAGTAGTGGTTCAACTCTTTTTGTCTTGTTTCCCAATTCTCTTTAAAACCTTTTTTGGATCATCAATAAATTGCTTATTTTGTACTTTTCCTTTTTGTATTTTTCCTTTATATTTGTGTGCATATCTTAGACTGCGGTGGTGGTGCTGCAGTAACATTGTCGCCTCACAGTAAGACATTGTCCTGTTCGATTCTCAGCTAGAGCGTCTTCTGTGTGGAGACATGCGTGAATGGGCATACCTTCGTTGAAGGTTGTGCATCAAGGCCGGCAACTCAGCACGTAAAAATCTACTGCCAATCATTAGCGGACTGGAGTTCTGCTGTGGAGACCCCTAACCGGGAAAAGCCAAAAGACACAACATTTGTGTGCATATCTTTTAAGTTTTTCTGCCTGTGCTGATATTTTTAGTTTATTTGCAATAGTGCACGATAGATCCTGATCTGTTCTGATACTTCGCATTGCTTTTATCATGTCTATCTTCCTAAATATTTTTGTTGATCTGTTCCATCTTCTGTACTCTTCTAATAGTGACACTTCTTGCCTTAATTGCTTTATAGTTTTCTCTATTCAATACTTCCATGATGGCATTTAATTTCTCCCCTTCTTTTTCCCTACTACCCTGTGTTTTTGTGGTGACATTATCTGTTATTAATTTAGCTGTACAGTAATATATCCTATTTACTTTTGTTATATCGCATGAATCTCTATGGAAAGTCCTAATTACTGCATTTATTTATTTTATCAAACTTCTAACTTTTGAGGTTTTATTGACTGTAGTGTATTTCTTCCACTGATCTTAATATGTCTGTCCATCTCTATTAAATCAAGCAACTCTTCTCTTAGATCATTTTCTTCTAAACTGAGGGCACATTCTTTGTTCTCCATTTCCTGCAGGCATTCTATAGAAAGTTCTGGAGCATCTTCCTGTGCCACATTCTCTAAGGTCCATAATGTTTTTTTCCATGACCTTGCAGATGAGGCTAGTCAAGCTTATGGCCCTCTAATTCCCAAGGTCAGTTGATTGTCCCCCTTTGTGCATAGGGATTACTGTTGCTGTCCTCCATTCCAACAGAACATAGCCAGTTCGCAAGCTATGGTTAAACAGGGATCCACGTAGGTCTGCTAGGTCATGTATTAAGTTGTTTAAGAGGCAACCTTGGATGTTGTCTGCTCCCATTGATGCCATGTTTTTGGCCTTGGAGTACACTGAGATGACCTGCTCTCTTGAGATAATAGGCTGAAGAATGGTGGTAGGTATACTTTGGGGGATGACTGGTGGGGACAGGGGGTGATGTTTGCTCCAAATCTGTCAGCTAGCAGGTCGGCTATCACCTCCAGTTGAGTATGGGTGGTGCTGTCCACAACCAGTTCAGCGCATAGCTGAGTATTTCCTTTTCGATTTTAGACATAGGTAAGGAATGTTTTGTGATTATCCTTAGTTAGGAAGGCTATTTTTGTTTCGTAATTAGCTTTGGAGGACATGACAGTATCTCTAATTTGTTTGTTTAAGCTAGAGAAGGATTTCTTCCTCTGCTGAGCCAGTTCACTCTTGTTCTTGGACATTAGTTTATTTCTCTTGTTGCATAGCCTGTTTATATGGATTTATGCTTTGTACCTTGACTGATTCTTCCAGCGTGGTGGGTTCTACAGTGTTTTTTCTAATTGCTAATAGCCTGTTTATACTAAGGGTCCACCAGGGTGGCTTGTTTTTTTGGCAATACCTGGTTTTAATCCAGTCAGGTATAGCCGATTCTGTACAACTGCTTAAGTGGTTAAACAGAGCATTGGTTTACACCTCAGCATAGGAGTCCATGTTATCTGTATTTGAGTGAGCTGTGAAACATATTATACCATCACTTAGTAGGAGGTAGTTTGTCTTTGAAAAAAATCTTAAATTTTTTTTTAGCTTGATGGGGTATCTGGCCTTATAATTACACCAAATGACACAGATGTATGTTCCAATCTTTCCAGGTAGGACATCACACAAGGGGGAATGCAATGCTCTCCCATCTTAGTGAGTAGTGTGTCCAGGACATTTGTGCCTCTTGTGGGTGTGCTAACAAGCTGTTCCAGAGCATTTGCATTGAAAAAGTCCAATAACCTCTGAGCCAGCATGTCTGTGCTCATGTATGTTTCCCAGTTGATGGTAGGATAATTAAAATCACCTATGAATAAGGTGCTGGGCTGTATGACAAGTGACTCCAGTAAGTGCAAGTATGCGATATGCTATGCCTGTTTCATGGTGGGGGACCTATAGCTAGCTGTAATGTGGTATGGGGCTTTGCCTATAGTTAAGTGGATATGGAGTAGCTCAAGAAAGTCATACTGTTTGACCAGTCTTGAAGTGTACTTATCTTTATTGAAGATGGATACACCTCCTTCTTTGGTTCTTTCGCACTCAGTTTGTGGTCTGAATGTATGGAAGGCATTGTAGCCTTGCATGGCCAGGGCTCTTTCTGCACCTTTGAACTATGTTTCTATGACTGCACAGATGTTAGCATCTTCCAAAGTGAGGAGTGCTTCCAGGGAGTGCAGTTTTTTGTTTAGACTACTGGGATTAAGCAGCAGTACCTTGAGTTTATCTAGAGAGGATTTTGTTATGTTGGGAGGTTGGTTATTTTGACACTGCCTAAAGAAGGCACAATAGGGCTGGCTAATGCCTTTACCAGTATCCATAAGCCTACAGGAGACAGGTACAGACATCTCTGGCAAAGCAGCATGGACTGTCAACCATGTCTTCCCAGGCTGACATCCCCTGATCCCCTTGGACTGAAAACAGAGGCTAAGCCAATTGTTACAGCCAATCATTTTTTGTTTGTATTGTGGTATCATCCTTGGAGAAGGTAGAATGTTGCTTAAGGCTAGGCTTATACCTGCCTGTGGCACATAATCTGAAAGCTCAGTCAAGTCTTTCTTCTTATATTCCATTGAGGTACATCTTAAGTCATTCACCCCCACATTGACTATGATGGAGTCATACCGGTACTTGTGGCTGAGTGACTGGAGTGAGTTGATGGATCCTGGCACCTAACAGGCAGCTAACCTAACCTACTCCTTATCCAGCCTGGTGAGGGGAATATCCATGTGTCTCATAATGGAGTCACCTATGACCAATACATTAGATTTTGTGGTATTACATTTTATGGGCTTATTTGTTGCGACACTGGTGTGTGTGTGTGTGTGTGTGTGTGTGTGTGTGTGTGTGTGTGTGTGTGTGTGTGTGTGTGTGTGTGTTATTATTTGTTCTGGTTGTTTTTTGCATTGTTATGTGCATAAATTGTTTCCATTTGGGAGGCCTCTGATCTTTTGGTAAGTTACTAGTGAGTACCTGCGCATATGTGGGTTTATGTATCATGTCCTTATTTAGTGTGTGAAGTATGTGCTGAGAACCTCTTTGGTATTCGATTTGTCCTTATGTGAGAATCTTGCCTCCAATTTCATAGCTGCTCCAGAGCTTTTGAGTACACAAAGTCAATAAATCTTTGTGCCTACATGTTGGTGGCCATGTATGCCTCCCAGTTCGTGGAGGGGTAGTTAAAATCACCCATGAGAGTTGTGTTGGGTGGATGGTGAGTGATTCTAGTAACTTCAGGTATAATGTGTGGGTTTTCTTGTTCATGGTGGGGGACTTGTTGCTATCAAGAACATGGTAATGGATTTTTCCCATAGTTAATTGGACGTGGAGTAGCTCAAGCATGTCATATTGTTTGGCCATCCTTGAGGTGTGTTTATCCATTATGTCGATAGCTACACCTCTGCCTTTTGCTCTTTCATGTTTAGCGTTGGTTCAACCGTATGAAAGGCATTATAGCTGTGCACAGCAGGAGTGCTTTCTTTGGTTTTGAGCCATGTTTCAGATGTCAGCATTCTCCAGGGTGAGGATTACTTCTAGGAAGTGCAGTTTCTTGTTGAGACTCTTATCATTGAGCAGTAACACCTTTAGCTTGTCCTGAGTAACTGAGTAGCTTTCGTTATGTTGGAAGGTTTGTCTGTTTGGCAATGCCTAAAAGAAGGGCTATAAAGGTGGATAATGTTTTGGCCAATATCCAAAAGTACAGTGGTGACAGCTAAAGACTATTGCTGGCAAAGCAGCGTGGCCTGTCAACCATGTCCTCCCAGGTTGACAAGAAAGCACTGGACCCCTTTAGAATGACACCAGTAGCTAAGCCAAGCTAATTGTTAAAGTAGATCATTTTCTGTTGGTATTGGGCATCATCCTTGGATAGCTCATAGCTGCTAGTGATGCACAACCTGAGAGCTCAATCATGTCTCTCTTGATATATTCCAAGAAGGTACATCTCAGGTCATTCACACCCACATGGACTGTGACACAGTCAGATTGGTATTTTGGGGTAAGTGGCCTGAGTGCTTGCATGATCTGGCGGATTCTAGCCCCTGACAGGCAACTGTCTCTAACCTTCCCCTATCCAGCCTGGTAAGAGGGACATCAGGGTGTCTCACAATGGAGTCTCCTATGACCAAAATATTGGGTTGTTTTGCTTTATGGGCTTGGTAGCTGAGATACAGTGAGATGTGGCTTTATGTGTTGTGATGAGAATTGTCTTGTTTGCGTACATGCAGAGTTTCTGAGGACTGCACCTCAGAGGTCTTTGAGGTTTGGGTAAGTTACATGTGAGCATCTGGTCCTTTGTGGGTGTGGTGATTGTTGTGTGTATTGCTGACAACCTGTATGTTGCATTTTGCACCTCTATGTGAGAGTCTGGCCTCCAGTGTCAATATGCAACTACATCACTCACATACCATATTTGGCTTTCCAAGAATTAAGTAGTTGTCATTGTACATAAGGCAATTGCTGCATTGCCTCAGTACGCCTATGTCCACCAAGCTAAAAGCAGAGATAGCAATAAAGTGCCTATCCATGGTCACAGGTCTTAATATGTACTTTGGAAGAGATAGGAGTGGAGGGTGTTTGTACCCTGATGAGGGATGGGTGTTTACTTTGGTGTAATCTACAGCTAACATACCAACAAAGCTACCCAGCATACAAATCAGATGCTTTTTAAACAGCAATAGCCCTGGATGTGGTAATAATGTAATGTAGACCTAAATAGTCCTAACTAAATGTGGTTATGCTGAACACTATGGAAGCTAGCTGCCTGTGAGTAACGTAGGACTGAGGTGATGTTCTGAGGTAGTTTTTGTAGGGAAATGTCAACTGCTGGTGATTGTGTATATACAAGGCACCACTAACTGCTGTTGTGAGAAGACCAGCTTTGCACAAATGCAAGGCTTATCTCTCTCTCCCGTTTACACACCATGTGGTACATCGGGCAACAAGCACCTTTCACAGCTCTTCATTTCTGTAGCAGCTGCAGGTTTTACGGGCTCAGGTTGCTAGCCCAAGGCTCAATCCTCCTCAGAGGGTAAAGGCTTATAAACAATAAAAAAAAAAAAACAAGTTTTAAACTAACTATGCCTTAAGACCAATCGAGTAAGCACACAATGAGCCTTCTATCAGCAACTCACAGCTCAAATAGGATAAATCAGCCCTCTCCTACCGGAAGAGTGCAGACTTTTCCCCTCTGGTTTGGAGACCAGATGTTAAGGAATCACAAACAGATGCCTAAGACTTGCTAAAAATCATGGGATACAATGTATTTAAATGCAGAACAGCAGCCCTTACAGCACTAAAAAAATGGAAACCTTTAAGCTTTGAAGATGTGCAGAAAACAACAGATAGGCACAGAAATTTTTTACAGTATAATAAAAACAATTAAAGCAAGTGAAAAATGATAATTTTGTTTTTCTTGCCAATGATGGCTTCAGATGCTTGCAAAGTCTATGTCATCATCTCCAAACAATGAACAGCTCTGGATAAATGAACTTGGTTTATTGTTCAGCCAAAATACCCCCACAATACCAATCAAGTCTTAATGGCCACACTAAATTCCAGGGATGGTGATATAAAGCTTTAAGGAACCAACAGTAATTCAGTCAGTAAGCAGAGCAATACAACACAGTTATAGCTAGGCCCCTAATCATTAAAGTTGTTTCATTCTCTCTGAAACTATTTGACCCAGAGGACTGTTAGGTACTTTTAACAAGACAGATTAATCTAATGAAACTAAATATTTACTTACAAAAAGTAAAAAAAAAATACAAGACAGAGGTTAACCAAGTGCAAAACAGCTCTTAATTTTCTGTTGTGGAGATAATCAGAAGCTAGATTTACTTGTTTAGTGTTTAGCAGAAGTGCTCCCACCACACCAGTCAAGGCTTTATGGGTTAGGTGGAAATGGCTAGATAGCGCATTGTATGAATTTCTACAGATGATATCTGAACTGTGACATGAGAAAAGAGTCCAGTAAGAGAAAGGGCAGTGGAAATGAGTATGCGTGTATTTTAAATGAAACAAAATGAAATACATTTTGCATGAAGTTAATGTTAAATATGATGTAAGAAGACAAGAGATGAAGATTACCTTTTTTAAAGTATGAAATTCTGTTCTTATTCTGAACAAAAGTGATTATATGAGGAAGCAAGGCCAACAAGGACACTGACAAGGAGAAGAGTGTTATATAACATAATGGTCAAGAGTATGGGACTGTATGCGAAAGGAGGAGTATGGCTTGTAATCAGCCAACCACTCATAAAGATGCTGACAGAAGGAACAGAAGATATGCTGAATGAAAGAGAGAGGAAAGTAAGGATGACAGAGAGAAAGTAAGGGAGGGTAGGAGATGTCAGTGTAGGAAGGAAGCCTGTAAGGTGGAAAATAAGAATCTCCAAGGAGGGGAGCAAGACAAAACCTAGGAAAGTCCGGAGATTTCAATGAGCTAATTTATAGAGGAATAAGAATAGATGAGCATGAGAGATGACATGGGCTGGTTATACCCCCGGCGTCTGTGCTCAGTGCAAAGAGTTTGAACAATAAACTGCCTGACTTGTAGGCTTTCCTATTGCTCAGGCACATTCTTATGTGTTCTGTTTCTTTCTAAAATTAGTACGCCTTGTTTGCTGTCGCATACACTAGATTCAGACCTGCTGAATCTACATTTGTTTGTATAACTTGAGCACTAATCCAGGCCATCTTTTTTTGGAGAAGGTTCCACTGCACCCTAGTGGCAGGAGTGTGCAGTTAGAACTTGCCTGATCGAAGACTGCTGGAACGGGGTTCAGTTTTTAGCTTTTATTGGTTAATTGGTTTAAATCTGTTTGCTCATTTGCTACTGCTATATTAAAAAAGAAAAACACTTTATGCATCGCCGTTTAGCTAGGGTTAAACTGTTCCCGGCCCCATAAAGTCTGCTCTTCAAAATTTCCCTTAGAACTAATCAGTTGTTTTAGTTTTAGCACTCAGATCTGTTTCTTTGAGCTCAGCACTTGTTCAGAACTCATTGTAGGCATTAAATAATCTACAAATTACTCAGCACTCAACTTTCCTCACTTGTCTAGAGCACCTATCCAGGCATGTCTAAGGGTCAGCTCCCGGTGTTTTCTCCTGTCTACAGTCTACCTGATGAATCAGAGCATCTTGGGGCAATGCAGCAATTGCCTCATGTATACAGACAACTCTCTCCTCCTATGACCCAGCACTACAACCTATGAGAGATGGATTTATATAGCCAAACTGGAAGCAAAGCTCTCTTCACCCAAGTCTGGACTAGACAGTCAAGGGGAGAAGGTAATCACATGCACCACACCACACTCATCACACAGTCCCTCAAAACCTACACCACCAAAGCACACACATAGAAACACAAAACACACACCTACATTTATGGAGGCTCTCAATAAAAATCTGCCCACGCAACAGAACCCTCCAAAGCAGAAATACAAGCAACCTCCCCCCACAACACAACCCAAATGACACATAGCTCACAAACTCAGCGTGACACTCAACCACAGCCCATAAGGCATAACAACGTAACCCTCTAGTCATAGGTGACTCTGTAGTCAGGCACAGTGATGTTCCACTCACCAGGCTAAACAAGGAGAAAGTTACAGTCAGCTGCCTGTCGGGTGCCAGGATCTGCCACATAACGCATGCACTCAGGTCACTCCACAGCAAGTACAAATATGACTCTGTCATTGCCCATGTTGGTGTGAATGACCTGAGACATACCTCCCTGGACTACATGAAAAGAGACATGGAGGAGCGCTCCAATCTTGTAGCCCATCCAGGTATGACCCTAGTCCTGAGTAGCATCCTGCCATCACTCAGAATGATACGACAGTACAAGGACAAAATGATTGACTTCAACAATTGGCTAAGCTTCTGGTGTCATTCTAAGGGGATCCAGTATCTGTCTACCTGGGATGACATGATCGACAGACCACAATGCTTTGCAAGAGATGGCCTGCACATGTCGCCCTTGGGATTCCGGATACTGGCTATGGCTCTTGCCACCCCTACAGTGCCTTTTTTAAGCAAGGTTCAAATGACAAATTCACCACTGTAACAGGTACAAGCAAGCAAAATCTGAGGGTAATGCTACTTAATGCTAGAAGTCTAAACCTCAAAATGCACTTACTCGAGGCACTCCTTAAAATGGAGAACACTGACATCTCTGCAGTGACAGAGACCTGCTTCAAGGCTCCAGAGAGCATCCCTGCTTTACCAGGCTATAATTCATACCACACCTTTCGGCCACCTAACCTGGACTGAAACACTAAAGGTGGAGGTGAGTCAATATTCATTAAGGATATCAACACCTCCAGGCTAGTTGCTCAGCATAATGCATCCGAGATTATCCAAGTGCAACTAACTCTGGGCAAGACTGTAATCCAAATTGTAGTTTGCTACAGATCCCCAACCATACCCCAAAATTCCCACTCCTCATTTCTTGATACAGTGGAAAATGTTAGGGTACAACCCAACACCCTAATAATGGGCAATGTCAATTACCCCACCATTAACTGGGAAAACTACTCATGTACCAACTCTTTTGCTCAGCGTTTTCTAGAATTCATAAATTCCAGTGCCTTGGATCAACTTATCCACACCCCCACCAGGGGCAGCAATATCCTACACCTGGTCATTACCAACATGGGCGACCGGAGTTCCACACCAGAGGTCATTTCCTCATTGGTCAGATCCGACCACAAGCTAATCACCCTAGACGTCCACATCCCACCCCCACCCCCCATTAGGGAAACTACTGTAAAACATTTCTCCAAAGTCAATTTCATGCTTCTTAAGACAGAAGTAGCAACTTCATGACAACCATGCAGACGGACAGTAGAGGTACGACTGCTGAATCCTACATAAATGCACTTTGTTAGCACTTGCACAAGTGCATGGATTGTGCTATCCCTAACAGAACCAAGATACAATCCTCCAAAAAATGAAGCCAATCTGGTGGTCCCCTGCCATAAACAAACTCTACAACAGAAGAAAGAAACTGTTGCAAAAAAAGAGTAAAATCCCATGATTGGAGGAACTCCCTGGTCAGCCTCAGTAAGAAGCTGAGATTGCTCATAAAATCCTCCAAAGCTAGTTACGAAAACAAAATTGCCACTGATTCTAAAGACAACCACAAAGCATTCTATAGCTATGTCAAGAATCTCAATGGCAACACTCAGATCTGCTCTGAGTTACAGCACAATGGCACTAAATATACAGAAGCAACTGATATTGCCAACATCCTGGCAGATAGGTTCAGTGCTAACTTTACCCCCCCTCTCATCCCCTAAAGGGCCCATCTCTATACCATAAGAATGCAAAGTTCCTGTAATCACGGCTGCATAGATAAAAAACACACTCTCCAAAGCCATGAACACAGCATCCATGGGACCTGACAACATCCCAGGCTGAGTTCTACATGAACTACAGAATAAACTGTCCCCCCACCTAAGTACCATGTTC
Source organism: Protopterus annectens (assembly GCF_019279795.1). NCBI lineage: Eukaryota > Metazoa > Chordata > Ceratodontiformes > Protopteridae > Protopterus > Protopterus annectens. Next base: position 1,170,491,325 of record NC_056726.1, on the reverse strand, counting down.
AATCATAGCCTCACCTCAGGCTTTGTGCCCAATGAAGGGTGCACAGTGACGGTTATCCCACTGCACAAAGGGGGAGCCACCACGGACCCCGGGAACTACTGCCCCATTAGCTTGATGAGCCTGGTCTGCAAGGCCATGGAATGTATCATTATGGAACTTATAAGCAAAGACATTGATAATCTCCAAACTCTGGACCCCACCCAGTTTGGGTTTGTAAAAGGCAGATCATGTCTCTTAAACCTGATGGACTTCTTTGAAGAAGTCACCAAAGCCATAGATGAGGGTAAGGTGGTTCACACAGCCTATCTAGATCTCGCCAAGGCTTTTGACACCATCCCCCACTCTGTAATTATAGATAAACTCACTAAACTAGGTATAAATCCCTATGTCACAAGATGGGTTGCCAACTGGCTCACTGACAGAACCCACACTGTGAAAGTAGCAGACTCCAAATCTGACTTCAAACCAGTGACAAGTAGAGTACTACAAGGTTCAGTCCTTTGTCCTCTCCTGTTTGGTATCTACTTCTCTGAAGTACAGGCTAACACAGAAGGTCTTTGGCTAATGAAGTTCGCAGATGACTGCAAACTAGGAGCCATAACCAAAACTCTTAACGATGTGGATATCCTACAAAAGGGCCTCACTGAGACAGATGCCTGGTGTCAAAGCCATGGCCTCAAGCTCAATGCCAAAAAGTGCATTGTCATCCCCTTTGGTAAAAACTCTGTACCTATGAACTACCACATAGGTGGTAGTCTGCTTAACACTGAAAGTGTGATAAGAAACCTTATGACACAGGTGGACAGTAGTCTCTTCTTTGATAATCACATCACCACAGTAGTCAGGAAATCCTTCTACGTGGCACACCTCATAGGTAGGTACTAGGCTATCAGCCCAAGGGCCTACGTAAGCCTAGCTAACAAGGTTCCATGACTTACGCCATCCAAGAAAGTTATTTTCCTGTGCCACTGTCGAGCAGAGACACAGAAGTGATCCCTGGGGTGTATTTCCTATTTCCCATCCACTCATCAAGATTTTTCTTGAAGAGTGCTAATGAAGAATCCTAAAAGGTTTCTCATCCAGGAAAAAAGAGGTCATATTCCCCTCTACTCATCACTCATTAGACCCATTATAGAGTACAATGCCCCTTTTGATATTTACCTCACAAGACGAGACAGTCACTAAGGCCATAGATGAGGGAAAGGTGGTTCACACAGCCTACCTTGACCTCGCCAAGGCTTTCAACACCATTCACCACTCTGGTATTACAGAAAACCTCACCAGCCTGAACATAAACCCCTACGTCACGAGATGGGTTGCCAACTGGCTTACAGACAGAACTCACATGGTAAGAATAGTGGGCTCCAGGTCCGACTCTAAACCAGTGACAAGTGGTGTCCCGCAAGGCTCGGTCATGGGGCCCCTACTGTTTGGCATATACTTCTCAGAAGTACAGGCAAACACAGGAGGACTATGGCTAACCAAATTCACTGATGACTGCAACCTGGGAGCCATAATTGACTCTCCGGCTGACACGGATATCCTCCAAAAGGGCCTTATTGAGACAGACACCTGGTGTGAAAGTTATGGTCTCAAGCTAAATGCCAAAAAATGCATAGTCATCCCATTTGGGAAAAACAAAACACCCACAAATTACCATATAGGTGGCAGCCCCCTAATAAGAGATCTGGAGACCCAGGTAGATAGTAATCCCTCCTTCGACAATCATATTGCCAAAGTAGTTAGGAAATCCTTCTGTGTGTCCAATCTAATTACTAAAGGGTTCGCATCTAGAAATAAAAAGGTTATAGTGCCCCTCTACTCGTCACTCATCAAACCCATCATAGAGTACAATGCCCCATTTGGGATGTACCTCACAAGACACTTCCAACAGCTGGAAAGACCACAAAAGTACCTTACCAAGAGGATTACTGGCCTCAAACATATGTCCTATGCAGCCCGACTGAAAAAACTCCGGCTGTACTCAGTGGCATATCGCTTACTCAGAGGTGATCTCTGCCTGACTTACAAAGCCATGTCCAACTCAGAATTGATGGACATGCTCCACCTAAAAAAAACAAGTCACTGCAAGCCACGTGCTCTAGTGAGCTAAACCACGCCACAACAATCAAAAGAACATGCTGGAGGGATAGATTCCTGTCACACAGACTCCCCATGCTTTGGAACAAAATTCCAAACTACATTGGGCAGAGCCCCTCACTAATGCTCTTCAAGAGAAACCTTGACGAGTGGATGAGTAACAGAAAATACACCCCTGGGATCACTTCATTGGCTCTGCTTGACAGAGGATCAGTTATTTAATCAATGGGGTGGCAAATGCCGACACACTCTGGCTAGGCTTATAAATGCCCTCAGGCAGATAGCCTAGTGCCTACCTATGAACCTAATACATCTACAACAACTGGAAAGGCTGCAGAAATACCCCACAAAGCGGATTTCAAGCCTCAAACAGATGCCCTACGCAGACCTTCTCAAAAAACTCCAGCTTTACTAATTCGCATATCACCTACTCAGAGGCGATCTCTGCCTAACATGCAAAGCTGTGTCAAACCCAGAGCTGGTGGACATGCTCCACTTAAAGAAATCCCAATTCCTCTGAGCTACATTCTCTAGAGACCGAAACCTTGTCACCACAATAAACAGAACATACTGGAGGGATAGATTCCTGTCCCAGAGACGTCCCATACTCTGGAACAAACTACCTGTCTATATCAAACAAAGCTCTTCATTAGCACTCTTCAAGAAAAATCTTGATAATTGGATGGGAAATAGGAAATTCACCCTGGGGATCACTTCTGTGGTTCTGCTTGACAGTGGCACAGGAAAATAATTTTCTTGGGTGGTGAAAGCCAGGGTACCTTTTTGGCTAGGTTTATATAGGCCCTAGGGCCAGTAGCCTAGTACCTACCTATGAACCTAACAAAAACATGGATTGAGTCTTCTGATTGCACTCCCCCTATAATAGGGTACAGTGCCTGTCACTCATTCAAGCCATCTAGGGTGGCAAAGGCTGCGGATTATGAGTTTTATCATCTCAAATATTAACTCTCATTGAGCATTCCATGCTCCTAGCCATTTTGGTCACATTTCATAAAGTGGTTTACCCCATTATTGCTAGATATAGAGCTATAGATCCCCTTCAGTGTCACCTGAGTATCACAGTAGACCTCTTTACAGTTTGGATTCTATATCTGTTAATTCTAATACCTAATTCTAGAAAACTTGAATTATCTTTACATCAATTAGGAAAATTGCACAGCTAGCAATAATTATGCGCAGTGTTTCCTAGATTTCATTAATACAAACTCCTTAGATCAAATCATGCAAGTTCCAGGAAAAGGGAGAAATATTCCTCAAATTGTCCTTAAAACACTGCCTTTACTTGTACACCTATTAATGTCATCCCATTCTTGATTAGACCTGACCATCAGACTCTCACCTTTCCCTCATTATTAATATCAAACTGCCCATACTTCAGAAACTACTCCAAAGCCAACATTATATCCCTGTTTGTGGTCTGCTCTTTTCATGGCTATCTGACTTCTAAAACCACCACATTTACCCATATTTTTTACCGCCATCTCAATCAATGTATAGATATGTCAGTACGTATTAGGCATATGTATGGCTAAATTTCAGGAATAAATGCCTATACTGGCGCTCAGAGGTAAACAGGGTTTATAATAGGAGGAGAAATGTATATGGTTGGTTCTTATAAAAATGATCCTCAATACAAAGAAAGAGCAAAAGTATGTCTGCAGATATCATAAATGTGTCTTTAGGAAAAGTAAGATTAAATATAAATTATGTTTATAGTATAAATATAAATTGATGGTAGCTAACTCCTTGAAGAATAATCACAAGGCTTTTCAAATATACTAGAAGTATCAGCAAAAAAAAAAAAAACACCCAATAGTACAGTGTTCTCAATGAGTGGAAGTACCAGTTCTGATACCAAAGTCATTTAAAATGTCCTTCCATTATCATAAACCAGATCTTGGAAGGAAGCCATTATCAAAACATAAAATAGTTCCATGGTCTGGTCAATAAACTAGGCTGCCTTTTTGTTAGCATGATGTATACTATTGCAAACTCTTCCTCAAGCTTCTTAATACCTACCTTTCCACAGGGTATGTGACTTTTCGCTGGAGAACAGCAATTGAGTTCCTTTTATGTGAAGGAGGTGTAGTAAGTGACGATGGAAATTACCACCCCATTAGCCTTATTAGTACTGTCTATAAACTCATGGAGTAGACCTTAGTCAATCTCATTAACAGTTACATTGGTAATTTACAAACAGTTGATCCTAATCTTTACAGTTTTTGTGAAGGGTAGGCCTTGCTTGCTTAATATGGCTGTCTTTTTGAGACTATGACTAACACCATTGATGGGTCATTCTGTCCATGTCACTTATCTTGATATTGCAAAGGTATTTGAAATTATTTCCTATGCAGGCATGTTTTGATAAACTTTTTGATAAACTTAACCCATATATTATTCAGTGGATTGCAAAACAGGCTCTGTGAATGTTACACACGTTGAGAGCTGTTTGCTCATTCTCATCTAAATGACTCATCACTGAAGGAATTCCTTAGAGCTATGTGCTGGGTCCCCTTATTTTTGGCATCTACATATCTGATATGAAAACAGATGCCTAAGCTTTGTAGCTGAAAAAGTGCATGGGTGACCACAAACTGGGTGATGTTATTGACTTCTCCATAGTCTCTTCTATTTCCCAAAAAGGCCTACATAAAGTCACCACTGGTGGTCTGGACATACCCTCAGACTTAATGCAAAAATGTAGTGATGTCATATTTGTAAAGCAATTCTTTCCCACTTATTATCATATAAATTAAACTCCACTTGAAATAAATACAGTTGTTAGAGATCCAGGCATTTTTTATCAGAAATGAGATGTCATTTGATCAGTTATCTATAAAAGTAAGGAAATAGTTTAGACACATTGGGTATAATCAGCCATTTGTTATTTAAATAGCTTTTCATTGCCCAGTTTATTATCAAATATCCTCAAGATCCAAAGCAATCTTAGTTCCTCTGTATTCTTGTCTTAATACGGCACTTGTTGAATATAACACTCTAATTGGTATATATCTTACCAAACACATATCCCAGTTTAAAATACCTTAACATTTCAAAACCAAGAGAATCAAAGTGTTATGCTTCCTTAGATGTGTGGCAGATTATAAAATCGTTCACTTTTCCATTCCATAGAGATCCCAACATGAAGTTCTCTGTTTTCCCTTTTAGACAATGGAAGATGGAGCTTTATAGGTTCATAGGTTGGTACTAGGCTATCAGCCCTAGGGCCTATACAAGCCTAGCCACAACAATTCCCTGGCTATTTCTTCCCACATTATTTACTTTCCTGGACCCCTGTCTAGCAGGGCAACTGAAGTGATCCCTGGGGTGAATTTCCTTTCTCCCATCCAATCGTCAAGGTTCCTCTTGAAGAGGTCTAAAGAGGCACTCTGCTTGACATGTATGGGCAATCTATTCCAGAGTCTGGGGAGTCTCTGGGTCAGGAACCTATCCCTCCAGCATGTTTTGTTTATTGTGATGACAAGGTTTAGATCCCTGGAGCGTGTAGCTCTGAGGGATTGGGATTTCTTTAAGTGTAGCATGTCCAACAGCTCTGGGTTTGACATGGCCTTGTATGTTAAGCAGAGATTGCCTCTGAGTAGACGATATGCAACAGAGTATAGCTGGAGTTTTTAAGGCGGTCAGCGTAGGGCATCTGCTTTAGGCCTGTGATTCTTTTAGTGAGGTATTTCTGAGGCCTTTCCAGTTGTTGCAGATGTCTTGAGAGGTACATACCAAATGGGGCGTTGTATTCTATAATGGGTCTAATGAGGGATGAGTACAGTGGGACAATGACCTCCTTTTTTCTGGATGAAAAGCCCTTCAGGATGAGGTGTGCCACATAGAAGGATTTCCTGACTGTTGTGGCGATGTGGTTATCGAAGGTGAGACCACTGTCCACCTGTGTCCCTAAGTCTCTTATCACACTTTCTGTGTTTAGTGTGCTGCCACCTATATGGTAATTCATGGATACATGTTTTTTCCCCAAAGGGGATAACAATACTTTTATTGGCATTGAGCTTGAGCCCATGGCTCTGGCACCAAGCATCTGTTTCTGTAAGGCCCTTTTGTAGAGTATCCACATAATTTGGGGATTCAATAATGGCTCCCAGTTTGCAGTCATCTGCAAACTTTGTTAGCCAGAGTCCCTTAGTGTTGACCTGTACTTCAGAGAAGTAGATGCCAAACAAGAGCGGCCCCAGGACTGAACCCTGAGGTACTCCACTTGTCACTTGTCTGGAGCTGGATTTGGAGTCGGCTACTTTTACAGTGTGGGTTCTATCAGTAAGCCATTTAGCAACCCATTGGGTGACATAGGGATTAATGCCCAACTTAGTAAGTTTGTCTATGATTCTAGAGTGGGGGAGAAACTTCATCTCAGGAACACTGGTAATGTTATCAACACACTCCAAAACTTTCAGCTTATACTGTAACATAAATAGGACTTCTTGGAGGGATAGTTTAATTACACAAAGGATTTCCTGTATGTGGAACAAATTCTCTTGCATGTTAAATAGTGTAAAATCTATTGGAGATACTTATTAGGGTGTGTGGCAAGGCTGTATATGGTTGCTCAAGCCACCTGCTTAGTATTAAACTGTCAACAAGTTGTAAGATGGAGAGGAAGATGGAGGAATAGAAACTGGGGCTGTAGCAGTCTTGAATCATAACACATATGAATTTAATGGATTAGAAGGATGAGAAAACGTGTTGACAATGGAAATAGGAGGTGGCCAAATGGGGGATGGAAGATCAGGCAGAATCACGTAAAATAATTGTAAAAACATATGTAACAGAGAATGGGGTCAATAAACAGTACTTTGGCTAGTGGGATGGAATCAATGTTACAATCGTGAGGGGGTGAATAATGAAGCTGGTAGGCTTAATGTGAAAGGTAGAGGATATACTGGTCAAGAAGCGTCAGAGTTGACGAGGGTTCTTTTAGAGGTCCATAGAGAGCCCAGTGTGAAAAGATGGGGAAGAAGAGGAGAAGCTTAAATACAAGCTGGTATTACTGGAAATGACAAGGATAGACATGGAAACTTGAATGGAAACAGATTTCTAGTGAGGTACAGGGGAGAAAATGAAAAGAACTTTTGTTTGGAAACTAAAAGAGATAAAGGAGAGATTGAAGATAAAGCTGCTTAAGTCAAAGTCAACGTTATTGTCATTTAGATCTACACATAGTGTAGCTAACAAAATTATGTTGCTTTGTTCCCAGTGCAAGAAACATGCATACATACAGTTACTATTTAGTAATACTAGGACAGGCACTTAACTGAAATTGCATGTATAAAAATGCGCCATTTAGGGTATTGCACAAGTAGATATTGTACAAATTTGAATTTTCAAATTAACAGGTACCTGTGAAGCAAAAATATTGCAGAGAGTATTGCACATTCAAGTTTCAGGACAGATGAAGATTTGGATATTGCACTAAAGTATGCTACTAGTAGTAGTGACCTCAGAATAAATGGACATGAGGGTATGTAATTTTCTGGATTAGCGAAGTGAATATTCAGTTAATTGGTAGAAACAGCAGAGTGGCTTCTAGCATCCCTGTTGTTAGACTTCAGCAATCTGGTAGATAAGGGAAAAAGGCTTCTATTGAGCCTGGAAGTCTTACACTGCATACTGCGGTAATGTCTACCTGAAGAAAAGTGGGAAAACATACCACAAGTAGGGTGAGTATGGTCATTTATTATCTTTCTAGCTCTTCCAATACATTGTGATTCTAAGTCATCCAAGGATGCCAGTGGAGTGCCAGTGATTCTTTCCACTGCTGTTACTACTATCTAGAGAGCCTTGCAATCTGAGGCATTACAGCTCCCATACCATACAGTGATGTTGTTTGTCAGTACGCTGGCAATGGTTCCCTGATAGAAAGGTTGGAGGATGAACTGTGACAGGTTTGCTTTCCTCAGTTTCCATAGGAAGTGCGAACGTTGCTGTGCTTTTTTTGACAGTGAGGCTGGTGTGCACAGACCAAGACAGGTCCTCTGATATGTGTACATCCAGGAACATAGTGCTCTTGACTCTTTCTACTGCTACTCCCTTGATTTCCAGAGATTGATGTGTTCCCTGAGACCTCCTAAAGTCCATAATCAGTTTCTTGGTCTTGCTGACATTCAATGCCAGATTGTTGCTGTCACACCAGCTTAGCAGATTTTCCACTTCACTCCTATATGCTGTTTCCATGCTGTTCCTGACAAGACCTAAAACTGTGGTGTCATCTGCGAACTTGATAATTCTGTTGCATTCATATCTGGCTAGACAGTCATGTGTAAGCAAAGTGAATAGCAGAGGACTCAGGAGACAGCCCTGTGGTACACCCGTTCAGAGTTATACTTTTAGAGCTATTATTTCTCCCACACACTTTTTGCGGTCTGTCTGTGAGAAAGTCCAGTATCTAATTGCACAACGGGGTATTGATGCCCAGTTGGATTAGTTTCATCACTAAGCTCTGGAGGATGGCAGTATTAAAGGCGGAACTGAAGTCAATGAATAACATCCTGACATAGCAGTCCTTATTTTCCAACTGAGTCAAGGTTTCATGAAGTGCTAAAGAGATGGCATCTGCTGTGCAGCAGTTTGACCTGTAGGCAAACTGCAATGTATCTATTGTTGCAAGTATGCTTGCTGAGATGTGGTCCTTGATCAGCCACTTAAAGCACTTCATTACTGTCGATGTTAAAGCAACTGGGCGATAATCATTCACACTTGTTGGTTGTGGTTTCTTGGGAAAGGGAATGATATTCATGTTCTTAAAGTGTCTCGGTACAATGGCTAAGTGCAGTGATGTATTGAAAATGTCTGTGAGTACCAATGCTAGCTGTGCAGCACAGACCTGAGAACCCTGCCCATAATATTATCTGGACCAACTGCTTTCCTTGGACTGACTCCTCTCAAAGTTTTCAGTACATCAGCTGTGCTGAGGTATAGCACTTCCTCATCCTAACCGACAGGTAGTTTATTTGCCACAATATTGTTGTCTGCTTCGAACATGCTGAAAATGATGTTTAGTTCATTTAAGAATTCTGCACTATTATCATAGTTGGCAGATGCAGGTTTGTGAGAGAGGATGAGGGCAAACTTAAGAAACAAGTAGCAGGGTTCTATGAAAAGCTTTACTGTTCCCAAGCAGAGAATAAGGAGGCATTTGAATATGTCTGTAGTTGGGGGGGGGGGGTTAAATTTGGGGAGTTTAGAACAGGAGAGACTAAGCAAGAAAAATAAAAGGTTGGAGGTCCAAATGTCTTTAGGAGGGATAGAAGGCATGGTTCGGTGTTTTTTTTTTTTTGATTCTATGCAATAATATGCCCAGAAGTTAAAAGAGAGTTAACATGGAGTTTAAATAAGTCAAGAGGAAGAGAATTTCGTAACACAGATGACACAGGCAAAAATAATTCTCATAGTTAAAGAGGATAAAGAGATAATGAAGTTGGGAGGGGGCATGCAGGCTATCAATTATAAACATAAACATGAAATATTCTAACTAAAAGTCTGGCAACAATGATTGAAAGAAGTTTACTATAGCTGTGTGGGAGGTCTTGAAATTCCAAAAACAATGTGAAATGAAAAGGTTAGGGAAAGCAAGAATCATCTTATTAATCTGTTCAGTGTAATTGCCCTTTTATGGGGAGTTTTGGAGAATGCAGGAATGCAGTGAAGATTCCTGGAATGGATAAAAGTATTATGGAAAATCCCAGAACACTGATCCAGGTGAACAGGAATATTACAGGTGAGGTACCAGTAAAGAGAGGGACAAGGCAGAGATGTCCCATATTCCAATATTTGTTTATCCTGATGACTGAGACACTGGTGCAAAAACTGTAGGAAAGAGTTGCACCCAACTAGAAATAAAGTTTGGGATACACATGAAGTTTCTTCCTTTTGCAGACAACTGTATCCCCATGACAGAAGGCATGGAGGAGGCAGACAGAGTGGTGATAGAACATATGGACAGGTGCAGAAAAGAGTCAGGCTTGGAATGTAAAATAAGAAAGCCAGTCTGCGTAAGTGCAGGGGCATATGGGGTTAATTCTTTGGCATCGCGCACAAGCCAGGTGCCGACTGCCTGCGTCTTCAGGCCTGACAAACACAGGGAAGAAAAAAGACAAGAACTATAGTGATTTGAAATAAATATCAGAGCATGACTTAAGCAAGCAAATAGTTAATGTAAAGCATCATTGCGGATAGAAAAAAATATCAGAATGATGATCAGCTTCAGAACAATGCATGTTCACAGACATATTCTTGTGAAATTAAATGAGAAATGCTTAAAGGTCATCCAGAGACTATGCAATATATTAACATGGAATGGGAACTAGAGTTATGAGAAAAGGGTTCAAATGGAGAGAACTTGAGAATAAAGGAGCAATACATTTAGAAAGGGATATGCTTGCATATAATGTTCCCCAGTGGCTGAAGGGAAAAGTTACAAATGCCAAAACAAGTGATCAGGCCAAAACAGAGAGAGGAAACTTGGTCAGACTGTGGACAAAACAGTTGTGGAGAATTTTAGGGGTAACAGAGTGTAAGCAAGGAATGGAAAAAAGGGGACTGTGGATGGATGGCTGGATGGAAGAAGTATGGATAAAGTATGAAAGTGATATGAGGTGAAGATGGGAAAAAGATGAATATTAGCAGAAGTGGGAAGGGGTGATAAAGAGAGATTTCAAAAACATGGCATAAGTGAAGCTGAGGAAGGCCATAGTGCGACAGGTTTTGGGAAAAAGAATGTGTTTGAAAAAGAAAGCCATGAAAGAGATACTTCATACTGTTTTTAGGAAATCGAGTAGAAAGTATAATAGAAAATGATGAATGTAAGTAAAGATAATAGGGAAGTAAAAAGTCAAGGGAAGGACAGTAGTGATATATAGAGACTTAGGGGAACAGGACAAAATAAAAATGAAAAAGCTGAGGTTGAAATAGACATTGAAGAGTGGAGACAATGGAAGATTGAAAGGAAGCAGTTTCAATGACATGAAAACAAACTGTGGACCAATATATGGGGCTACCAACTGGCACATTTTGAATAGGTTATACAGAAGGTTCGTAATGTATGGGAAAATTATAAACAACAGTAGATGAGTTATTAGAGATGTGAGGAATGGGGGTGCAGAGTTGATGCACATATTCTGGGACTGTGAGCTGGCAAAAGATATGGGCGACTGCAGTGAAAGAATAGGACTAGGACCAGATCTAGACCATCAGTGCAGTATATTAATAGGAAATTATTAGTGCCCAAGTCTTAATCCTAACAGGTGGGGTTATAAAGTACAAACAGCTCATTTACCAAGAGCTGCTCATTGTTTGGCGACTTTGAGAGAATTTTCAAACATCAGAAGCCATCCGAGGCTAAGAAAATAAATACAAGTATATTTTTTCCACTTGCACTGTTTATTCTCATTCACTGTGAAGGTCTACTACATTATCTAATTGTTGTTCTGTACTTTTTTAAAGATTTCAGTACTTTGTCTATCTGCTGTACAGCTGCTGTTCTAAGTATTTACAGTTTATCTAGCTGAATTATTCAGCCAAGTCCAGGCATCCGTTTGTTGTTCCCAACACTTGGGCTCCAAAGGAGTAATTTTACATTAAAGTCAGCACTTTTGTGGCAGGAGTGGGCTGATTTCACGTATATAGGTGAGAATTACTGGTAGAGAGCTCATTTTGAGCATATGAAACTGCACTGGCTATCATGTCACTACCCCCAAGAAACCCTACTACTTGGAGACTTTAACATAGACTGGGGAACCTGTTCCTCAGAATCCCAACCACCCATATTAACTTGCATGCGTTTACACAAATCATATCCACCCCTACCAGGATAGGTAAACCCAACCAAAAAGAAAGCATACTTGACTAGGTACTCATAGACAGTCACCCCAACTGTACACCTCTGGTACCCTCCCTGATGGCCTAAGCAATCACCTTCTCACCTATGTAATTAAGCACAAAGCCATTGATTCCCAACAACTCTTACTCAGAAAGGTTAGAAACAATATAAACGTTGACCCTGCCAAATTCCAACAAGAACTAAACCCATGTAATTGGTCTATTCTAAAACATATCCCCTTAGAGGAAGCACTAGCATACTTTAACAACAAATTCCTTGAGATCCTTGTTTGTCATGCACCTGTTTGTTCAAAGAGAACAAAAGCAAAAACTGCGCCATTGCTTTCTAAAGAGTCTAAACTCAAAATTACCCTTAGAAACAAAACATGGGCTTTATGCTGTTCTTCTAAAGACCCCAAAGATCACATTAAATACAGGCAATCCAGGAATGAAACTAAAAAATCCATTTTACGAGACAAAAAATAATACTACTGTAATTTACAGACAGTAAATCAAAATAACCCTCAGATGTTTTGGGCAGGTTTAAATAATCTACTACATCCTGGACAAACTTAAACCCAATCCCTAAAGCTACTATTGATAAAACCCCTGAAGATGTTTCTGACAGTTTTAACCGATTCTTTACTGAGACAATTCAAGCCCTAGCTAGCCAACTACCTCCTAGCTCCCCTGGTCCTGAAAGTAGCACCCCTAGAAACCTACTCGCATTCAGCTTCCAACCAGTCGCCACTTCACTTATCCGTACCTTGATCAAAAAATTAAAACCCACTACACGTTCTGCTGATCAACTCCCTGCTGAGTACCTACAAAAATCAGCTGATGCTATTGCTTACCCCCATCTCAATATTAATCAATAGAACCATAGTAGAAGCTAAAATTCCCACCATCTGGAAAATATCTTATGTAATCCCACTTTACAAAGTAGGCAGCTCTGCTGAATTCTCCAATTATAGGCCAATAGCTATACTCTCTCCACTTGCAAAGATTATGGAAAAATGTATTCACAGACAACTCATGCACCACCTAATCCAGAATCACCTTATGGCAGACACTCAGCATGGTTTCCGTCCTCATCACAGCACTACTTCAGCCCTCCTAGCCTTTACCAACACCATAAACCATAATCGCAACAATAATTATATATCCTCAGCCCTCTTCTTGGATCTTTCCAAGGCATTCAATATGGTTGATCACCAACTTTTAATCCACACCCTGCAAACATTCTGTCTACATACTAGAGCCCTTCAATGGTTTCAATCCTAACTGAATGGTCGACAGCAGGCTGTCCTCTGGCAGAACAAACTCTCTAACCTTCTATCTAACACCCTTGGAATACCACAAGGCTCTATACTAGGGCCCTCGCTGTTCTCCATCTTCATTAACGACCTTTATACTGTCATCCCAAAAGTCAGCTGTATCCAATATGCTGATGATTCTACTCTGATTTGCTCGGCCACATCTCTAATAGAGTTATGGTCAGCTACCCAGACCACCTTTAATACAATAGAAAACTGGCTTTCTGAATGTCGTCTGATCCTAAATCCCAAAAAAACTAAAATGCTGTTATTTTCACCAACGCGTAGGTCTACTGCTTTCACCTTACCATAAATTCAAATGATGGCACAATAATCTCCCCTGACCTATCTACAAAACTATTAGGTGTCATCATAGATAATAATCTAAAGTTCGACCTACATGTTAACCAAACTATCAAAACCATCAATAAAAAACTAGGGTCACTTTACAGAATCAAAGCCTTCCTAACCCTTCCAGCTAAAATTGCCATAGCTCGATCTCACCTTCTTTCAACCCTTCTGTATGCATCCCCTCTACTCTCGAATTTAAACAAGACTGTCCTTAACAAACTCTCAATTTGCTACAACCACATTGCCAGGTTTGCCAATGGGCTGCCATTTAGGACACATTATTGCATCAATCTAAATCAGCTTGGGTGGCTTGAACTACCCAGCCTAATCCAGTATAGCCAACTGATTATGGCCTATAAAATCCTCTATAATCCGAACAATACTCCTGCACTTAAAAATATTATCACCCCCTATAACAATCCTAGACTGCTTCAATCCTCTAACAAACTACTAATTCAGACTAGCAAAATTAATAACACAGCCGGTGATTCTCTCTTTGCAAACTCTGTAAGTAGATCCTGGAACTCTATTCTAGCTGATTTTACCTTACTTTCTACCTTAGGTCAATTTAAAACTAGACTCAAACAACATTTGGCACTTAACTGGCTATGTCAATGTATCAAGCCTGGCTAACTCTCTCTAGAATGTGTAAAAATCTGTTAACTAGTTTACTGTGTAATTTAATTTAATCCTGATTTACACTCGGGATTAACTCTAACCTGTTGAACTTGTTTAACTTGCTTACTTATGTAATCTCTGTAAATAGTCTGTTTGTATTATGTAATGCTGTATCTGCTTACCCTTGGAGCTTTTCTCCCCAGGCCTCTGCTGAAAATGGATATGCATCCAGTCGGACTATCCCGGTCAACAAATGTAAAATAAATAAAAAATAAAAAATAAAAATATCTTTTTGGCTTCTGGGTTTAGGTAGTTACACTTATTTATTTCTAAGCATATTTTAGCTTTACCCCAGTTCTCCGGCACTCACCAGCCAACACATCTGAGTAGTGAGCAGTACTTAGCATTCAGCTGGGAATTTATTTAGCTAACATTACCTCATCTTAGCACCCAGGACTATCATTATATACTGAGCAGTTTATTTGGGCACTAGGCAGCATCACAGACAAGGTCAGCTAAATTACAGCAAGCAGGCACCTCTCACCTTGTTCTGTTTATCTACATCAACCACTCATATCCCTTCAAAGTATATTAGGACTGGCATCGATAGATGAACACTTACCCACCATCTCTATTTCCACCTTGGTGGAAATAGGCATCCTGAGGCAATGTAACAATTGCCTTATGTACACTGACAACCATTCAATGCTTAAAAAATACAGTATGTGAGAGATGTACTTAAACATTTGTCGCTGGAGGCCAATTCTCACATACAAACACTGAATGCAACGCAACAGGTTTTTAATGACTCACAAACAATGCTCACTGCACCCATTAATGGCCACCAACTTAGACCTACATATGCGGAGGTACTGATATGTAACCTTCCCAAGCCTCAAAGGTTCAGTCCTCAAAAACACCACAATCACACAAACAAGACACACATACCAGCACAACACATACAGCTACATTTCATTGTGTCTCAGCTAAGACCATAAGGCAAAACAATTCACAACCCAACATTCTGCTCAAAGGTGACTCCATTGTGAGACACACAGATGTCCCCCATAAAAGACTGGATAAAGTTAGTTTCCTGCCAGGGGCCAGGATCCTGCAGATCATGCAAGCACTCAGGTCACTCACCCCTAAGTACCTGTATGACTCTGTCATATTCCATGTAGGAGTGAATGACCTGAGACATATCTCCCTGGACTATAAGAACAGAGACCTGATTAAACTCTCTGAATGTGTGTCACAGACAGATAAGAGCCTAACATTCAGCAGCATTTTGCCGTCTCCAAGGATGATGCCACAATATACACAGAAATGACTGTCTTTAACAATTGGCTTAGCTAGTGGTTTTATCACAAGGGGGTCCAATATTTGTCAGTCTGGGCGGATATGGTCGACAGATCACATTACTTTGTCAGGGATGGTCTCTGCCTGTCACCTCTAGGCTTTTGGATATTGGCTAAAACATTCTTCACCCCTGTTCTGCCTTTTTTTTAGGCACTGCCAAACAGACAAAACTTCCAACATAACAAACAATAGTCAGGACAAGATAAAGGTGTTGCTGCTCAATGCTAGGTGTCACAGCAGGACACTGCGTTCCCTGGAAACTCTCCTCACTCTGGAAAATGCTGACATTTGTGCAGTTACAGAAACAATGTTTAAAACCACAGAATGCACTCTGACTGTAAAGGAGGAGGAGTATCTATCTAGATAAAGGATAATCTCACCTCAATATTGTTCAGACAATATAACTTTCTAGAACTACTCCATACCTAACTATCTATGGGAAAAATCCATTAACAAATTAACAGATCTTCCTCCATGAACAAGGATACCCACACATCATACTAGAGCTACTTCAATTACTTACTATCCAGCCCAATACCATACACATGGGTGGCTTTACTTACCCCTTCCATTAACTGGGAGGCATATAAAACCACTGGCATACAGGCCTAATGATTCCTAGACTTTGTAAATTCAAATATCTTGGAGTAGCTGGCTTGCATTCTCACAGGCAAACATATATCTTAGATCTGATACTCCCAAATATGGGCGATTACTGCTCCCCCCATGTGTGATGGCTACAATGGTAAGATCAGATCACAAAACAGTTTCCTAAACATTAAGGTAAAACTAGACCACCAACCAAACCCCAAAAACCTTAAAAACTTTTCTAAGGCAAACTACCCACTATTAATGACAGCATAGCATTCCAAGATCCCACAAATCCAGAAAACACAATAGCCTATGTAGAGCAGCACACTAAAGCCCTAAATGACCACAAAAATAACTGCATAGAAATGGCCGTACTGAACCGAAATAAGCCCAAGTCAAACTGCAACAACAAGCCTCCCTGGTGGACCCCCTGGTCATAATAGATTGTACAACAAAAGGAAAATAAAATGTCAAGATGTAAGAGGGAATGTGTACAACAGAGAAATAAATCCCTCATTAGTTTAAACAAGTGGATCAGGGAACTAGTAAAGTCTCTAAGAGCTGACTTTGAGGTAAAAATAGCTTCCAAAGCTAAAGATAATCAAAAGACTCTTTTCAACGATGTCCACAAGCTTAAGGGCAACACTCAACAATGTGTGTAATTAGTTATTGACTGCATTGTTGCTAGTCTTGTGTATTCAAATAAGACGGTTTGGCTTGGGTGTTCGTTTAAATAGTTTATTACACACAAACACATCGAGGTGGATGATAGGAACCTTAAACTTAAACGAACTAACTGAATGACTGATACATGCACACATGCTTTCACTCTGGCTACTCACTCAAAATGGCACTCTTGTTTGCACATGCTCAGTACGTATATGACTGGAATGCTTCTTAAAGTTACATCACACAATCTGATCTACATCCTCCCTCTTTGACTAATCTGTCTTGCACTGACAATGAGAATTGACCAGGCATGCAAATTATACAAACAAAACAGTGTAAGAAACTTCTTTGTGTGGAAGATTTTCAGTCCATATAGCTCTAGTTAATCACTGTATATTAAACAGATCAGGCAATAGTAGTAGAAGTAGCGAACTTAAATTCATCTTAAGTAAAAAAAAAAAAATAAAAAATATATAATTTGAAATATTGTACAGAATTACTAAGTATTCAAAAGTAATCCAAGCAAGGCAGGCAGTCTGTTTCCAGTTGAAAATCCTTTATTAAGTACACAGACAAGCAATCCAAGTAAAACAAAAACAGAGTAATAGTTTCCTCAAGCGATCCAAGTAAAACAAAAATAGAGTACTAGTTTCCTCACAAGCTTTCTAAATATATATATATATATATATATATATATATACTTTTTATTAGGTAAGGGAGTGGTTTATTGTGCTTTAAAGCAAAGTGTTATTGGTACACATGTTAAATTCACATCCCTTCGCCCATCAGTGTGCCATTCAAGCTGGTCCTTCCCTACTTAGTAGCTGTCATAATAATATAACCGTTATGAACTTTAAATAACATTTATAATGATGTACCTCTTATTTAACCAAATTATTAAGTGGATTATTAAGTCTGTGATTTTATACAAGACAATATGGCTGGAAATATATCAACCGTAGTCAATTTGGCAATCAAGAAATATATATAAATATATACATATACACTTTGCATGTAAAAAATCAATTGTAAAAATCATATTCTATTTTCATAACCTATTGTTAACAAAGATCACTTTCATCCTTCTAGACTTTTTCAGGTCTGTGTACAAGAACCCTAAAAACTATCTATAAAAATATAGTATAATTAGTTACACATCATTTTGAATAAAGTGGAAAAAAAGAGAACCAGAAAAAGAAAAAATAATAAGGAAAAATGTATGATGATGGAAACAAAATATACACTTAAATTACAACTGATTTTAAATGGCATTTGTAATTTAAATGTACATTTTGTTTCCATCATCATACATTTTTTCTTGTTAAGTTTTCTTTTTCTGGTTCTCTTTTTTTTCCACTTTATTCAAAATGATGTGTAATAACAATACTAACTAATTGTAAAATAATATTTTTATAGATAGTTTTTAGGGTTCTTGTACATAGCCCTATAGAAGTCTAAAAGGACGAAAGTGATCTTTGTTTACAATGGGTTATGAAAATAGAATATGATTTTTACAATTGATTTTTTACATGCAAAGTGTATATGTATATATATATATATATATATATATATATATATATATATATATATATATATATATATATATATATATATTGCCAAATGGACTGAGGTTGATATATTACAGCCATGTAGTATATTGTCTTGGATAAAATCACAGACTTAATAATCTACTTAATAATCTAGTTAAATAAGAGGTACCACATCATTATACATTTTATTTAAAGTACATAAGGGTTATATTATTATGACAGCTACTAAGTAGGGCAGGACCAGCTCGAATGTCACACTAATGGGGGAAGGAATGTGAATTTAACATCTGTACCAATAACACTTTGTTTTATAGCACAATAAACCACTCCCTTACCTAATAAAAAGTATATATATATATATATATATATATATAGAAAGCTTGTGAGGAAACTATTACTGTATTTTTGTTTTACTTGGATCGCTTGAGGAAACTATTACTCTATTTTTGTTTTACTTGGATTGCTTGTCTGTGTACTTAATAAAGGATTTTCAACTGGAAACAGACTGCCTGCCTTGCTTGGATTACTTTTGAATACTTAGTAATTCTGTACAATATTTCAAAGTATATATTTTTTATTATTTTTATTTTACTTAAGATAAATTTAAGTTCGCTACTTCTACTACTATTGCCTGATCTGATTAATATACAGTGATTAGCTAGAGCTATATGGACTGAAAATCTTCCACACAGTGAAGTTTCTTACACTGTTTTGTTTTTTGACCCACTATACTTGTTTAGTTGATTGTTTTGAGACTTCGGGGATGCCACAGAGATTATAAATTATACAAACAATCACAAACAATAGCAATCATGTCCAGGTTGCTGTGTATCTGGGATTAGGTCTTGACATGTGACCTGACCTCATAATGCAATAGTTAGAATTGGGTTTAGCAGCCGGGACAGTCACTGGGGAATGTTCTACTTCTGGATTTTCAGGGATACTTTCAAAAACTGGAACAGATGACAAAATGTACTCTGGAACAGGAACATTGGACAAATCACTTTGAGTATTAGAGTCTCCTTTACAGGCAAGGTGCTGTAACACTGACTCGAACATGTGTAATAAATGTTTCTGATTCCACCAAAATTCCATCCCTTGCAATTCAGTGATGTTCGATCTCAATTCTTCACACAGATGTTTCACAAGTCCATTTTGATCAAATCTTTTCGCTGTTTGCATCCTCACTGTCTCTCCTTTTAATGGATTCAGAGGTTTGCTGGTTTTGTCGTAGTAGGACTTTTGGGACAAATGCTTTTTTAAAAGTTGAGATTTTACTGCTTTGTTGTTTTTAGCACACGGAACGAATAAATTCTTACTAATTGATAGTGTGGTTTCGGTTTGTCTCGACATTAACCTTTGAGTAGGTGAACCAAGTTGATTATCGCAAGGAATGTTTCTGAGATTCAGGAGATTTAGAAAACCAACAGTATTGTCCCATTTTGATTTCTGTAACAGCTGTTTTGCACTTTGAACTGCACAGTCAACCAAGCCATTTGACTGTGTGTATTCAGGAATACTAGTAACATGAACAAAGCCCTGCATGTCAGTGAGTCTTTTGAACTGCTGAATTGTAGGCTGTGCACCATTGTCAGAAATGACTTTGTGTGGACTACCATGGACAGAAAAATGTCTCCTCAACTTAGTAATGACAGCACTGGATGTTAGGTTAGGAAGCAGGTCAATCTCGAACCAATCTGAATAAGAGTCTACTAATACCAAGTAATGTTGACCATTCCATTCGAAAATATCTGGCTTAACCAAGTAGTTTTTTTTATGATGTGGTTTAGTACTATTACAAACAGAATAAAATTTAAGTACCTTCTCAATATCTTCTGACATAGAAGGCCAATATACTAGACCTCTTGCCTTTCTTTTGGTAGAATCCGTTCCTGGGTGGCCACAGCACAATATTTTAATATACTATTGTTGCAAGGATTTTGGAACAATTACTTTTGGACTTTTCATAATGATACAATCTTCTATCAAAATCTTGTCTCTGTAAGGAAAATATTGCTGCACATCTACTGATAAACAAGATTGTTTTGAAGGCCATCCTTGACTAATAAAGTGATTGAGCTTCTGGAGAATAGGATCTGAAGCTGTATGAGTTCTAAGCTCATCAAGACTTGTGGAAGGAAAATGTCTCACTTCCATGACTTCAAAATGAATTTGCTTAGTTTCATGCTGTTCAGTGTTTTTTTTCTGGGTGATTGGGATAAAGTATCAGCAAGATAAAAAAGTATGCCTTTTATATAAACAAGATTGAAATTGTACTTTTGCAATTTGAGCATCATGTGTTGCAACCTCGCAGAAGCTGTGCATATTGACTTTTGCAAACTAGTGACTAAAGGTTGGTGGTCAGACTGTATTTGAATAGGTCAGCCATAAATATAATCATGGAACTTCGAACATGCAAACACAAATGCCAAGAGCTCTTTCTCTATTTGAGCATACTGCATCTTGGTTTGGGTTAGAGTTCTCGATACATAGGCTACTGGTCTACTCTCTTGAAGAATGACTGCACCAAGACCGAAGCATTACAGGAAAGAGTTACTGGTTTGTGAAAATCATAGTGTCTTAAAGTAGGTGGACTGGCAATTTTCTGTTTCAGGACATCAAATGCTCTTTGGTGTTGTTCTGAGCAGGACCAGGATACATCTTTGCATGTTAGATCTCTTAGCAGTGCTGAAAGCTGACTCAAATCTGGAATGAACTTGCCTAAATAATTGACCATGCCAAGAAAGCATTGTAAGGCTTGGACATTGTCTGGAGCTGGCATCTCAAGAATTGCAGTTTGATTGGAAGGATCTGGTCGTAAGCCTGAACTGGTAAACGAATGACCTACATAAGTAACTTCTTGCAGCCTGAATTTTCATTTCTGAGGATTTAGCTTAAGATTCATTTCACAAGCATGTTCCAGAACTTTCCTGAGGTTTCTATCATGTTCAACTTCACCACTGTCTCCTACAAGAATATCATCTACTATAATAGCACATGGATAGCCAGACAAAATTTGCTCCATCACACATTGAAAGACTTCACTGGCAGAATTTATTCCAAATGGCATTTTCAAAAGTCTGTACCTTCCAAATGGTGTAATGAATGTTGTTAGCAATGAAGATTTTAGATCAAGCAAAATTTGCTAATATGAACTTTTTGCATCTAAGACAGAAAAAAACAGTGATATTTGGCATGAGGGCAGCAACTTCCTCGACTATATGCATAGGATGATGAGGTAGTTTTAGTGCTTTGTTCAAATCTCTTGGATCAATACATATTCTAATATCATCTGAGCTTTTCTTATGGGCTAATTCCATGGAAGATGCACATTCAATTGGTTCTTCTACTGGACAAATTACTCCTTGCTGCACCATTCTGTCTAGCTCAGTCTTGACTCTGTTCTGCATAGCTACTGGGACTTTCTCTGCTGGTCTGATGACTGGGCCTACCTCGTGGTCTAACTTCATGGAGTACACAAGTGGGAGTTTGCCTAGTTTGTCTTCAAAAAGATCAGCATAGTCAGAAAAAATAGTCTGGGTGAAATATGAGCTGTTATCATTCAAGCTTACATGGTAGACCTCTTTATTAAATGAAAGCAGCCCCATTTTCAAACTGTCTGTGAGGCCTAATAATGACTGCACTTGTCTCTTGACTGCTTAAAACTGCAAGTCATAGCTATTCCCAGCAGAGTAACATGAAAGCACTACTGAGCCTTTGGTTTGAATTTGTTTACCATCATAAGCAAGAAGCTTCGCACACATTGCCAATTAAGTTGTTCTCCAGCTTTTACTCTAGCGAATATTTCTGCAGATATAACATCACACTTTGAACCAGTATCTACTCTGAGCTCTATGGATCTCCCATTAATCCTAACAGTACAAAATATTTTGTTCTTTGGCCACAGATCTACTGCATTGACTGTTTCACCAAGCACAGACACACCATCAACATAAAAAGTAGGGTTGCGGATTTCTAACTGATCACCTTTCTTTTTTGGATGCTCTTTTTTAATAAAAAGAATGTTCCCCTTTAGATTTACAAAACCTTTTGAAATAAATTCCACTTTTTACATCTGTGGCATTGCTGACCAGAGGCTAAGCACTTTTCTCATTTTGACTCATAGCTACCTCCACAATTCCGACAGTTGACTGTGAGACTTGCCACAGGTTTTGCTGAGTCACCCCACCTTCATTGTGTGTGCCATGGGTTTTACTGAAGCTGCTCTGCTTTTGTTGAAGCAGCACCGCCCTTAGGCCTGTATCTTTTAACCTTGCGCTACATACAGGGTTGCCATATTTCCAACCAGCCAGGTAGGGACAAAAAAAAAAAAGTCTTTCACGACAAGTGAAGACCAAAAAAAAAAAAGGTCTTTAATGCAACAGAGTTCCACATTAAAGAACAGTAGCACTGCACTAAGCACAGAGCGTCTCGTGTTTAATGCATTGCAGTTCCGCATTCAACACAAGTAGCTCCATGTTTACCGATTTTTGATTGGCCCGTATAACGGCATACAGGCAAATCAAAAATCGCTAATCACGGAGCTACTTGTGTTTAATGCGGAACACAAGAAGCTCCGTGTTTAGCAATTTTTGATTGGCCTTTATGCCAGGTATACGGGCCAATCAAAAAAAAAAAAAAACAAACAAAGTGGAGGCTGGCCAGGACTCGGGATCAGGCTGCTGATCTCAGGACAGTCCCGCCCAAATAGGGACGTCTGGCAACCCTGGCTACATACCATCTACATTAGCACTGGAAGAAGCTGCAAGCGTGCCTTTCTCATTTGTAAACATATTCGTGTGCCTTTCTGAAAGTTTATATATCTGATAAATCTCAATGGCCTTGTTTAGAGTTTAATCACTGTCTCAAAGCAAAATCTTTCTCACTGCATCATTATTAACACCACACACAAGCCTGTATTTTATCAACTCATCTCTTAGATCACTAAATCTGCACGTTGTAGCCTTGTTTCTCAAGTCAGTTATATACTGTATGCTGCAAACGTTTCACCAAGCTTTTGATCTACTGTGTAAAATAAGTGCTTTTCCATTGTAACATTCATCTGGGGGTTACACATTTCTCTAAATTTACATTTTAAGCACTCAGAGTCCTGCATTTCAGCCGGTACCACAATATGGCTGTCTTCCCCTCTCCTGCAAACACAGCAGGTGTATACACAGATGAACACTCTCTTTTAATGGCTTCTCACCCAGATAAATTAAACAGAATAAATGCCTTTGTACATGTGTCTTTTTCAGAAAAAGTGGCCTGTATGAAAATATTGTACTCTTGCTCAAGCACTCTAATTTATTGCAATGCTGTTATCAAACACAAGTGGACTGGGTCTGTGAAATCCTTCTGCCATGCCAACAAATTACTTAGAAACACAGTACAGACTTGGCCCTTGTAATTACATAAACACCAGGTACTTGTAATAATATTCAAATGTGCAAAATCTCTTTGAAATGACTGTGATTTGTGAAATAATTGTATTGTAATGCTGCACACATTCGCTAACACTTCGCAAACTTTGGATACTTCGAATAGCTTTAGTTAATGTGAGAAAGTAGTTCAGCGTGAAAAAATATGGTCATTTTCCCTTTTGTATACATTTTGTGTGATTTGGATATTGTTTTAAATATTTTCATAATTATTTCAAATATTTTTATCGATATGATGCAGTTTCAAACATTTTGTTTAATTAGAAATTTGTTTTGAACGTTTTGAATGCTTCGTTTTATATTCATTGCGTAAAAAATAATTTAAGTGAGGTTTAGTACCTGGAATTAATTTCTAACCTGTTTGTGAGTTCTTTGCGCTTTGGATAATCCACTCCTATATTCCTGCATTACTGACTGTGCACCTCATGGTTTTTACTTCGGATCCCAATCTGATATCACGTCACTCGTCTTGTGTATTCAAATAAGACGATGAGGCCTGGGTGCTCATTTAAGTAGTATATTACATGCAAACACACCAAGGTGGATGATAGGAACATTAAGCTTAATGAACTAACTAACTGACATACATGTTTTCACTCTGGCTGCTCACTCAAAATGGCACTCTTGCTTGCACGTGCTCAGTACTTACATGGATGTGCTCACTGACTGGAATGCTTCTTAAAGGTATATCACAAACTGATCTACAGGCATCTCCTACACCCAGCTGGCAGACATAGCTAATTTGCTGGCTGATAAATTTAGCTCACACCTGTCACCCCCAGTTCTCCCTCAAGAAATACCCTCCACCACTCCCTCACCTATTATCACTAAAGAGCAGGTAGCCACTGCACTGTCAAAAGCTAAAAACATGGCACCAGCTTGTCTGTTAAATAATTTGAATAGTGACCATTCAGGCTCAATAGGATCAATATTGAACCATAGCCTCCAGACAAGTTTTGTTCCAACACAGTGAAGAACAGTTACAGTCATACCCCTGCATAAGGTTGGACCATCAACTGATCTGGGAAATTACAGAGTCATATGCTTGACTACTCTTGTTTGTAAGGTCATGGAAAGAATAATCATGGACTTGATAAACAAAGATATAGAAAACCTCCATACACTGGACCACCTCAATTTGACTTTGTTATGGGTAGGTCATGCCTGCTAAACCTGGAGAACTTCTTTGAGAAGGTCACTAAGGCCGTGGATGAGGGTAAAACAGTACATAACACCTACCTTGACCTGGCCAAGGCATTTGACACAATACCCCACTCGGGTATTATAAATAAACTCACAGAACTGGGCATAAATCCCTACATCACCAGATGGCTAGCCAAATGACTCTAGAGCAAGACACATGGTCAAAGTGGTTGCCTCTAGTTCCAGAAAGAGGCCGTTTACTAGTGGTGTGCTACAGATCTCAATACTAGGACCACTCCTGTTCAGAATTTACTTGGCAGACACCAAGGCCAATGTGGAGGCCCTCTAGATGACAAAGTTTGTAGATGGCTGGAAGCTGTGGGTAATCATTGAATCCCCCAGTGATCTACATATCCTTCATTAAGGTCTAAACCAGGCAAATAATTGGTGTCTGAACCATGGCCTGAAACTAAATGCAAAGAAATGCATTACCATGCTCTTTGGAAAAACAAACACCCCTGCTAGCTACAACATTAACAACACGCCTCTAAGATAAGACTCAGAGGTAAGGGATCATTGTAACCAGGTAGATAAGAGCCTGAACTTCTACTGTTATGTATCCACAGTGGTAAGGAAGTCATTCTGTGTGACATAACTTATAAGTAAAGATATGGCATCCAGATCTAGGGAGATTATAGTCTCAATGTACACATCCCTCATTAAACCAATAACTGAGTACACCATAGGTTCATAGGTTCATAGGTAGATACTAGGCTATCTGCCCTGAGGCATTTATAAGCCTAGCCAGAGTGTATTTGGCTTCCACCTCCCTATTAGATGAGCCTACTGTGCCTCTGTAAAGTAGGTCACAGAAGGTACCCTTTTAAGATTAGTTTACTGTGCCTCTGTCTAGCAGGGACACAGAAGAGATCCCAGGGGTGAATTTGCGATTTCCCATCCACGCGTCAAGATTTTGCTTGAAGAGGGTGAGCGAGGGGCTATGTCTAACATGAATTGGGATTCTATTCCAGAGTGAGGGGAGCCTCTGGGAAATGAATCTGTCCCTCCAGCATGTCCTATTTATTTTTTTGCTGAGGTTTAGGTCCCTGGAGCGTGTACTCTAAGGGACTTGGATTTTTTGAGGTGGAGCATGTCCATTAATTCTGGGTTTGACATGGCTTTGTACATCAGGCATAGATCGCCTCTGAGTAGGCGGTAAGCAACTGAGTAGAGCTGGAGTTTCTTTAGTCTAGCTGCATAGGACATCTGTTTGTAGCCCATGATCCACTTGGTGAGGTACTTTTGGGGTGTCTCCAGTTGCTGCAGGTGTCGGGTAAGGTACATCTCAAAAGGGGCATAGTATTAAATTATGGGCCTGATGAGTGACGAGTAGAGGGGCACAATGACCTCTCTTGATCTAGATGCAAACCCTTTCGTGATAAGGTGGGCTATATAGAAGGTCTTTCTAACCACTTTGGCAACGTGATTATCAAAGGAGAGATTACTATCTACGTTGGTCCCCAAATCTCTAATTACTTCTTCCGTACTTAATGGATTACCACCTATTTGGTAATTTGTGGGCACCTTGTTTTTCCCAAAGGGGATGACTATACACTTTTTAGCATTTATCTTGAGGCCGTGGCTCTGGTACCAAGCATCCGTCTCTGTGAGACCCTTTTGGAGGATGCTTGTGTCAGCTGGAGATACGATTATGGCCCCCAGTTTGCAGTCATCTGCGAACGTTGTCAGCCATAATCCCCCCGTGTTAGCCTGAACCTCAGAGAAGTATATACTGAACAAGAGAGGTCCCAGAACTGAGCCCTGTGGGATGCCACTTGTAACTGGTTTGGATTCGGACATGGCACCTGCGATTCTGACCATGTGGGTTCTATCTCTGAGCCAGTTTGCAACCCATCTTGTGATATAGGGGTTGATATTTAAGCTGGTAAGCTTATTTATGATGCCCGAGTGGGGTATTGTGTCGAAGGCTTTTGCAAGGTCCAGGTAGGCTGTGTGGACTACCTTGCCCTCATCTATGGCTTTGGTAACTGTTTCAAAGAAATTGACTAGGTTTAAGAGGCAAGATCTGCCCTTAACAAAGCCGAATTGGGTAGGGTCCAGTGTCTGGAGGCTCCCAATTTCTTTGTTTATGAGTTCCATGATAATACGCTCCATTGCTTTACAGACCAGACTAGTCAGGCTTATGGGGTGATAGTTTCCGGGGTCCATTGTGGCACCACCTTTGTGGAGTGGGACCACTGTAGCAGTACGCCATTCTTTGGGTACATATCCTGTAGTAAGGCTAAGTTTGAACAGTGACTTAATGTGAGGGTTCAGTTCTTCTTGGAGCTCATGTAAGACACAGCCTGGGACACCGTCCAGTCCCATAGATGCTGTGTTTTTTGCTTTGGAGAGGGCAGCTTTCACCTATGCATCTGTGATGTCAGGGAGGTTACATTCAGTTGGGATAGGCATTTGCTCCTTTGGGGGGGAAGGGAGGGAGAAGTTTGCGCTGAATCTGTCTGCCAGGATGTTGGCTATGTCTGTAGGTTCGATATATTTTGTACCGTTATGCAATAATTCAGAGCATATTTGGGAGTTTCCGCCCAAGTTCCTGACATAACTAAAGAAGGCCTTGTATTTATCTTTAGTGTCTAGGGCAATTTTTCTTTCGAAACTGGCCTTTAATGATTTTATGAGGGATCGAAGTTTCTTGCTAATACTGATCAGAGATGCCTTCCCTTTTTGGGATTTTGCTGTGTCATGTAGTAGCTTCCTCCTTCTGTTGTATAACTTATTTATGGCCAGGATCCACCAGACCGGTCTCCTGTTTTTAGAGGAGTGAGTCTTGGTTTTATTTGGGATAGCACGATCCATGCATTCCTGCAGGTGCTCATAGAATGCATTTGTAAAGGATTCTGCGGATTGGGCTGTATTATCCTCTGACCCAGGGGCTTTGAATGATTCCACCTCAGTCTTGAGAAGTGCAAAGTTGGCTTTTGAGAAATTCTTTGCAGTGATTTCCTTGGCTGGGGGTGGGGACGGGATATGGATGTCCAGGGAATTTTGTTTATGGTCTGATCTTACCAATGAGGGGTTTACCTCTGGTGTGGAACATAGAATCCCCATGTTGGTGATAACCAGGTCCAGTATGTTGTTCCCTCTTGTGGGAGTGGTGACCAGTTGTTCCATTGTGTTAGAGTTTATAAATTCAAGGAACCGTTGGGCGAGGGTGTTTGGGCTTGAGAAGTTTTCCCAGTCAATGTTTGGGTAGTTGAAGTCACCCAATAACATAGTGTTTGGAGAGACCTTCATATTCTCCAGTGTTCTCAGGAATGCCAAGTGGGGTTCTTGTAATAGGGAGGGTGTTCTGTAGCAGGCTACAAACTGAAAGGCAGTTTTGCCCGCTGTTAGTTGCACATGAATGGTTTCCGATGCTTTGTGCAGTGCCACTAATCTGGAGGTGTAGGTATCTTTGATGAATATAGATACTCCCCCTCCTTTTGTGCTTCGGTCCGAGTTTTGGGGCCGAAATGCATGATATGAGTTATAACCTGGTAGTGTTGGGGTGCTCTCAGGAGCCTTGAACCAGATTTCTGTTACTGCACAGACATCGATTTTCTCCATACTGAGGAGAGCCTCGAGTGCGTGCATCTTGAGGTTTAGACTTCTGGCATTGAGTACCATTACCTTTAGTTTTTTTATCCTTGGGTTGTCTATGGAGGTGGGTTTGTCCTTTGAGCCTTGCCTAAAAAAGGCACTATGGGGGTGGCAAGAGCCTTGGCCAATATACGAAAGCCTAAGGGTGACAGGTGCAAGCCATCCCTAGCGAAGCAACGTGGCTTGTCAAGCATGTCATCCCAGGCTGACAGACACTGGATCCCCTTTGAATGACACCAATATTTTAGCTAATTGTTGAAACTGATCATTTTGTCTTTATACTGTGGCATCATTCTTGGTGAGGGCAAGATGCTACTCAAGGTCAGGGTCATACCAGCCTGGGCTACATGGTCAGAGAGTTCCTCTATGTCTCTTTTCATGTAGTCCAGGGAGGTACGTCTCAGGTCATTCACACCAGCATGGACAATGACGGAGTCATACTTGTACTTGCTTTGGAGTGACCTGAGTGCTTGCATTATGTGGTGGATCCTGGCACCCGACAGGCAGCTTACAGTGACCTTCTATTTGTTCAGTCTGGTGAGTGGGATGTCAGTGTGCCGGACAATAGAGTCCCATATAACAAGTGTATTTGGTGTGTTGTTTGGCCTTAAGGGCTGTGACTGTGAGGCACACTGATTTTGTGAGATATGTGATTCGTGGGTATTGTTGAGAGGTGGCTGTTGCTTGGATATCTGCTTAGGAGGTCTTTGCTGTTTAGGCAGATTTTTATTTAGAGCCTCCGAGTATGTTTTTGTGTGTTTATGTGTTGGGTATGCAGATGCAATAGGTCTATGTGAGACTGGATTTGTGGTGTGAGTGGTAACCATTTGGAATGTACTTGATCAGACACCTTCAATAGCTGGAGTGACTTCAAAGGTTCCTCCCAAAGAAAATACAGGGTATAAGCAAATGTTCTATTTGGATAGACTGAAAGCCCTTTCCCTTTACTCTGTCTCCTATTGACTGTTAAGGAGCGACCTGTGTCTGACCTACAAGCTGATCACAAATCCAGCCCCGATGGAGCTGCTGTATATCCACAAGACAAAGAGCTTGAGGGGTCACCTATTCCAGGGATCTTAACCCAGTCAGTGTGTCAGACAGAACATGCTGGAGAGACAGATATGTTCCCCAGAGATTGCCACTTCTGTGGAATAGGCTTCCTATTCACATGAAGCAGAGTCCTTCCCCGGCTCTTTTCAAGGCTATTCTCGATCGGTGGATGGGCAACTGTAAACTCACAACCAGGGTGGTGCCTGTGTCTCTTATGGATAGGGGCAATCTGTAAAATCTGTAAAAATACCCAAGGCCTAGGCACAAACCCATGCCTTCTTTCTGCCCCTAG
Organism: Protopterus annectens; assembly: GCF_019279795.1. Taxonomy (NCBI): domain Eukaryota; kingdom Metazoa; phylum Chordata; order Ceratodontiformes; family Protopteridae; genus Protopterus; species Protopterus annectens. The sequence goes on along the minus strand of NC_056726.1, from coordinate 1,170,461,324 downwards.
TGGACATATACCAGGTAAATTGGGTTATATTGGCGACGCTTCCAAAGGCCCTCAAGTCGTTAACCTAGTAATTTTCTATGAATCTATGAACCTGTGAGCCAAAGAACTGAAAGGGGAAAAATTGATATAAGGAATGACAGCATTAATGTTTTGAGAAGGATGATAGGATGAAAGATGAGAACAGGATGTTTTTAAAGAAAATAAGGAACTGGGTAGAGTGGGCTTAAAGAGGTAAAGAAGAGGACAAGGAAAGTAGCCAATCAGGAAACAAGGCGAGATCCATCCAGAAAGAGGTGACTAGTATTATTTCAGAAGTGGGGGAAACAAGAGAAATAGTGCATTAAAGATGGTATAAGTGGTGTGTAACATAGTCTGTAGAGTGTGTAAAATCTCATTGTATAATGTACATATAACTGGTGCATTTCTTGGACTATACAATTCAGTAGAAAATATAAAAAGAATAGGAAAAACTCTCTGGCTGTGGAACAGAGTGATAAAGTCCTGAAAACACCTCTGATGACCTGTGTTTCACCAGCAACATGGGTGCTGCAGGGACCAGATGGGCAAGGATGGGAGTGAGCAACTAATGCCGACTTGCCTATTGTGGGGCATTGAGACAGGCAGCTTGGCTAATTGCATTGGTGACACCTGCAATAATGTAGGTGTATCACCACAGCATGATGAGCATAGAATGTCTGTACTACAAACAGTGGTCTGGAGGTTGCTGATATATAGAAGGACTCATGCTTCTCCCAAGGCAGCTATAGTGGAGCTCACAAGGTTGTTGCAGTGATAAAGATTGGCTAGAGAACAGGATCTGTAGAAAGGCACAGTCACTAATACCAAACACTTACCTCCATCAGGTATAAATGGGCATGGGGGCTCTTGTCTCTCTGGAAGGATGAAAGGGTGCATTTGGGTGCAGGGAAGGCAGCCACTGGGCTGATTCTGCAGACAACAACAAAAG